>NW_006293778.1:2070582-2087493 GCF_000327345.1 Myotis davidii | reverse complement strand
AGATGGCAGAGGAGGAAAAGGGAAGGACAGGCCTCGCAGACTCCAGCCCTGTTGATCCCAGCACTCTCTTCTATCTCGAGTTGTTCTTATATATTATTATGGGTTGAATTTTGTCCCACCCCACAAAGAAGTCATATGTGGAAGTCCTAATTGGAATGTATTTGGAGATAGTTTTTAAGGAGATAATAAATCATTGGGGTGGGCCCTAATCCAATCCGACTGCTATCTGTATAAGAAGAAATCTGAACCCAGACACCCACAGAGGGAAGACCACACGGAGACACAAGGAGAAGATGGCCATCTACAAACCAAGGAGAGAGGCTTCAGAAAGCAGCCACCCTGCCAGCACCTTAACCTCAGATGTCCAGCCTCTAGAATGGTGAGATAATAGATTTCCATGGTTTAAGCCACCAGTCTGTGGCACTTTGTTATGGCAGCCCAAGCAAACAAATTCATCAACGTTCTGAGGAGAGTTTAAGGGGAAAAAGAGGCATTGGGGGGACTTTGTTCACGTGCTTAAGAGCATTATAAAGCCCTGACTGGTTTGGCTCAGTGGAGAGAGCGTCGGCCTGCGGACTGAAGGGTCCCAGGTTTGATTCCAGTCAAGGGCATGTACCTTGGTTGCGGGCACATCCCTAGTAGGAGGTGTGCAGGAGGCAGCTGATTGATGTTTCTCTCTCATCGATGTTCTAACTCTCTATTCCTCTCCCTTCCTCTCTGTAAAAAAAATCAATAAAAAATATTTTTTAAAAAGCGTTATAAAGCCACGATTCTGTAGCATAAGATTATCATCCACCAGAGTCAGATACAATGCTTCTTTTACCTTTAAATCCCATAATCCATTGGTCAATATAGGACTATTTCTTTGAGGTGGCCACGTCTATAGTTTCTTCTTAGATAAATAGGTCAGCTTCTAAGTGTTATTTTTCAGCTCTAGAATATTAACAATCTATAGCACATTGCACCTTCCAGCATGACTAGCCTTGTTGTTGGGAAAAGTTAGTGTCTAAGTATAAGGGGCATAAACGCATGCTCTTAGTTCCCTGCCCTTTTTTTTGTATTCTCAAATTTGTTCCTACATTTTAAAGAGGTTTTGAATGTAATAAAACATGAAATTTAGTTATTACTTAGTTTTAAAAAGAGTAAAAAAGAAACCCACAGGATAAGACCATCTATTTACTGCCTTTCATAATAAACAGTGTGTGGCATTCTTTAAGAACATAAGTGGTTGAAGCCTTTTATAAAACCATCAGACAATTGTCTAATTAGGAAGTGGAGAAGAAAACATTATTTGTTTTATTTACAGTCTAGAAAAAATAATGCTTCACATGAAAGCATAATATTCTGAATGATCTCTTGTGTTAGTATACATGGCAAATTTAAAAACTGAAAACAATTATGTGTAAATGTAAATACAGACAGAAAACATATATGTCCATTTTCTGGTGATGGAATCTGCAAACTGCTTCTTGCACAAGATCTTCCTTTTAGGATGCTAGCCTACTGGTAACAACAACCAAAATACATATCTGATCATCTCATTGGCAGGCTCAGAATCCTGGCAGACTCTTCCAATAGAAAGGCCTATTATTTGTAAAAGGTCATTGGTTAGCTTGCCTTTTGAGCCCAATATTGTCATTTACATACGTATTGAAGTGCATCTGACCTGTCACCTTGAAGCCCAGAGTTGGCCAATGAATGACAGGAGTTAACTGCTTTGCAAAGGACAGCAAAAGGAGCACATTTCTGGTGTATGCTGGGGGTGGGCAGCCTTGCAGGAAGAGTTCTAGACTGTCATTCCCAGTCCTTTTTCAAAGGCAAGAGTATTTTACAGTCTTGCACTTACTGGCACAGATCACATTAGGTTTGCATAATCTGAGCTGCTTGTGACTAAGACTGACTTCAGCATCAGGACAAAATGCTATCATTCATCCTACACAAAGAGTTAACACAAACTCCCACGTCAGCATGAGCAAGCAGTTCCGCAGTGCGAGCTCTAAATCAGCATCTCTTTTTGTTTCCTGGTATCATGCAACGTTCTTGAAATAACAAATATTCCCCAACTTTTCAAAGTTTGGTCTCATGCATTTGCATGTAAGTTGTTTTAGAATTCAGAGCATATTTTTCCCCTCTGAAAACATGGTTATTAAGAAAAAACATGGTTATAAATTTGCCTATAGGAGCTAGTGCTTATTTGAGCTAATAATGCCAAAATATTGCAGTCTTAAACTGTATTCTTTACTAATAAACAAAACTAGAATAAAATAAGGTCCAGTTAGAGTTAGTTTCATGTTTGTCTTGGTCACTTGTGTCTAAGGAAAAGAAGGTTTAATTAGAGAAGGATGAGGCATGTAATGGGGACCTCTGGGCACTTGAAGGACCTTAAAAGGATGAAGGCCTCAATGATGTCAAACCTAATGGTGGGGAATGGTTTTCCTTTCCTTCATACAAGCGCATTGTTAACCATACTCTAATGCTTATCGATAACAATTAGTATTGTTCTTTGGGCTCACAGTGGTACACAAAGGGAGGGCTTGAAAGAGGAAGGGAAAAATGTTTCTGAAGAAATGAGCAAGGATTAAATATGATAGAAAGGGAAATAAGAGTTAAAGAGATACAAGTATATAAGTGAGAAAAAAATTTACCAGGATAGGGTTTATGATGATTTTAAGGTTGAATGATAAGGAAAAATTATTCAGTCTCTCATGTCTTTACCTGCAGGGAGAGAAAGGAGGGAGGGGGTCAGGGGCTGGATTCCTAATGGCCCCCTTACTATTACTCTGGGTGATAGTATAGTTTGACAGCTACTTGGAGTGGGCGAGATAGCAGGACACAGTGAGGAAGAGGGGCTGCTGGCCAGCTCTACACAGAGGGCATTGGAGCTTGAGAATGATTTGTGACAATAAGTCTTTTAATATACCTTTAATAAAAGATAGTATTTATGAGATCATAACCAGTACAGTTTTGTGTTGTGTACATACTATCTTCCAGGCACTATGTTAGTCCCTTTATACACATTGTCTCATTTAACCCGGTTAACCCTGAGAGATATAATTATCCCCATTTTCTAGATAAAGATACTAAAGTTTCATAAAAGTTACATATCTTGTCCGAGAGAACAGAACTAGTAGCTGGTGGCCCTGAGACTTGAGCAGGCTGCATTGGACAGCAGCTCTGATCTGGAAGGAGACACGAAGTCCCCTCTCTGCTCCATACTGAGCATTCCACTGAAATGTGAGAAAAATGTGCACTCAATCCAGTGAATATTGGATTGGCACAAAGTGAATATTGTCATCTACCAAAGTACAACATTTCTTGTTAAATACCAAGAGGGCCAGTGATGAGTCTTGGTATTAATTCTTGCTTTTCTTTCTGCATTTTGGTAGTTTTTCTCTGCCCTGCAAATAGCTCACAGTCACACATTTCTATTTTCTTGGAGATCCATTGATTTCCCTTTAATGTGTTTGCCACTCTACAAACTCTTCAAGAACAAAGGACTATTCCTAGCACATAGTAGGTACTCATAAAATATTTGTTGGATCAAATCATTTAATCCAACAACTAAATTATTTACTTTGGGCAGTAAGAACAATAAAACATTTCATTTCTTAGACAAACATTTGTACTGTAATATATTAAAATTTTGAAGTAAAACATCAGAAACACAGGGGATTTTTTTTTTTTTGCCCAGAGGCTGTGATAACACATTTCACTATATACCATTAGGCTTTCTAATATATATAAATATAAATGGTGTGATTACATGTTTGCACTAAACTCGCAGTGTGAAGAATTGAAACATTATATAAGATACCTCATTTGAATTCTAGTGTACAAATAGCACTACACTTCTCTCTCTACATTGAAAATATAACATTTAGAAACAAGAGTGAATATTGTAGCTAAACACATTTGTAATCATGTTTCTGAGATTTATAATCTGCCTTCTTTGCTCTGGCTGTGTATCCATCCATTCATGGGTGTAGAAAACAAGAATATTTTATTCTTGTTCTGATATGTCCTACTAATACATGTTTATGGAATAAAATTGCCATGGTTATTAAAAGAGCCTATGACATTTTCTAAAGAGTGTGGGTATTGCCTGCACAGCCTGGCTGAATTCCAATTTGGGTAATTACATTCTGCTGTCTGGTTACCTTAGCGATCCTTTTGCTCCGTGAGTCCTCACGGTGTTTGAGCTTGGCTGAGATATTCCTGTGTACCGTCCCTAGTTTCAAATACTAGGAGCTGAAGGGATCGAGTCTCTGGGAATTTATATTCCATCTCTTTTGTCAAATTTAAAATTTAGTACACATTTTGAGGTGTACAGTAAAGCCGGGCTTTTTACTCTGAATTTTTGTATGTGGAGGGAAAAGTTAGGGGGAAAATTGTGACCCTTGATTGTTTTTCCTCTGTTCTTGATCATGCCTATTATTCCCTTGGAAACTGAAGAAATTTTCTAAATCTATTTCATCGCTCTGGCCTCTGAACCTTCACCACAATTTGCTGAAACATCTGTGACTGCTCTTGAGGTAGAGCTGCTTGTGGGCTTGTACTTAGGCCTATGACAAGTGTTAAACTGATAAACTATAGAAAACTCCGTTTTTGTTTTTTTTCATCCTGATGGAAACTTTCACAGAACTGCAGGTTGTAGCTGTTCAATAAGTGATGGATGAATGACATTCCCTTTGGATTAACATTATTTACTATTACAGACTGGACGCATGTTTTGGACACTAGCAGGGAATTTATTATGCAACCTGATGGGATTGTTTCAATTGGTATATTTCAGTCCTGGATATTGGCATCACTATATTGTGGCAGGTTGCCCATAGAGGCAGCTGCTTCCATTCTCCCTTTGCCCCCTCCCCAGTTTACTCCTAGGAAGCTTGAGGGTCCCAAGCCAGGATTATTATTATTATCAGGTTATTTGTGCTGCAATCACGGTTTGCTCTGCACTGGAAGATTCAATTTGCTCAGAAAGGGCAATTTAGAGCGTAGAGTTCCCAAACTGTGATCCACTGTACCAAAAGGAATTTAACTTCAACCACCCCATCTCTCTGACCCAAACACATTTTTTTACTCAAGGAAAAGTATATTAGAATGGAGATGCCTTAAACTTGAATCGGCTTTAAGTTTTAAAATGTCAGTAATTCGTGTCAGTGCCTATTATAAAGAATGAAATTCTTGCTACACACCTCTCAATAGATCTCCATGTGTTGACGTCTTACTGTAGATTCAGTTTCTTTTCAGGGACCTCTAAGGACACTCTCCTACCTCTTATAAGCCTTATGTTTGGGAATTACTCATCCTGAGCTTGGTACTTTAGTAACACCAAACTGCTCTTCATTGCCTACACAAAATAGGAGTTTCATTGGCCTGAAATGTCAAGTTACTATTTGTGTCTGGCTGACACGCATCCTTCAAGACTCAGCTTGGGTCTCACCACGAGTGAAAAGCCTGGAAACAGGACAGATCTCCTTCCTCTGTGGTTCTGAAATATCCCAAGCATTTCTTCACCTTTATCCTCTTTGATAGAAATGAGCTGATTTTGTGTCTGTCTTTCCCTTTACTGTTGGTAAAACAGAACTAAGATCCCTTAGACATTGCATGTACATAGCAGAGCAGATCTACTTGATTGTTGTTATTGAGGGATTAGAGGCCCGGTGCACAAAATTCATGCACAGGTAGAGTCCCTAGGCCTGCCCGGCGACCAGGGCCGATCATGTTCCCCGCCTCCCGGCTTCCCTTGCTCCCTCAGCACCCTGCCGCCACCGCTGGTCACCTGCCATGTTCCACACCACCCCCTGGTGGTCAGTCCACGTCATAGCAAATGATTGAACTCCTGGTCCCCTGGTCGAACTCCCAAGGGGACAGTTTGCACATTAGCCTTTTATTATATCGGATAATTCTTGAAAAGACTCTAATCCACAAGGAAAGAGTAAGTAAGTATAAAGGGCACTGAAAACAAGATGAAGCCAAAGCAAGGATGACTATGTTTACCTGCGTCTCTTTTTTCTCTTTCTGTGTGTTAAATGCAGTTTAGGTATTTACTGTTTGTTTCTTTAGAAGATGAATTTGTTTCATAGTGAATAAGAAAAGAACTTAATTGCCTTCTAGTTTATCTCTTA
This sequence comes from Myotis davidii, assembly GCF_000327345.1. Lineage (NCBI taxonomy): Eukaryota > Metazoa > Chordata > Mammalia > Chiroptera > Vespertilionidae > Myotis > Myotis davidii. The sequence continues at coordinate 2,081,362 of NW_006293778.1, read as the reverse complement.
ACAACTTCTTTCTAAAAGATTTATCTGTAAACCTCAAATGCCTAGCTTCTCGTTTGGAATTGCTATTTCCTGGTTTTTGGAAATTTTCAAAATTAAATCTTTATGCCCTACCTTTAAGCCCAGCAGGGAATGAATCATTTTGGTAACTACTTCTATTATTTAAAAGTCAGAAGTTCAAAGTTTTTACTTCAAGATTGACTCACTGCTGTGGTGCCATGGTGTCAACGAACACCAAATTAAAAATCTACATTGTACTTGAATTCTGAAAAGTGATTATTACATTCCCTGTAGAGGCAGTGTGCTGTTGTCGGAAGGGCCCTGTCCTGAGCAAAAGAAGGCTTACACTCCAGTCTTAGATTTGCCACCAGCTGTGGGACTTTGGGAAAGTCGCATGGCCTCTTTGAGCCTCAGTTTCCATGTTTGCAAAATGGTGATATTTGGAACCTGGGCTGGGCGTGACAGCAACAGCATAACCATAATCAACACTAAAAAACAGAAGGTATATTTAACTATAAGAAAACAATTGGAAGGAATCTAGACATTTTCTAAACATACTTCCCTTTTATACACAAAATTCAGGAACCCTTTGTTTGATTTCCCTAATTTGATAGGATTACCTAATGCCTAAGAACACTGATGACAAGGTAAAGATTTAATTTAAAAAATCTTTTATGTGAACCTGGTATACCAGATTGAAAGTCAGGAGGTGTATGGCCTGGCTCTGGTGGTTGGGTGAAGGCTGGTGTGATGGTGCCCAAAGGAAACTGGATATGGATAATCAAGCCATGCTAATCAGGGTTGGCCAAGTCCAGGAAGGCACTGTCACCCAGTGGTTAGGAGCCTGGGCTCTACATCTCGAGTGTGCTCCTTATGAACAGCGTGACTTTATTTTTATTTATTTATTTTTTAATATATTTTATTGATTTTTTACAGAGAGGAAGGAAGGATAGAGAGTTAGAAACATTGATGAGAGAGAAACATCGATCAGCCGCCTCCTGCACATTCCCTACTGGGTATGTGCCCGCCACCAAGAGTACATGCCCTTCACCGGAATTGAACCCGGGACCCTTGAGTCCGCAGGCTGACGCTCTATCCACTGAGCCAAACCGGTTAGGGCTGAACAGCGTGACTTTAGACAACTTGTTTAACCTCTGTGGAAGTCAATTTTATGATTTGGAAAATGAGGATAATGTCTACCTCCAGGATTGATAGAAAGATTACTTGGGCCATTATATATTAAAGATATAATAAATGATAGTCATTGTTGTGAGATTGCCTATGTGAGTCTCAGGGTATTTTGGGGATTGGGCCCCAGCCTTGTTGGAGCCAGCATTTCAGACTTCGTGGCAAGAGTCCTGACTACTAATGATAACAATAAACAACATTTATAGACTTGCACATGGATTACCTCATTTTCTCATCATGGTAATCCTGGAATCAAAGCAGGTATTAACCCATTTTATGGATGAGGGAACTAAAGCTAATAATTGAAACGCTATAGCCAAGATCAACCAGAGTCAGTAGCAGAAGTGGGGCTCAAACCAAGGTCTTCCTTGTCCTAATCCTTATTTGTCCATTGTGATCTGAGTTCTACTGAGCACTAATCATATGTGATCTTAGGTTAGTTGCCTGATTTCTCTGTTTAATCAACAAAATGCCTAGAAAAGCTTTAAAAACCCTCTATGATTTCAGACAGTTTGGGGGCAGGTGCTATGCAAGTTCTGAAGAAGATATCTTGAAAAATAACTTTACCTTTAGAAGAAATGCATGCTATTATTGACTATGTAAATAGCAAATTTAGGATAATTCTGAGCTTCGTTTGAGGGAATGTGGTAGATAGTGAAATTGCGGAGGGATTCACGGGGACCTTCACCTTTAGTGATTAACATTTTATTTCCTAAGCTGGAAACAAATATATAATAAGTGTCATATTGTTTATTTGCCTAATTGGTATAAGATATTTTATGATACACTTAAAAAAAAAAGACTGGAAGAAAACCCATACACATAAGGAAATATATTGGTGCATATTAAAGGTAGTTTAATATTTTTATAAACTTACTAGAGGACCAGTACACAAAATTTCTTGCACGGAGAGGGTCCCTAGGCCTGGCTGGTGATCAGGGCTGATCGGGCCTTCCTTCCCCTGGCTGCCGGCTGCTGGCCGGGACCTCCTTCATTCCGCGCTGCCCACTGGTGGTCAGTGCATGTCATAGTGAGCAGTCGAACTCCCGGTTGGTTCAACTCCCGTGGGGAAACCAGAATTTTTAAATAACTTGTCTTTTTTAGGAACAGCCTATTTTAAGGAATAGATTGGATTCCTATAGAGGAATAGAATAAGTTTCGGGTTTCTACTAGTCAAACAACGGCCCAAATGGACCGGACATCTGCCAATGAATCACTCTTCACAGAGCTGCTGCCAGTGACTAAGTTCACACTGGAATGGTGCTTTACTGTTTGCAAAGCATTCCGTCCATAATAGTGTGCTAATAGAAATGGTACACTGATAGAGAATGCTCACAGTGATAGGTGATTTTGCCGGTTAAAGAAACCAAGTATAGGATCAATCAGCTGGTGAAGTATGAAGTCAGAACTGGAACCCCTATCCTTCTACTGCACAAGCTCAGGATTATCTAGTACACTGTAGCATCTTTCTATTACAGCCCTTCATCTAGTACTTTTTTTTTTTTTTTTTTCTTTCTGGAATAGATACTTACCTATCACCTAGGTTTTAAATTTCACCTTTTTTTTTTTTCAATTTCAAAGGTTTTGACCTCTTTTCTACTGAAATGATTAAATGTGACTGATATACTCTAGAGGTTATCAAATATCCACTGCTTTTGATGATCCTGGGCTGGTTATATATTTTACTACTATTTCTTACAGCTTTTCCTTGTAGTAGCAGGAAAGGGAGTTTTCTATTGGTGTTTGGAAAAATTAGGATATCAAGATAAACACTCCACTATAAATCTGCCAAAAACTAAACAATAATCATGATGCCTCTACTGGAGCTAGGATTGTGTCATTGATTCAGATGAAGGTAAAGGACTCTCAGAATTTTCATCTTGTCATCTAAACCATTGGCTTGCACAAACTTGGAATTCAATTGATTTGCTTTATTGGAATTATTGTGAATTCCATTGCAAAAATCCATTCTCATTGTGATGTCCACTTTTGAGATAATTAATTCATATGTTCCGTTACTTTTCTGGGCAGTGTCCTTTGCTCTTCCTAGTAATTTATCCAAAGGGGAAAATAATGCTGTCATCTTATCAAAGATGAAGACCCAACTAAGTGAACAGTGATTTTGGCGCTTTTACCAGCATGATTGCATTTAGTTCTCATCACTGACCATGAGGGGTAGGTCCCATTATCCCAATTTTACAGATCAGCAAGCAGACTCAAGGGGGTAACATAACTTTCTATGTGCATGTTAATACACTAATAAGTGTCAGAGAAGGTAACACTGAATCTTTACAAACAATCACAGTCTCTACGAGGATGAAGGTTGGAGGGGGAGGAACTATTTCATGTACCAATCCTGCAGGAGCCTCTCCAGCTTATACCATTGAATGACCAGCTACTGCCTTCATGAGCTGTCTGGCTTTGTGGTCCATTTGAAAATGTATTGGACCCTTAATTCAGAGAAAAAGCACTCAAAGATTGTGGGTAAATTTGAAAGGTATATTTTCATATGCAAAGATAGAGTTATGTAGAGCTCTCTAATCAAATGTCTTGAGAAATAAGTGTTTCAAGATGAAACTTATTTCAATTCAGCCAACATTTTTGTGTATGTATGTAAATTACTGGGTGACCACAACACTCTTAACGAACACTAAGAGTACCCAAAGATGAAGAAGGTGTCATTTCTGTCCTTCAGGATCTCAGGATCTAATGAAGAAGACCAAGCTCTAATATATCAGGCAAAACACTGATATATTTTCCTTCCCATTCCTTCAATGATGATCTTCACTAGGACTTTTTAAATTATATATTTTTATTGATTTCAGAGAGGAAGGGAGAGGGAGAGAGATAGAAACATCAATGATGAGAGAGAATTATTTATTGGTTACCTCCTGCACATCCCAACTGGAGATCAAACCTGCAACCCACGCATATGCCCTTGAGTGAAACCGAGCCAAGACCCTTCAGTCCGCAGACAGATGCTCTATCCACTGAGCCAAATAGGCTAGGACTTCCCTAGGATTTTATTCTTAGCCATTCCCTTTTCTTTCTTTTTTTCTCACCATAGGGACATTCATCTAGTTTCTTTATTTCTATGACCGTATAATAAGCTGTGGCTCCCAGGTGTTTGTCTCTCCTGGATTCTAGCCTCCTACTTATAGCTATCTTCTGGACATATCTAGCTGTGTTTCTCAGGTATTTTAAACTCCACATATACAACATGGAACCTTTTCTCATTTTTATATTTTGTTTGATGGCATCACTGTGCATTAGTTTCCAAACTAAAAATCTCAAATGCATCAGTTATCTCTTCCTCAGTCTCCTATCCTTCATGTTCAGTTGTTCACCAAATCCTGTGATTTTTTAAAAATATATATTTTATTGAGTTTTTACAGAGAGGAAGGGAGAGGGATAGAGAATTAGAAACATCGATGAGAGAGAAACATGTATCAGCTGCCTCCTGCACACTCCCTACTGGGGATGTGTCCGCAACCAAGGTACATGCCCTTGACCGGAATCGAACCTGGGACCTTTCAGTCCGCAGGCTGACCCTTTATCCATTGAGCCAAACCGATTAGGGCCAAATCCTGTGAATTTTTATCTCCTAAATATGCCTTGAATTTTATCTCTATCCTTAGGCTTCATCTCTTACCTAGATTACTACAAACATTCAACTACTGTCTCAGCTTTTTATTTTTTCCCCCTCAAAGCCATTCTCTATATAGTTACTTGGTTGATATTTCCAAACTGAAACTGATAACATGACTTGAACTTGTCTAAATCCTTCCAGTGGTTTCCTCCTATCTACTGAAGTGAGTTCAAATCATTACCACAGCCCTGGTAGTCTGTTAGTAACCTACCACTTTTCTACCACTCATTTTGTGCCCAGCACACTCATTTGATTTTATTTCTGGCATGATATTTAGTTGGTATGCACAGGTAAAGATCACTGTCAATTTTGATTAGTCAGTACACATGCTCTACTAGATGTTAAATATTTTAAATATCACTCTTCCTTTATGCTAACCTGTTTTCCATTTTCTAATCATGTACTTCTGTGCCCTTTGAATAGTCGGTTTTATCTGCCATCAACGTCTTCCCTTCTTTTCTACCTGACAAATTAATATTACTCATTCCAGACACTGCTCAAATATCACTTCCTCTGTAATATCTTCCCCGCTGTCCGTCTGCACAGGCAGAATTTTTATTCCCTCTGGCCTCTCAAACACACACTGTGCATATGTTGATTATAGCATTTATTGCATTATATTGCAAACATCACTTACCAACTTGGGAGATTTTCAAGAAAATGTCTTTTTGAAATCTCCAATGTCTTAACAGTATTGGGCACACAGAAAAGCCTCTCATAAAACATCTATTGAATTTATGGGTAGATGGATCTAGAGAAGTTACACAAAACGGGATTCAAGTTTGATTTTGAAGACTAAGTGGAGGAAAGGCATTCCAGGATGGAAGACTAGGATGTGCCCAAAGCAGGAAATTATCAGTATATTTTGGAACAGTGAACCCAAGCTTAGGATGCAGCAGGGTATAGATAGTCATTTGATATAAGTAAGTTGGGTTCGAATTATGGAGGGCTCTGATAACCACATTGAAGAGCTAGGACTATATTCTATGTATATTGAAGATCTTCACAGCAGGAGACTGAACAGGAAGTGATGTTTTCAGAACTATGTTTCAGCAGTACCTCTCTAAGAGCACTGTGCTACAATAACTGAAGGCTGGGAGCCAGTGTGTGGTCACAGTCCAAGGAGGATCAGATGAAGAAAGTTCTATTTAAGTCTGTGTTCGTGCAAAGGTAAAAATAAAAATGAGACCTATTTTGGAGGTAGAACTAGCAAGAGTTTGTAACTGATAAATTTTGAGGCTAAGGGGATTGTGAGTGATTAGCTATAATTATAATATTCCAAAATTGAGTGATTAAGAGACAAGAGATGATGTATCACAGGAGACTTTGTAGAGTTTATGTTTGGAGAATCAAAACATGACAGAAGGACATAGATGCTCTCAGCTGTAGGCTCATCCTTCCACTCACCCTTAGAGCCCAATGACTAGGTTTATCTCACATGTTTTCTATGTTTATCTTAATTTCCAGTTAAGAACTCACTGGAAAACCCAGAAGCAATGCTGATAAATACTTCTAATCACTATTGTGTAGGCTTGCTAAAGATAATTCAACTAGCATACATCATAGTGAATTTTTAAAATAGGGTCTGGGAATACAAGCTCGATCTCAGACATACTCAGTGACAAAACAATCTATTTTATATATTAGAAAATACATTATTTTAGTATCATCAGGTACATCAAAATATAACTAACTTAGAACACATGAGAAGAGAGTAAATATTCAATTACCAGGGTATAGATTGTCTGTGCGTTCAACATGGCTATTGAGCACTTTAAACATGGTTAGTCTAAACCAAGATGTATTGTAAATATAAAATGCACACTAGAATTTTGAAGACTTAGTACAAAAACTAACATCAAATATCTCAATAATTTATTATATTTATTACATGTTGAATGGTAATACTTGGGATACATTGGTTAAATGAAATATATTATCAGAATCAATTCCACTTGTTTCTTTTTACTTTTTTTAATGTGGTTCCTAGAACATTTAGAATTACATACATGGTTTACATTATATTTCTATTGGGCAGTGCTGGAATGTTTTTCTTATTCAACAACCAGCCAACTGGCCATTATTTAGTTCCTAGTGTACAGATGGTTATGCTATGTACTAAAAGCTTTGAAGTTAGTCGAGGAGTAGCAATTGCATAAATTATGTATTTTTTAGGGCTTGATAACATTTGAATCAATATACAGAACACTGGTTAGAAAAGTAAGCTGTGGATTTGCTCTGTCTCCCCTTTCAAACATTAGTTTTGTTCTCTCACATTCTTTCCCCAATATCCTATTTGGTGATTTGTAAGGATCCAATCTTATTTTTGTTAAAAACAACAACAGGCAGAAATTTGATTTATAAGTTCCTAGAACCCTTGGGTTCATGGAAAAGAATGAACACATATCCACATTGGGTGGCCAGGATGCAGAGACCTGGAATAATCATTATTCTTAATCCTGAAGCTATATTCAACATACCTTATTCTTTTTCTGAAGAGTCAGAAGATACTTCCCAGTGTCATAGACCTTGGGGTCATCCAGAATTATCTGTTAGCTACAGTACGGAAGAAGGGTGAGGAAGTATTTTATAAAGATTGGAGTTTTAGATCAAGAATTTACTTTGTGTTGATGACCTTACTGATATTACATTTGTACTACCCTTCCAGGTAAACCATGTGAATATCTGTGATTGTACAGAAACAACCATTTTTATTTTTATTGTATTTATTTATTTAAATATGTTTTTACTGATTTTAAAGAGGAAGGGAGAGGGTGAGAGAGGGGGAAACATCAGTCGGCTGCCTCCTGCAAGCCCAGTACTGGGGATCCCACCCACAACCTGGGCAGGGAATCAAACTGGTGAGCTTTTTGTGCATGGGACAATGCTCAACCAATTGAGCTGCACGGACCTGGGCAAAAGATAACTTTTTAAAAAAATATATATTTTATTGATTTTTCACAGAGAGAAAGGGAGAGGGCTAGAGAGTTAGAAACATTGATGAGAGAGAAACATCGATCAGCTGCCTCCTGCACACCTCCTACTGGGGATGTGCCTGCAACCAAGGTACATGCCCCTGGCCGGAATCGAACCCAGGACCCTTCAGTCTGCAGGCCGACGCTCTATCCACTGAGTCAAACCGGTCAGGGCAAAAGATAACTTTTTAAAACAAAAGGACTTGCCAGTGGCCAGTATCTTAATTTTTATATTTGGAGTAAGGTACTTAGTTTTTCATACCGTGTGTCTGGAAAAAAGTTTATCTAACTTTTAAATGGAAGAGATTTTTTATTTTTTGTGTTTTGTTTTTATGGAAATGAGAAGTAAATGCTTTGGTTCTTTTTTTAAAGCTAAGTTTCTAATTATAATGGGAAGTACTTCAATGCTACGACAATACACTGAATAGATTAAAGTGGCAGAAACAGTGTAATACAGAAGATGCAAAACATTCTTTGAAAATGGCACCTTTATTTTAGAAGAGTTTTTGACTGGGGTGGAGCAGTGCCTATGGAAATAAATAAGTAGCTGAAAACCATTTATGAATACCAAGGTGCGAATGCAGTTTAGCTTTGCAGTTCTCAATTAATAGTCTACGTGTGGACATTTCTTATTTAAATGGGCTGTCTGAATTGAGGTTATGTTCAGTTTCCCAAGTGCCAGTCTAGATGTGTTTTGATATTTTGATTACTAAAAAGGGTTTTATTTTCTTTTTACAAAGAAAATTTGCATCAGTTACTGAAAAGCCCACATCATGGACTAAAATGTTCTAAAAGTATGCCCAAACAAAGCAAAAACAGGAAAATAGCTAAGTTTTCAAATGAGTAATATTCATTTCCAGGTATGAAGAATTGAATTATTCAAGGCTAGACTGCATATTTAAATTTGAGTTATGCATTTTGACAAAACATTGTTAACATTCCGTTGACTGTGTATAAGTATTAGTAATACACAGATTGTACCTGGGGTGCAATTTGTATGCTGGCTGCATAATAGCCAAATGTACCAATGTTTCTTTGCATTCAGAGTAAGGTATGTTTTTGAGTCAGTATTAAAATATATGCTACTAACCTCCATGTCTACTCCGTTTAAAAAGAAAACATCTGTGGAAATGGTATTGTTTTTCACAGCTATTACATGCTTTAAAGTATCAATGAAACGTAACCATTTTTTTTTTTTTTTTACTTACAGACTTTAAAATGAAAGGGATTAAGCCATTAAAAAACACAAACCCCTTACTCACTGAAGCAAAGATACCTGAAATTGTCTGCTTGGCCAAGCCACCTTGCTGGGTTAAAGCAGTAAAACAGGTCTCAAAACATGGAGGAACTGTGTTGGCCGCTAAAACACTGAGCGAAGCAGCTATCTGCAGCTTCCAAACCACATCTTTATTTTGAGTCATTGATTCAATAATTATTTATTGAGTCCTTGTTATGGATCAGGCCTGCTCAAAATAGGCATGTCCGCCGGCCTCATGGCACTTACCAACTAGCGTGTCTGCCGGGGGGGGGCCAGGGGAGAGTTGGCAAATTGTGGCTGGACAACGGTGCAAATACATATGGCAACAAGGAGTAGTGGCTGAGAGTGCACACTCTGGTCCCAGACATGGGTTTGAGTCCTGGCCCCACCACTGACTAGCGTGGGGGTGGGGTAGGAAGTGGGGCTGAAGTTGTACTTTCAAAGAGTGGGAAGAATCTATGCTAATACTCTAAGGCCGAGGGAATATGGCACTTTCAAGGCCCCCAAAAGTAGCCCTGGGTGGCTGGAGTGCAGGGAGGGGCAGGGGAATGACAAAAGAAGAGGAGGTAATGCTCTAGGCCAGTGGTTCTCAACCTTCCTAATGCCGCGACCCTTTAACACAGTTCCTCATGGTGTGGTGACCCCCAACCATAAAATTATTTTTGTTGCTACTTCATAACTGTAATGTTGCTACTGTTACGAATCGTCATATAAGTATCTGATATGCAGGATGTATTTTCATTGTTACAAATTGAACAATTTTGACAAAACATTGTTAACATTCCGTTGACTGTGTATAAGTATTAGTAATACACAGATTGTACCTGGGGTGCAATTTGTATGCTGGCTGCATAATAGCCAAATGTACCAATGTTTCTTTGCATTCAGAGTAAGGTATGTTTTTGAGTCAGTATTAAAATATATGCTACTAACCTCCATGTCTACTCCGTTTAAAAAGAAAACATCTGTGGAAATGGTATTGTTTTTCACAGCTATTACATGCTTTAAAGTATCAATGAAACGTAACCATTTTTTTTTTTTTTTACTTACAGACTTTAAAATGAAAGGGATTAAGCCATTAAAAAACACAAACCCCTTACTCACTGAAGCAAAGATACCTGAAATTGTCTGCTTGGCCAAGCCACCTTGCTGGGTTAAAGCAGTAAAACAGGTCTCAAAACATGGAGGAACTGTGTTGGCCGCTAAAACACTGAGCGAAGCAGCTATCTGCAGCTTCCAAACCACATCTTTATTTTGAGTCATTGATTCAATAATTATTTATTGAGTCCTTGTTATGGATCAGGCCTGCTCAAAATAGGCATGTCCGCCGGCCTCATGGCACTTACCAACTAGCGTGTCTGCCGGGGGGGGGCCAGGGGAGAGTTGGCAAATTGTGGCTGGACAACGGTGCAAATACATATGGCAACAAGGAGTAGTGGCTGAGAGTGCACACTCTGGTCCCAGACATGGGTTTGAGTCCTGGCCCCACCACTGACTAGCTGGGAATCCTGGGCAAGTGATGTAATGTTTCTGTGCCTCGTTACCCTTCGCAGGGTTGCTGTGAGGCTTTTCGTTAGACCGTAGAGTAGCCTGGACCATACATGCTTTATATTTGTTAGTATTATTGTCTTAAGCTGGAATAACGGCCATGAGGGTCTGTAATAATACCACATGATCTTGTCTGGAGCTGAGGTAGGTGGGCTTCAAAGGAAG
>NW_006293778.1:2067288-2070486 GCF_000327345.1 Myotis davidii | reverse complement strand
CAGTTCCTCATGTTGTGGTGACCCCCAATTTCATTGTTACAAATTAAACATAATTAAAGCATAGTGATTAATCACAAAAACAATATGTAATTATATATGTGTTCTCCGATGGTCTTAGGCGACCCCTGTGAAAGGGTCGTTCGACCCCCAAAGGGGTCGCGACCCACAGGTTGAGAACCGCTGCTCTAGGCTCACAGCAGGAACTTGAGTTTGCTTTAGATTTTTTTTTTCTGTTTTGCTTTCTCCTCCCTCTCTCCCCACCTCGCCCTCGCTCTCTCTCTCTCTCTCTCTCTCTCTCTCTCTCTCTCTCAAGCAAATGAAAATGATGGCCCTGGGGCAGGGGTGGGGGGGGGGAAGGTATTTCCTTGTGTTTTTTTCTGCTCAGTCTTGCAAATAAAAATAATTCCCAAATGGCTCAACATATATTACCGAAATGCTGCATTTTGTCTAAATATTAGATGTAATTAAATTGCCTCTTGGGGTTCAACTTATCTTTTTGCGTGCATCATAATCCTCTATTTGTGCTTATGCTCCACAGCCAGCATGCTAGGTGGGGGAATAATTTATAATACTCGATACAAAAGAGGTGGGGTAGGTGGGTGCTAATTAAACCTATGTAACAAGAGACTTTAAGAAAAAGAGATTTCTGTGTCCCTCCCAATGGGATGAATGTCATGTTCCAATTCCTACTTTATGTAAAATCCACTGTACAATATGTAAAGTAAGTCTCCAAATCTTGATTTCCTCAATTGAAAATGACGCTGGGCATAAACTATAAGTGGAGCAAGGTTTGAATTTCTTGATCTTTTGTTCTCTCCGTACGTGATGTCTTAAATCAGCAGAGTAACGTAGGAATGGTAGATATTGCAACAACTAATTTTTCTTCTCTGTAATCTGCATAGACTTCCAAATGCCTACAAAGCACAAAGTGCCAGTTCCTATAATTTGTTGGCAAGGATCAAAAGAAGAAAGAAATTTTTTCCTAAGCGTGTGCATCGGCCCAGCTTTAGCAGATATTTTTCTGTCATGTGCAGCCTGTGGGCTTATGCCTATCTGAGCTTTATTTGACAATTACCACTTGCCAGCATAATTAAATGATAATTTATAAATACTAAGAAAGCATAATGGGGAAGAGCAAATAGGTGCTTATCAGGGCATTGAATAAAGTTGATCTGCTTCAGCGGCAATTTTCATCTCTTATCTTGGTTGTTAACTGGTCTCACTTTTCTGTGTGTGTTGTTTAGGTTTAATATTTGTGAGGGTGATCGTATCTCCCTACATATACACATTTCACCCCATACAGAATTCTAGTATTTCTTTTGCTGTTCTTTTTGCAGCCAATGTATTTACGAAATAGTGCTTATATTCTGATTCATAGTGTATATTTAGCACTTAAATTTGTACATTTTACTAGAGAAACCCCAAACAAATGAGTTATTTTTCTGTTTCTCCCCCAACCCACCCTCGTTTTTTTTTTTTTTTCAGTGAATAAGTTCTTTTCTGTGTTGTGTCTGTGATTTTCTTTTAATCGGTTTTTTAATCACCTGGGCTTTGCAGTTAATTACATTCCACAGAGTCTGTCCCTCTATTCCTAGAATGCTGGCGGATTTTTTTTTTTTTTTGTAAGCAAGAGAGAAAGCATACATGTAAGCCAGCACTCTGGTGAGAACGCTTCCCAACCTTGTGGTGATAAGAATGACACTTTATGCGCAGCATGGAAATTTTGCTCTGTTCCCACTGAATATAGAAATTACCCAAAGAAGAATTCTGTAGGTTAGACGGCTTTTGTCCTAGCAGTGTCTCTTCTCAAGGTTCCTCGCCCATTATAAATATTAGGGCAGTCTCTGCAGATGCTGTTGTTAGGCCTCGGACAGAGACACAGATTTGTCCTGAGTAACCTAGATAAAGCAGCGCGAGAGCAATCCTCTGTTTGAATGGAAACAAATCAGTAAAATGGCAAAAAAAATTGAATTTTCACACCTTTAGAAAAGCATCTTTGAAGAAGGCAAATGGTGGGGAAAGAAGACACTGTTTGCGGGTCATAAAGAGACAGGTCTTTTTTTTTTTTCTCTCACCATCATGAAAGTAAATAATTTTAGTAACTACTGATTAGGGTTGTCGTGGTTTGAGAGAAGAGTGTGGGAATGGCTTATCAGGAGAATAACAAAATAAACGGCTTTGGAGTTTAATGTTGTCAGTTCCTTGAGTTATTCAGCATTTTGTCCTTATACATAGCAATTATTTGCCTTTTTCAGAGCTGAAAAATTATATTTTGTACTTAAATATTGAAACATACAGTGCCATCATTGGGGGGAAATCCTAATGTCAGAACAGATTTTTATACGAGGAATGATTTGAAAGTGGCGGATTAGTTTCCACCTTTGGAAACACAGTGCTTTCTATAATCTTCAAACATTATTTAGGATAATGGAAGCCATCATCCCGTTTCTCAAATGTGAGCACTTCCATTAGAATTTGCAGCTACCTCTTATTTTTTATATTAAAATACAAGGCTTAAAAGGTATTATCTTACTAAAGGGGGGCAATTGTAGAGATGATTTGATTGAATAAAGGAAAAAGCTGTACAGGCCTTTTAAGATCAAGGATGTATTGATGGAAAGCTATCATTAGAGACAATTAATGTTCTCCAAGGGAAGAAATTGATTATGGACAAAGATGGACCCTAAGGAGCAGATATATCTTAATGCTCTAAGGCCTTAAGGATTATGCATTTCATTCACAGTTTCTGTATTTTAACCCTTTGTAGTGACTAGGATACTAGCTGATTGTTGCAAATAGCATGAATTAAATTAAAAAAAAGAGAGATTGTGTCTTATAAAGAATGTTCATAGTGATTGACATTTGATTCTTTAAGTAATCTTAAAATAATTAAATTTGTAGTATCATTTCTCTGTATTGCCCTTTAGAATAGATCTAGACATAATATATAGAAAAATAAAATTAGGTAGTGATGGAAGTGTGGTAATGCCCAGTAATCACATTAAAGATGTGCTGTCATCAGGATCCCCTGAACTTCAGCTGCATTTATGTTTCCAAATAACATATCCCTTTAACTTGCTTGTTCTTCCTATAGATCTTGTACAAAGCATTCATCATGTTGTTAGCCAGTGCCTAGCAGCCGTGGATCACAATTGGGTACTTAATAAGGTGGCAACCCCACTGGGAACATTTCACATA
>NW_006293778.1:2063660-2066956 GCF_000327345.1 Myotis davidii | reverse complement strand
CCCCCCCCCCCCACCCTTTTTGAGTTTGGCAGGATTCCAAGTGATTTAGTTTGGGCTCCTAAAATCCAGTTATATATATCATTGGTGAGTTATGCTTCATGTATAGTGTGTGTCCTTACTTTTTTGTAGAATATACTGCAGACCAGTAGCGTCAGTTTAATTATAAAGTTGGTCTCCTCAAGTCTGGGAGGACCCCCAGAACAAGTAGGTGATAGTAACTGCTTTTGACCACAGTTTCCGAGGGTGTCAATCTGAGCATGGGAGTGCTTTTAGAAATCAATCTCACTCAAGACTTCACTGCACTCTTTGACAGTGGGTTATGACTATTGCCAAATAAATAGGAGAAACTCACCCATTGAAGTAGTAAATGGCTTATCCGAGAGCTCTGTGGTTTTAAATATCAGTTAAGGAAAGAAAGGTTAGACACTGGGCTCTATACCTTTGATCTTATAGAGCTTAGAAATAACTTTAGTTAGTTCAAACCATGAAAATAGTTTGTACCTTAAGTCCTCACAATGTAAAGGTACATCTTTTTTGTTGTGGTTGTTAATCCTCATCCGAGAATAGTTTTTCCATTGATTTTTTTTTAGAGAGAGAGAAAAGCATTGATGTGAGAGAGACACATTGATTGGTTGCCTCCCACACACACCCCAACTGTAGCCAGGGACAGGATCTGCAACCCAGCTACGTGCCCTTGACCGGGAATGAACCAGTGACCCTTTGGTCCAAGGGCTGATGCTCTACCACTGAGCCACACCAGCCAGGGCTGTAAGGGTACATCTTGATTTTCCTGGATCTTAAAGATTATACATTTCATTTACCCTTTGATTTTTTCAACAATTTAGGAATAATTTATTTTAAAGAACCGTGGGAGAATATGCTTTATTCACTATATTATGGTGCTACTGGATCATAAGTTTAAATCTCCAGGCTGCTGTTGCCAACTTGCAACTGTGAGCACTCAACACTTATATCAATTCAAGTACATATATGTAAGTGACTATATCAGTGGCTGTGAGTGTCTTTTTCTGGTAAGACGAGCATCTTCATCTTTCTATCATCTGAGAAGATAGCTTCCTATATGGTTCCTCTAACTGGAAAAACAGAGCATATGATGTTCTATACCCAGAGGTCTAAATTAAAGAGAGAGTATAGCTAATTCTTTACGTAACTCTGAGAGAAATAAAAAGCAAAGGGGTTGTCTATAAGTTTCATTGGCTATGTTATCAATAAGAAGTGGAATTCTATTAAGGGCTGGTTGGAGAGGAAATGTAGTTTATGAAAAGAGTGAGAATAACTAAGTAGACTCTCCAAACTAACTAAATGTCTCTGAAGTTTTGAATCTGCGTGCTTGGGGAGGTAGTGGTGCCATTAACAAAAAATAAATGAGAGAGAAAAATGAGCTAGGATGAGGCACATTGCCCCTGAGTGTCTGTCAAATCCAGGCATCAAGGCCCAGTGGGTGACTGGAAAAGGTCTGGAGTTTAGTAGGGGAGAGGCCAAAGTTTAGAATAACGGTTTAGAGCTATAAGAAAGAATTGAAATGGTAAGAGAAAGAGCAGAATAATGCTGTGACATATAAACCCGGAGAAAAGAAACTTTCCGGGAGTGAGTAGTTGGGTGCCAGGTGATGCATATGTGTCTTGCCCAGAGAATATACTCTGAGTTCTCCTAACATGGTTTGACTATAGAGGTCATAAGTCCCTAAGTAGAACTACTTGAAATAGGTCCAGGAGACCCAGGAGAATGAGAACCTGGATAAAGGGGTTTGGCCATTCATAGTTCATTTGTAAGCTAGGAAGTCAGTTCTGCTTAAGTTTAAATGCTAATTCCCCAATTTTTAAGGGAATGTGTATCCTTGGGGGACTTAATCTCTCTGGTTCTCACTCATTTACTCCTCAGAACAATCCTGACAACTGATACAAAGTTATTAGGACACAACTGAGGTGTAACGGAGTAACTTCCACCAAGGTAACATGGCTAGTAATGGCTGAATAAGAATTAGAGCCATGACTTCTAAGTTTCCTTCCTATTTTTTCAGAAGAATAGCTGGAGATGCAGGAAGATTAAACTGATTATGGTATGGGATGGAGCTATGATCTGAGCCCGTGCCCACCAGACTTTCAATTTATATCTGTTCATTATATATACTTTTCCAATTACTGACAATGAGATTTTAGAGGGGAACCATTCACAGGGATCAGAAATACTGGACCTATTTCAAGTAGCTCTACTTAGGGACTTATGACTATAGTCAAACCATGTTGGAAGAACTCAGAGTGTATTCTCTGGGCAAGACACATATGCATCACCTGGGAATTTGTTAGGACTGAAGATTCTTTGCCCCGCCCCAGACCAGTTGACTCATAACTCTGGCAATCTGTTCCTCCAGGTGAAATTCTCATGCATGCTAAGGTTTGAGAACCACTGTCCTAATCTAACCTTGCTTCCAAGTAGTATTTCTATTTCTATTGGTGACTATTGCCAAGCGGCCAAATGGATCTGATCGTGGCTAGACCTGTGGTTCCCAGCATTGACAGCCATTAGAATCAACTGAGAAGACTTAAAGGTTGCTGAAATCTAGGTGCCATGCCCAGAAATTTTTACTGAATGTGTCTGGGGTGTAGCATAGGCACTAGTGTTTCTAAAACTTCCCCAGGCGATCTAAATGTACATCAAGGGCTGGGATCTTCTGATCTAGAACCACGGTTCTCAAACTTTAGTACGAATCAGGACTTCCTGTGGAGAGCTGGTTAAAAGATAGATCGTTGGCCCCGCCCTCAGAGTTTCTAACTCAGTAGATCTGTGAAGGGGCCAGTGAATTTGCATTTCTAACAAGTTTCCAGGTGATGCTAATGCTGCCAGTCGGGGGACCACACTCTGAGAATTGCTAGTGTAGAAGTTCCAGATTCACCTTGGGAGACGTGATGAACTGAGCTGGTATTGTCAGTCGGCGGCTCTCATTCCTGCGGAGGTGAGGGTCCCTCCAGAGTGTCCCGGGTGGTGCTTCCATGTCTGTATCTCACTGGCAAGACAGGCTTGGCCTGGAAACACATGCGCCTGGACAGTGCTTCTCAAACTTTAACTAGTGCACAGGTCATCAAGGGACCTTGCTAATGGCGGTTCTGATTCAATGGGCCTGGGAACCTGAGACTCTTCATTTCTAGCTAGCTCCTTGGTGATGCCAATGCTGCTAGTCCATGGCCACGCTGCATAGCAAGGCACTGAGGGTGTTTTTCAAACTTGCCTGATCATCCACATTACCTGAGGCCTTTTGCTACAGGGTTTTGGCTTCA
>NW_006293778.1:2057609-2063603 GCF_000327345.1 Myotis davidii | reverse complement strand
GTTGTATCTGTATCTTTGTTAAGCAATTTATTCCAGAAAAATACTTATTGAGCATTAACTCTGTGTCAGGCTCTATGCTGGATGTAAACAAATAGATGGATAGTCCTGTTTTCATGGGGCTTGCACTTCAGTCATAGAAACAAAGAATAAGTACGTTTTTTTGAAAAGGTAGCTTATGATAGAGACAGTTGCCTCAGAGCACACAAAGCAGGGTCATGAGTCCCAGTTGTGGAGTGAAGCTCCGTTGCCTCGCTTGTCCATGAAAGGCCTAGGAACCATCTTGGTCTCCTCCTCTTGATGTAAAGACCAAGGGGAGCAGAAGCAGAGGTCCTGAGGGTGGACCGAGCTTGGCTGACTTGGAATTAAGTGGGGGCCACAGGTGGAGTGGTTGAGTGTCCTGCTGATTTTGTTACTTCCTCACATTTGGGAAATACTTCTAAACACTTTCTTGTACTTGCCAGGGAATAAAGTAATACTTGCTTTGAAATGTCATCAATCACCCCATCATTGCATTGGTCCCTAGAGTGGGAGTGTGGAAGCTGTTATATAGTAATGGCCAATAGAAAGAAATTATTTCTGAAATTCATAGGGATAAGATTACAAGGATTTCCTGCAGATTATTTGGCAATGTAGAAGTGGTTATGTGCGCAGGAAGTAACAATAGGTTCAAAGAGTTGTATGCCACTAAGAGAATGTTTCTACAACTTTGAGGTTCCTATCACATAATACTTCTTGGAGGGTTTATGTAACTTCCCAGAAAGAATAAGAAATGTGTTATGAAAGGGAGCAAGGGAAATTGAGTCAAGAAAAAAACAACTGACAAAAAAGGAATAAGTGGGATTTTCTTGGTGAGTAAGTGAGCTCAGATGTTTTTGGCCTTGTTACAAATTTGTTTACATAGATAATAATTTTTTGATGTGCTTTTTATTTCTGTCTTTTAATTGGGCACAATGTTTTCCTTGGCTCTACAATTTATTAGCTATTTGACTAAAAACAGCTTTACTGAGATATAATTCACATCCCATATAATCTGCCTATTTAAAGTATACAATTCAGTATTCTCTAGTGCATACTTTTTCTATGTATGTTATATTTAAGAAATTCCTAAATGGTAGAGGAGAAATAGATGAGAAGAAATCTTTGGGCAGAGGCAGATTTCACCTGTATTATTTTTTTTTCAAGCTGTGAGCACTCCTTAATTATGAGTTTAAAAAAACCATTTAATATTGGTAACATATGTTGTTGTCAGCATGTATTTAACACCTGCAGAAATGAACATGAAAATGTGACAGCACATAGGTGCAACACCCACTGGGTTGACTGTGAACACTGTCAACAAATTTTACTTTGTTAATTTTTTCTTATTAAAAAAAATCCAAGAAAAGAATTTAATAGTGCAGGTGTTCAGAGCATACGGCAAACTGATACAATGAAGGGGGAGGTTATACACCTTTAACATGGAAGCCAGGGTCTGGATATGTGGATTTTTTAGCTTTGCTTCACACATACTTTCCTTTTCTTTCTTTTTTTAAAAAATCCTCTTCGCTTGTTGATCTTGGCAGCCTCGGTTGTCCTGGGAGGCTCTTGCCCTCCAAGTATGGGAGAGGGGCAGCCAGGGCAGATCAGCTGAGAGACAGGATCAAACACCTGGAGCAGCCTTTTCTACAAGGTGGAGATTGAGACGTTCCTTTTGCACCTGATATTCTAAGGATGAAGTTGTAATAACTGGAGATAAGAGGTTAGTATCAGCTCCTTCCATGGGTTCTATGAGTGTAGGTTCTGTCTTCTGAACTCTGTGGTCATTCTTCCTGAGTGCGGAGGCCATTTCATTTAGCTGTGGGCGTTCCCCACAATATGGTGCTAGGCAGAGAGCATGCTCTTGGAAATACTTCCTGAATGTCGCTGCGGTTGCTATGCCCTCTTCTGATCTTATTGGTTAGTTCCATTGCAGAATGAGAATCTTGCAAGTTGCTTCCCACAATCTGCTATCATTGGTGATTTCATTTCCTAATTCTGTAAATCAGTGCACTCAGTAGGAATGGGTAATATTTTTCATTTGAAGAGATATCCTCCCCCCCCCGCCCCCGCCCGCCCACACACACACCAATCAAAGAATTTGCCTAGATTGAAAATAAATACTGGGAGGTGTGTTCATTTCTACTTTCAAAACTCTGAACTGCTGAAGTTTTCAGAGTGTCCACAGGGCCTTCCTCATTCTCTCACCCTTCTCCTTCCACGCTCTTGCACTGGCCTAACCACTGTTAGTCCATCATTCTGTTTGTTTATAAAAAGCAATTCATAAACTCAAGGTATTCCAGGGACACGAAATACAGTGGGGCCTTGACTTACGAGTGTTCCGACTAATGAGTTTTTTGAGATACCAGCTGTCTCTCGGCCAATTTTTTACATTGAGTTAATAGAGTAATTGAGTTAACGAGCTCCTTAATGAGTCTCGGAACGAATTAAACTCATAAGTCAAGGCCCCACTGTAGTAGGATCTAGGTTCAGCTGAAGTCCAGCCAGGTCTGTTTTCCCCAGACCCAGGCAATGGCTCTTGAATAAGTCATGGCTCCGGCTGCGTGGTGTGGGAATTGGCGTGGGAAACGTTTGCGCCTCTCACAGCTGAGAGGAGCCCCTGGAAATGATACATTTTACACCTCTCACACGAGACCCGGGAGTTAGAAAGCACTTCACTCCCATTCCTCTGGGACGGAGAATCTGTTTGCGGTAATCACGGGCAGTGTTGACAGGATGTTCAAAACCATCTGCTCAAGGGCAAGTGTTAACTCTATCAAATCCTAATATTTCAAGCACACTGATCCCTGTGCCCAGGAGGCCTCCTGACAGCTCTCCGTGGCTGTGTGTCAGCCTGCCCTCAGTTACTGCCCCCTGGCACAAAGGCCTGAGACACCAGCGAGGAGAGGCCGTTAGAATGAGAAATGCAGCAACAGAATCCACTTCATTTGTGTTAGCTCTTATGAATCCGCTTACTGAGTCTTTGGTACAATATTTCTTTGTAATATATGCATAGTTTTGCCTTTGAATTTATTGTTTGTAAATGGGCTTTTATTTCTTGTTTAAGCCCCAATGCATCCCCTCTTCAGTATGGGTGTTATAAATTCATGTAGGCTTATTGTGCACACACAATTCCCTACAAATAAGCATAAAGACAGATTATACCACCCAATTAAAATCCTTTATCAAAATCACTTAATAAAACATAAAACTCAGCCGGTAGATTTTTGGTATCCTACTCTCAGCAGCCATCAAGTTGTTTAAACTGCTTGGAATATTTATTTATTTAGTGTTACTATACTTTGCCAGCACAACTACTCCTCAGTGTTTCAGAATTAAAAGCATATAGAGCAATTTTTTCTAAAAAAAACATGTAGCAGTAAAAACATCGCACAGCCCAGCCCGATGAAAACATTGCCTTCTCAAAGGAAGCAGGTTTACAGCTTCAGGGACAGATCCGAGCCACTACCCGGGTAAGGCCCAACTGGAAAGGAAGTGTGCTGGCCGGAACCCTCTGTGGAAACATATCCCTGTGTATCCATCCTTGTCAGAGACATTGCAATGAGGCTGGTATCATCTGCCATAGTGTCTTGGGGGCGGGGGGTGTTAAGGGAAATACTGAGTGGAAACCCAATGCTAAGAGAACGTTCTCAGCCACAAACCCCCAGAAGTTCAAATATGACATTTTAATTTTTTAATTTTTTTTTGTATCTGAGAATTTCATCCTTTGCCACTTAACCATGCCAGGTCACTGCAGGAAATCAATAAATCATATGTGTTGAATAGATGGATATAAGTTCTGCTGTACTATGGCACTAATACTATCTACAGAAGAATAATTGGGGGAATTCTCTGGTTATGGTCACCATCACCATCAATGCCGTGCCATAGCTAACAGTTGCTGGCTGTGTACCACCCTGTGCCAGGCACTTTAACACATGATCTCATTAGCTGTCTACATCAGATATATTAAGTTGGTTCTATTATTATTATTATTATTATTATTAGCCTCATTTCAGAGATAAGGAAACTAAGGCTTAGAGAACTAAGTGGATTGGCCAAAGTCACATTACAAGTTAATGGTAGAGTCCAGATTAAAGCCTGGGTAGAAAGTTTCAAAGTTTATCCTTTCAACCTCCTCTAAAATATAACTATTTAAAGTCTACAAAATTCTTGGAGACCAAAAAGCCTAGATAGGACTGCATGTTTTCTTCTAGAGTTTCATTGCATTGGTAACTGCTTGGAGACATCAGGAATATGAATATTAGAGTTCTGTACATTAAACAATGAGACTAGAACCTACCTACAGGCTCCCCTCTCACCTAGCACCTAGAGCTCTACATTTTAATTGTTCTTTCTAAAGATGACCTTCAAGATTTCTCATTGGAAAGTTTGGGAGCCTGATTTTCATGAGATGATGCAATATTTCTATGATTTGATATTATTTCTGCCATCCAGAGAACATTGCATGTCAATGTTTTATTGTAGTTCTCTTTTTAACTGAATGTGTCTGTGTGTGTGTGTGTGTGTGTGTGTGTGTGTGTGTGTGTGTGTGTACACAATGTGAGAGAGAGACAGAGACAGATAGGGGAGACTTGGTAAACACATAGAGATGCAAATTTACTCACAATTAGAAGTCTTGGTTCATAGAAGCTTTTATGTCAGCTGGGCCTCTTAAGTCAATTGCTTAGCGTTCCTGAGTTCAGTTTCCTCATCTAAACAAAAATACTTATTTCTCAGGGTTATTGTAAAGATGAAGATAACATTAAAAAAAGTATCTGCTTTATCAGGCACATTTTAAATACTCAATGAATATTAATTCCCTACTCTATTTTCTTCCTTTCATCTTGTTTTTTTTTAATATGTTTTTGTTTGTTTGTTTGTTGTCTTTGCTATTTGTAAAAGGCAAAGAAAATGTTAGTAGCCTTTGTTCACAAGCAAGAAAAGGAAAAGTAATGGTGTATTTATGAAAAACTCTTTGGAAAAGGTCCCCTAAAAATTAACTTGTATTTATGTTTGGATATTGTGACTTTTGTGTTATTACTTGACATGAGACTACCAAATATAAATTTAAAAAATATCCTACAGTTAAAATAATAGACTGGTATAATGATTACCACTTAAAGATTTTTAAAAGATTGGTTTTACCTTTTGCCTATATCTTGGAAGCTAGCCTTTTTGAGTTCTGAAATACAGGGAGTTCTGCTATGGAGCTCTTTGCCTCAATATGCTACCAGCTATTCCGTTCAACACCTATGTGGTGAGGACATGCAGCACTGTCCTAGGTGCTGAAAGGCTGTCAGGAATTTGAAGAGCTAGACACTCAAGATAAAACTAGGTAACATGAGCAATAATTTTTAAATGCATATGTTTATACAGATAAAAGTTGTTTGAATGTCCTGTACCTCTGACAATGAAATTGAGAAATGGTACACAAATCACTCCCTAAAATTCCAGCTTTAAAAATTGAAGAAGGTAATAAATATAAAACATATTAATTGACAGTAAACTATAAAGTCCTATATTAATGCAGAGGACTGTCAGTATATTAATTTCCAGAATGATCCCCAAGAATGAGATGAGGATCTTTATAAGGTATGTGTTCTGTTTCTTTTCTGATTTACAACATTAATAATAAAGAAGTTCAATATATTCTATCAGCAGTGGCTTTCAAAAAGTATGAAGCATTTAGCCTTTTCTAGATGACTGGATTTTTTTGAAAGGTATACTGAGGAGTGTTAATTTGTCATTCACTATTAGTCACAGAATGTGTTTTAATCTCTCTGTTGCCCAAGAATTCTGCCCTTTCAAGGATCTTGACTCTTGGTCATTTAGATTTTCCTGAATGGCAGGAAGCAGGGGGTAGCATTCACCTGTACTGAGTGGAAAGGGAAGAGTGAGTTCCTGATGCCACTTAGAAGAATCACATGTGAGGGCAGTCCCTCACATTTTTCATGGTCAAGGCCTAATATAGATGAA
>NW_006293778.1:2051414-2057562 GCF_000327345.1 Myotis davidii | reverse complement strand
TATGTATCTTAGCTGGGCCTTGAGCACAGAGGCCACAGAAGGGGCAAATGGAAGATTGCAATGTATGTGAAATTTTTCTGCAGGCTGTAATGGAAATGGGGAAATTTCCTTAGTGTCCCTTGGGAGCAAGTGTCTTCCTCACTCCATGTGGATATTTAGGGAGTGTTGCAAGCTGTGAGCTTCTCCGAGCACATCTAGTCTCATGCTTTTGCCTCACTGAGCCCCTTCGCTCTGTGGCTCCGTTCTTCCAGCTGCTTCTGTGAACTCTCTGCTGTTGCATCTCGTCCCCCATGGCTGCTCAAATGCGCCTCCCCCCAGCCTCCCTTCCTCTCCAGCTGCATCTGTTCGCCTCCCCTGCTGATCGATCCACTTCTTTAGCTCAGGGACAGAGAGAGGAAATGATTCCAGCAGCTAAACAGCTTTTATTCAGAGAGAATATTTAAATATTCTCAGTTTGCATGATTCCTCTTTACCTCATGCTATGATCAGAGGTTAATGGAGACAGTTTGGGGCTCTCTTGGCTGGTATAGTCTAGAGGCCTTTCACAAATAAAGCCAAGATCTTGTCAACACTGTCCCCCGTCTGTGCTCTAAAAACATGTATTTGTTTCAGAGACTAGAAATATTTTTCATTCAAACTCCTTATTTTTAGAGGGTGGTCCCACACTCCATTTTCACCCTAACTTTGGGTAAGACTCCAGACGCATTAGAATCTGTGATTAATATTTATCATTTCCAGTGGATGGAACTTAAAATGGGTACTGAATTCTAAATGTTTATACCACTAAAATTATCTTTGATATATAAAGTATACTTTATAGTGGTACTTACTAGATATTTTATTTTTTTGCTTTTAAAAAAATAGCTTAAATTTGCAAAAATAAACTTCTGAGACATTGTGCAAAATCACCTGCCAGGTAGGCTTGCCTTGAGGATTAAATATAGTGATAGCTTAGCAGAATGCCTGACCCATAATGTCCAATAAATGCTAATTTATATATATGTATATATGTGTGTGTATGCATATACATCCGCATTCATCTCTCCAATATACATTTTTATTTTCTAATTAATTATATAGTATTTCCCAATGTTGTTATGCCAGTTTCCTTATCTATTTCCTTATTCCTAGGCATTTTTTAAATTTCCATTTTTCTTTTTTTAGCTCCTTCTCCTTCCTTTCCTTGCTTTCTTCCTTTCTTCCTCTCTTTTTTTCATTTAAAAAATTTCCTTCTATTTTCGTTCTTTTTTTCTGTCCTTCCTCCTACCTTTCATCCTTTATTTATTTGTTACTCTGAGATATTTTTCTTTATCTTTTTGGAATCTTCTGTTGTGATATAATCTCCTTAAGTAAAATTTTTAGATCGAGGATCTCAACAATGTTTGTCTAGGTTGCTTTTCTCCAAAGTTGAATGGCATTTTCTCAATCATATACACGCTTATGTATGCCAGTTTCTCTACCATCCCAACAACCTTGTGTTTTCTTGTTTTTGCATGTTTAGTAAGTTTTTGAGGTATTTTAAAAAGATCATTTTTCTATTAGCAAGGTTATAATATTTCCATTTGATAATTTTATATTTAAATTCTCATATATGTAAAATGTCTATTCTATCTTCTTATACTACTTATGCAAAGAAATTTGGGTAATGATATATTTCTTTCAAGATATTACATATTTTGAGTAGTAACTCAACCAGTTAATATTAACTGAGTGACTATTTTGTGCTAGACATTGTTCCACGAACAATAGGAAACTGGGGATACAATGATAAATGACATGGTCCTTGGTTTCCAGGAGGTTTGAGAAATTTATCTCGTAAAGGGTGACAAGTATATCAACAAAGTGCCTCATAGTGTAACAGGTGTTATGATGGAAACTTGTACAGTGTTCACTGGAGTCAGATAGGAAATCAAACCAGGGATTAAAGAAAGCTTTCATCATGGGAGATCTTAGAGGACACTTTTACCAGTTACACTTGTCATTTGCTTTCTTTCTGATTCTCCTGGATCTGTGTCTCTTTTGGTTGTTCACCAAAGCAACCCCATTGCTTTCATTTGCCTGCTAATACCACTGCCTTCTATGACTCAATGACATATAAAATATGTGTTTACATCACTATATCAAGACCCATCTACAATAATAAAAGCATAAAATGCTAATTAGAACAAACAGCCAAACGACCTTCCGGACGACCTTCCAGATGAAGCTGGGGCTGCGAGGGCTGAGCCCCTTGCACGAATTTCGTGCATCGGGTCTCTAGTGTTATTATAATGGGCTTAAGGTGAAAATAGAATATGATTAATGCTTTGTTTGTTTTTTGAGTGCCCAGTTGGTGATCATTCTCAGCATCAAGTTCAAGGTTCATCATCTCGTGCCTGCCCTTATATACTCCTGCCAGGAAGCTTATGGGATGGCCTCATGGGGGGGTGTTTTAGGGAGCACAGTGGGCTCTGAAATGTGTCCCCTCACAACCCCCCACTCCTGAGGATTTGTCCAACTGCACACACCCTGATATTTCTGATATAGAAATTTTCAGCTCTTTCTGAAGGATCAGACCTTTCTAGGTCCAGGGTTGTGAATGACAGAGTTTACCTAGTTTTGTCTTCTGCTAGTTTTGACAATTATTTTTTAGGTAGGTCTATCAAAGGTACTCAAGGACTAATTCAATGGTTGCTTGACTGGTTGGGTTTAGTGTTTTTTTTTAAAAAAAGATAATACTTTTAATCTTTCTGTTTGTTTCTTTCATACTTATTTTTTCTCCATTGTGCTTATGTTACTCCATGAGCTGTTTGAGGGCAGGGTCTCTGTTCTATTCATCTTTGTATCCCACATGCACAGCACCCGTGCTGGCTCATGGTGGGCCCTCAACAATGCTTACTGTAATGAAGCATGCCCTCCTTGTCTTTGGAATTGCCTAGGTGTTGCCCTTCTTTTCCTTCGCATCCAATAATAGTAAGATGTCTTTATGCACCTAGATTCCCAACTCCTGACCCCACTCCTTGTGAAAGAATTACTTTGACTCCAGGTGTTTGTATATCCGCTAGAGGGCACTGTTTTGTCAGAGGCTGTTCCAGCCTTTTCTTCAGTACCAAGTTAGATACCTTAACTTCATGGTCTACTTTCAGTTTTAAGTTCTTTCAATATGTGCTAATGAATGACTCTGAGCTTTCCATCACAACTATGCTTGCAGAAATAGAATCACAATAGTAAATCTTGGTTAAAAAACAACTATAATAAGGTTACATACAAGCTAATATTACTAACTAATATGACAAATATGTATTTAATAACAAAAGGGCATATGCTAAAAAGAATGCTCATATACATTAAGGTCATTCTTCTGTTCTTCTTCTTCTTCTTCTTCTTCTTCTTCTTCTCTCTCTCTCTCTCTCTCTCTCTCTCTCTCTCTCTCTCTCTTTAGATTTTCTTCTGACCAAAACTAGAAGAGCAAGTAAAGTTTTCATTTAGCCTTTAATTTAATTTTTTCACTTACATAATAAAGGCATGGTATCGTGACTGGAGAAATTTCAAGCTAAACATTATGTCCAAATGTCAAAGATAACTTCAGTGGAAATTTGTTTTTCATGTGAGTAGCAGTATTGAGTCTGGCTGCTACTTTTTTAAAGTTATAAAAGCTACATTTTATGAAAAGTTTTTTCTTCTTCCGTCACTTCCAATCTCATAGCACTATCTTTAGACAGAACCAAATAAGTTTCCTGGGATGTAATGGCAAACAGTTCAAGTTTGCAAATATTTTCAACTTCCCCGTGAATCAACACAGGGGATATGCGAGAAGACAATATCCTTACTGTCAGCAAGCTCCCAAACACATCATTAACTCAGTGGTGACTCCAGAGCCCCACTGGCGCTGTCTAAGGAAGCTGCAAAAGAGGGAGAGGCCAACAGGGAATGCATCTTTGCCAAGTTTAAAACCTTAACTAGATTCATGTCATAGAATTGAATGAGATGGTGGGGCCCAGTACCCTGTCAAATATTCAGGGACAGAACATACATAAGAACTATCTGAGTCAGTCCCCACAAGAATCCCTGTGATAATCTGTAAGTAAACTCTCTTTTAAATTACGCTTAAAGACTATTTCGTGAAGTGGGCACTTTTGGTGCCTGGCTGCAAAGTCATTTGGAAGTGTTTAAGTTTACTCCGACTTAAAATGTAGGCATAATATCTGCTGATTTTGTGACAAGCTGTAGATGTCAATTGTCCTGAATCGATTTTATTTTGTGTTCCCAGGGACAGCAGGATCATATATGCATAATCATGGTTGGGGAAAAGGAGCAAAAATATAATTTTTTTTAAAAAAACATGTATTTCTAAGTTAGCCAGATGTTACAAAACCACACAGATGAGAGGCATCAAGCCCGAGAGAAAAATTTGAAAGACCTAGAAAAGAAATTGAAATTCCCCACCCTGAGAATTTACAGAAGTGCATGGTAGTTTTTCCCCCCATGAACTTTATTTGAAATCTAGAGCCTGTCTAACTTTCTACTCAATAATCCTGGCATTTGGATATTTGTAAATGACACCATTTCAATTCAATATTATACTTCTTTCCCAAAGGGCTTTATAACTTTTAACCAGAGGAGAAACGGTTTCTTTTTACCTATTTGATGTGGCAGATTATTTATGGAGCCAACATGTTGACACACTATAAACTGTAAAAAATGAGGCCTAATAAGGTTAATTGTCATCTGAACCTTCCTCTGTAGGCTGCAATCTGTGGGCTTTGATTGTTTCCCTGGGGGAAACTCTGCCCAGATGGCAAGTCCTCAAGGCCCTGACCCACAAGAGGCCTGCAGAGATGGAGAACAAGGTGCTTCTCCACAGACTAATTAATTTACTAGGATAGCACCTGTTCCAGAATAGATAGGGCTGGGAGGGAGAGGGGCCCCTGGGCACAGTGGCGAGCTCTCGGGTAAATGGATTTCAGCTGATTATATTAAGCTGCTGCTTTGATCATCTAAAGGCGTTAAAATGGAAATATGTTTTTTTTCTGGCTGTTGGCCTCCGTGAGTGCGGTTTGTGCCATTACTGCACATGTTGGGGAGTAGAACAGGCTGTTGTAGATTTCAGCACACCCTGTTTAAGAAGTGTGCAGTGTATTCGTCTATTTCTTCATGTTGTCATAAAGCTGCACCTTTAAAACAATTCCACTTTCTCGCTTCCATTTTATTCCAGCCAAGTTACTAGCTGGAAATCAGACACCAACACGGATTCCTTTTAGCTAGAACGTTTTATTATGTACTCACACCTTTAATTCAATGCGTGTAATTAGGCTTTAATCAGCTGAACGCTATTTGTGAAAAAAATATCAGACACTTGTTTAAATGAAATTCTGGTAAAGTCGTGCTATTAAGCTTTGGTGACTAGTTACTGGCACGAATAAATCCTTGAGCAAACAAGGCTTGGTAGTAAATGGATTTACAATGTGAGTCTTTCTGCACGCGATTTCACTTTATTGCCTCTTTGATTCCCCAAAGGATTAGAGGTAATTTTTTCAGTCCCTAGATGCCATAAAACTGTTTCCCTTTCCAAATTAGCACGATGATCTTCCATGTAATGTGTTTGGCAAACACATGGGATTTATAAGGCCACTTGTCTTATGTTGCATAGTAATGGAGACACAAACACGGGGTCTTAGATGTTGTGGCCTTACAGTGGGCAGCTTTCACCAAGGTTTTGAGAGGTTAATGTTGCAAAAAGAGAAAAATATTCTTGGCCATATGGAAGACCACCTGAAGACTACTAAGGATTTGGGAAGTGGGATGGTTTTAACCACTTTGGGTTAAAGACTGACATTGCGACAGTGAAGTACTATTCACATCACGGGTCCTTTTTTTTAGGAAGACAGCACCCAGAATATGAAAACAGAGCAAGCACACAAATTTAGCATATAATCCGAGGGCTTATTTCTAGATTGTCCTGTCTGGTTATATCCTGATAATCCTTGGAGCTGTCTGTTATGTGGGAGAAATTGGAAATTTCATGGCTGCTTTGTCATGGTTTTCTCTTCTAGAGCTCTTAAAGCATCTTTAAAATTTTTGTGTTAGTGGATTTATTTTTTTAATATACTAGTACATTCTTTTAAAAATATATGTATGGGGAGAGAGAGAGAGAGAGAGAGAGAGAGAG
>NW_006293778.1:2045796-2050151 GCF_000327345.1 Myotis davidii | reverse complement strand
GAGAGAGAGAGAGAGAGAGAGAGAGAGAGAGAGAGAGAGAATAATTAATTCACTGGTCCATTCTTGCCCCTGGTCCCCACCTCCCACTCCCACCACTGGTCAGTTCTTCGTGTGGCCCTCCAGAGGAACTTTAATGTTGTTCAGTATGAACTGAGGGCAATTTGGGTTGTTTCCAGGGATTTGCTTCTATAAATAATGCTGCTGTAATATCTCTGAGCACGTATTTCTGGGCCAATGGTACAAATGCTCTTGTTGCATATATTCCTAGAAGTAAAGTTGTTAGGTCATAGATTGCATGCATTTTGAATTTGGATAAATATTAAGTTGTGCTTCAAATATGATTTATGAATATGACTATTTCCCCAGAACAAATTTTGTTCCCCTCCACCCCTGAAATCTGAAAGTTAAGTATTGTATCTTATTATTTTAATTTGCATTTCTTTAATTATGACTGAGGTTGAGTATCTTTTCAAATGATTAAATAACACTTCATTTTCTTTTGATGTGAACAGCCTGTTCGGGTCCTTTGCCAATCTCTCTATTGGGCCATCAGTGTTATTCTTTTGGGGTTGAAGAGCTCTTTATGGAATAAGGAAATCAGCCGTCTGTCTGCCAATGTGTAGCATTTGTCATTTCAGTGGCATTTTCCTTTCTGTCATTTCTCATTTACCATGCCTTCTATTCCTCTTCTCTCATCATTGGAAGTCTGGGTTTAAGGTTTCTTAATAACCCCTGAAAACTAGAAATGATAATGTCATGGGAAAGGGGTTAATTTAGGTGGTTTTCTAACTTGGACTTTTGATGAAGTAGGAGGAGAAGGACTGAACGGGCAAAATTAAAAAGAGGGGGAAGTGACTAGTGATTGGAAGAGAGGCTTTTATACTGACAAGACCTTGAAAAAAATAATGTTTATATTTAAAAAGCAATTTATTTTACCCATAATTTTCTGCTTTCTTTTTCCATTATTACTGGTTTTTGTGTTAGAGTAAGAATTATTTTTCTAGATATTTTGGCTATAAAGTCATATGTCTGTGTTTTGGACATCACAATTTGTGGTCATGAAATGGAAGTGGTTGTGGGACCACAAATTCAGCACAATGACCTTGATCCTGGATGCAGTGGAGAAGGGAAGGAGAGAATAGCAAGACTGACAGCTCTTAAGCACAAGTAACTTTTTATGTTCAGCTCCACATGATAACAAAGTAAATACAAAGACATGTTTTAGACATTTATGGCTTTATGTAAAAATAAAATGTATTTGTGATGTCCCAAAGTTTTCAGCATCATTATCTTCAGAACAATGGACAAAAGCATGGGCTTTGGAATCTAACAGCTTGGGTTCAAATGTTGAGTCTTTCACATCTTAACTGCTTGACCTTGGTTAAGTTCTCCTCTTTAAAACTGGGATAATGAGAGAAATGACTTCATAGATTGTTATAAGGATAAAATGACGTAATGCATGTGCCTGGCACAAACTCAATCAGTATGAGCTCTTATTAGCTTTACTAATTATCAAAGAGTACTTATAAAATATTATCTATTTACTTTCTATTGAATTGTTGGGGTGACATTAGTTAATAAAATTATATAGGTTTCAGGAGTACACTTCTATATACATTATCTGTATATTGTACTGTGTGTTCACCACCCCAAGTCAAGTTTCCTTCCATCACCATTTATCCCCCCACCTCACCCTTGACCCTCTCCTACTCTAAAATGTTATCTAAATTGTGTTACACCCAATCTGACGTAAAATAAGTGAGTGGACATCTGTGAAACAAATGCTAAAATAGGTTGCAACCTTCATTAAACCACGCATTTGAATAGTTTCTGTGTATAGTTACTTCATGGTATTTCTTCTCTCTTTGGAATTCTTATTGAAACCTGGTTTGAAGGTAAAAAACCTGATATCATAGTAGTAGGTATCAGAATGACGTTAGCCATGGCTAAGGGTTGCATGTACCCATCACTAGTCCTGCAGTGACGATTGGCTGGCTTCCTACACCTCAGTCCCCATTACATTCATGTGTTTGCTCATGCTGTGCCTTCTGTTTGAAATGTTATTTCTGCCTTTACCATTCATGTAGAAACACACACATATGTACTTATATATGTATATGAGTACATATATTCCTGTATTTATCAAGGAAATTGGTAGCTAAATTTTATTCCAAGTCACTTCTGCTAATGAACAAGAATAATACAGAGGAACACTGCTAAATTAAGGATGACTCTTCAGTATTATAAGGGAGACGGATGTGTTTATTTATTAGTTTTAAGTGAATGACTTTCAATCACTCCAGTCAACATTTCTGATATGAATATTTCACGTGAAATGATTGCTATTGTGTTGCTCAGTTTTGCAAATCAGAACCTATTTGCAGAGCACCATTAGGCCAATATGTCTTATCATAATATTTGCCAGTACCGCAGGTTTTACAAATTAGTTATTGTGACTCTAGTTTTCTATTAACATGAATTTACTGATTAACTAATTTGTTTACTTTATGAGAATTCATATAGCATAGCGCCAATGTTCCATGACTAAGAATGAGTACATGGATTCTTGTATTAAAAACAATTATCACCCATTGCACTTTTTTTTCTGGATCCACATACCCACAAAGTACCTTGTGGAAAAGATTATAAAATAGTCCCTTAGAAATTAATTGGTAACATTTATAGGCAAGACCCTGAATCAAACCTACTCCCCTTATAAGGATTCTTTCAGGAGGGAACTGCAACTTCATCGAAGGAAGAATGCTGGAATTGTAGTTTCTAACAACTTATTTTTCCCCCAGATAAACAAATGAAAATAACAAATCAATACCATTTCCATCTATCAAATAGGTAAACATTCCAAAAATTGCAGTCAGTTTTGCAGAATATAGTGAGATGGGTACCGTCATGAATGGTTGGTGAAGCTGTATACTAGAACAACTTTCCTGGAAGGTAATTTGACAATGCATATAAGAACCTTAAAATAGGCTTCTTGGCAAAATGGTTAATGGAGCACATGCATATAGGCTTCTTTCTCTTCAGGTACCATTAAGTATTTTATGATAAAATATAAAAATAGGGAACTATCAATAGCTGGACTATACTACGACTACAACTGCTACTCCTAGAAATAATCATCTGAACCCAAAATTCCAGATTGCAAAAGATTTGGAAGTGGGTAAGAGAAGAAGTAAAATGTGCTTTTTCTCATCTATTTCAGGAGTCATTAGGTAATATTCCAGTATGGGAAAAATTGTTTGTGTGTGTTAAACTTAAAGGTAATCACTAGTTAAAAAAAAACCCAGGATAAATGTTTTTCAGATTACTAGAGAAACAAATATAGGACCTCAGAGACATGATTCCAGATGTAAAATATTTAAAATAAAAAAGATAAAATAAATAATATGTAATAAATAATAAGGCAGATATTTCAAAGTTGAATTCAGGGATGTGGGCTATATCAACAATAAGGTCAATTAAATTCTGTAATTAAATTTTAAATGGTAGCTGTAAAAGGGGGTGTAGTCTGGCAGCCAGGACAGTGGAGGCCATTCAGGATGCCCACAGGCATTTCATGGCCCGCACGCCTAGCCAGGAGCCATGGCTATAAGTCAGCTTAGTTACCCATAATTAGTGGTTTCATACCTTTAAGTCTAGAAAAATTTAGAATTAAGTAGCCTCAGTTAATTGACATGGAAATTGTTATTCTTTAGTAAGTATGCATGTTTCAACCCCGGGAAAATTTAAAATTAAGTATGAACAGGCAAAGAGAATCAAACCATTATATGTATCTAACTAGAGGCCCGGTGCACAAAAATCATGCATTGTGTATGTGTGTGTGTGGGGGGGGGTCCATCAGCCTGGCCTGCGCCCTCTCACAGTCTGGGACCTCTCAGGGGATATCCGCCTGCTGGCTTAGACATCTCACTCACAGTCTGGGGCTCTTACAGTCTTGGACCCCTCTCTCCTTACCACCTGCCTGCAGTGGAGGCGGGAGAGGCTCCCACCATCACCTCTGTGCTTGCCAGCCATGAGCCCGGCTGAGCCTGGCTTCTGGCTGAGCGGCACTCCCCCTATGGGAACACATTGACCACCAGGGGGCAGCTCCTGCATTGAGTGTCTGCCCCCTGGTAGTCAGTGCACATCATAGCAACCGGTTGTCCCACAGTTCAGTCAGTTTGCATATTAGAGTTTTATTATATGTATCCTAGAGGCCCGGAGCACAAAAATTTGTGCACTCGGGGGGAAAGGGGAGTCCCTCAGCCTGGCCTGTGCCCTCTCGCAGTCTGGGACCCCTCAGGAGATAATGCCCTGCTGGCTTAGGCCTGCTCCCGGGTGGCAGAGGGCAGGCCCAA
>NW_006293778.1:2034934-2043523 GCF_000327345.1 Myotis davidii | reverse complement strand
GTCACTGAAGCAAGCAAGCCTCATGTTCAGTTTAAGCTTCCTGGCTGCCGGTCACCATCTTGGCTGTCAGTTAATTTGCATATCTCGCTGATTAGCCAATGGGAAGGGTAGCGGTCATATGCCAATTACCATGTTTCTCTTTTATTAGTGTAGATTATAAGGGCAAGAAATTTGGGTTGTTTTAATCACTGCTGTAGACTCAGCATCTAGAGTGGTGTCTGGATATAGTAGGTGCTCAATAAATACTTCTTGAATGATTAAATGAAAATTTGCCCAAGTGTACATAGTGATGGTCTCCAAGTGGTAAGATTATGGGTAGTCTTTTTTTTTTTTGTTATTGTTAGTCCTCACCTGAGGATATTTTTCCATTGAGTCTTTTTTTTTTTAGTATTTATTATTATTTTTCACATTATCTATCTATCTATTTATTTATTTATTTTCTTTATTGATTAAGATATTACATATGCGTTCTTATACCCCCATTGCCCCTCATCCCCGCTCATGCCCTCACCCCCCTAGTGTCTGTGTCCATTGGTTACGCTTATATGCATGAATATAAGTCCTTTGGTTGATCACACCCTCTTACCCTCCCCCTCCCCTGCCTTCCCTCTGAGGTTTGATGGTCTGATTGATGCTTCTCTGTCTCTGTATTGGTTTTTGTTCACCAGTTTATGGTATTCATTATATTTTACAAATGAGTGTGATCATGTGATATTTATCTTTCTCCAACTGACTTATTTTGCTTAGCATAATGCTCTCCAGGTCCATCCAAATGCCCAGTGTGCATTCTCACCAGCAGTGTACGAGGTTTCCAACATCCTCGCCAACACTTACTTGTTGATGATAGCCATCTGACAGGTGTGAGGTTGTATTGCATTGTCGTTTTGATTTGCATCTCTCAGAAGATTAGTGACTTTGAGCATGTTTTCATATGTCTTTTGGCCTTTCTTCTGTCTTCTTTTGGTAAGTATCTATTTAGGTCCATTGCCCATTTTTTTTGATTGGGTTGTTTATCTTCATTTTGTTACGTTGTATGAGTTCCCTGTAAATGTTGGAGAATTAACCCTCATCAGTGATAACATTGGCAAATATGTTCTCCCATGCAGTAGGCTTTCTTTTCGTTTTGTTGATGGTTTCCTTTTGCTGTGCAAAAGATTTTTTATTTTGATGTAGTCCCATTTGTTTATTTTCTCTTTAGTGTCCATTGCCCTAGGAGCAGTATCAGTGAAGAAACTGCTTCGGCATATGTCTGAGATTTTGCTGACTGTGGATTCCTCTGAGATTATTATGGTTTCCCGTTTTACATTTAAGCCCTTTATCTATTTTGAGAGTGGAAGGGAGGGGGAGAGACACACAGAGAGAAACGTTGATGTGAGAGAGACACGTTGATTGGTTGCCTCGCACACGAGCCCTGACCAGGGCTGGGGATCAAGCCTGCAATTGAGGTTCATGCCCTTGACTGGAATCAAACCCGGGACCCATCAGTCCACAGGACTCTATCCATTGAGCCAAACTGGCTAGGGCTGCTTTCTTTCTTTCTTTTTAAAATATCTTTATTGTTGAAAGTATTACAGATGACGCACTTTCCCCCCCCATTGACACTCTATCCATTGAGCCAAACCAGGTAGGGCTGCTTTCTTTAAAAAAAAAAAAATTATTGCTGAAAGTATTACTGATGTCCCACCTTTTTCCCCCATTGACCCCCCTCCTCCCCTCCTTCATCCCCCCTCTCCAGGTTATGCATATATGTCTATAAGTTCTTTGGTTAATCTCTTCCCGAACCTCCTCACTCCCCCAACCCCTCACCCCCTGCCTTCCCTCTGAGAATCCTCAGTCTATTGCATGCTTCCATGTTTCTAGATCTGTTTTGTTTGTCAGTTTATTTCGTTCATTAGATTCCACATATAAGAGAGATCATATGATACTTATCTTTCTCTGAGTGGCTTATGCTTTTTTTATACTGCATTTTCCAAATCCTTTTTATAATGTGCATTTATTTTATTTAGTATGACATAAAATATATCTTTTAAAAACTGGGTCAGGACTTCCTCTATTGCTAATCTTTACTCTAAGGAGACACCATTTTTTTCTTTCCCCAAGAGTCCTTTTCCTGAGGGGGACAACTGTGGGGTAGTCTTCGCCACTGAGGTAAATCATATCACTCTGCTGCTTGGAAGTCATGAATATTTGTAAGACAAATTTCACATTCAAAGTCTAAAATCTGCTCCCATCATACCTTTTCTCTTTTTTTGTAAATATTTTTTTATTGCTGATAGTACTACAGAGATCTCCTGTTCCCCTAACTTTACTCCCTTCCTCCGAACCCCTCCCCTCACCCCAGCCAGGTCTTCACTACCCTATTGCCCATGTCTATGGGCTATGCATATCTCTCTATATAAAAGGCTGAGCAACCATCTGACTGTCTGACCTGTAGCTATAATGTGCAAAGACCACCAGGGGGCAGACGCTCAACACAGGAGCTGTCGAGCTCCAGTGACATGGTGGTGTTGGTTCTTGGGTTACACACCCCGGAACCAGAGAGGCGGGAGCTCGATTCCGGGGTGCGTCACCCAAGAACCACCCTCTCGCAATCTGGGATCCCTTGGGGGATGTTGGAGAGCCGGTTTTGCCCCATCCCTGCAGGCCAGCCTGAGGGACCCCACCTGCTGAGGGACCCTGCTCACACTGCAGACACCCTTCAAGCCACAGCACTGCCCCCAGGTGCAGCCGGCCAAGGAGGGACCGTGGGAGGTTGGCTTCAGGGCATGTCCAGCCTGTCTCGCCCAGTCCTGCCCAGCCAACCACCTTCTAATTAATTTCCTTTCAATGTGCACGAATCCATGCACCTTGACACTAGTAAGTATATACGTTCTTTGGTACCTTTTCTACTGAATCTCCAACTCTTAGAGGTTAGAAAATGCCATTACCATGTTCGTTCTCTGTTCTCAGTCTTTGCTTCCAGGGAGTTGCGAGGACTATCCCTGCCAGGTGATCATCCGGCTCTGCTTCTATCCTGACCTTCAAAATCCTGCTTATCCTCACGCTCTCTCATGCTGTCTGACTGTCCCTCCCCAGACTTCTGTCTCTGACATCCTTAAGTACCTATTGCCTCTACTGATTCTTTCAACTCTACCGCACATCTTTACTGTTCTACTGAAATGTTTTACAAGTGTATGACTTGACTTCCCCAAGGTGCTAGTGAACTGCATGGGGTTGGGGAGAATGATGCTTACTTCTTTGTATCTCTTAGCAAGCCTGGCATAGTGCATTGAACACAGTAAGCAACAAACACATATTTACTGACATGGCTGCATGTTCTTCAGTTCTGGTACTGGTCAGAATATTTTTAAAAGGAGAGCTTGGGAGTCAGACAAAGTAGGGTTCAAGTCCCACCCCTGTTGGTTACTATTTAACTTTGTGACCTTACATTAGTAAATTTCCTCGAGCCTTTAATGGCAGTGTTTTGCCAGGATTATAAGCTCTTACTCTGCCTTCTTGGTTCTATCATTTAATAACTATTTGATCTTGGGCAAATTCTTCTGCCTCCCTAAGTCTCAGTTTCCTCATTTATTAAACAGGAACGATAATACCAACAAGTTCATAAGGTTATCAAGAGGGTTAAATGAAATCAAGCTTGGGAATGCCCTTCACATAGTTCAGAGTATGTGAGTAAGGCTTGCTCAAAGATAGCAATTATTTTGGTATTTGGGAGGACAACAATAGCAAGAAGAAAAAAAAATCTGAATCTTCTTACTAGACTTCCTATAAATGCTAAATGAGCGAATGCATAGAGAAGTGCTTAGCAGGATTCAGGTGTTGGCGATTATTTTAATTTCAGATAAAATGGATTAGTAATACCTACTTTGCAGAGTTGTTGGTTGGATTCAATGTGAAACTAGTATAATACATGTGATTAATAGATTATAATTTTCCTCTTTATCCTTCCTTATTGCTCTTCCTTCAGCCCCTATACCTCACTATAACTCTTGGACACCTTATGATGTAATAGTGAACATCTGAAGAGCTGTTGGGGTTCCCTACTCATATCTGAATGTAGAAATGGTTTGTGGAGTAATGCCGCTCTGCACCGAGTTTCTCTCCATGCTGGTTGTCCTCCGTGGCATTTACTTTGCGTGCATTATGACTGAAGTGAAGACTATATTCAGACTGTAGCAGCAATGAGACCAAACAGAATCACAATCCAATATTTTACAGATTTAGAAAACGAGGCCCCGTGAGGTTCTGTGCTTTACCCCAGGCCACAGAGCATCTTGTCTGAGTAAGCCTATGCGTTGTGCACTGCCTTTTCTCCCCTGGGCCTGGTGCATACCTCTTACAGCCTGCAGGCCCCACATGAGACCTGCACAGCCTTCTGCAGAGAGCTGCGGACCTGCCCCATTTCCTGCTGGATCTCCCAGAAAACACATTTAAATAAAAGTTTTCAGCTCTTATTTTTCTCCCAAAGCTCATGCTATTCATTAAATGGCTCTTTAATATAAAGAAACAAATTGAACAGGGGAGGGGAAGGAGAGCATTTCTTTAATTTTTTCCCTCAGTTGCTTCTTGTGCAGGTGGATTGCTGCGGGAGTCCCCTCTTCCGAAGCCCATCTGGGGTGTTAGTTTAGCTCTATTGATGTTTAAGTCTCCGTCTTTCATCACAACCACATGCCAAGACAATAAGTAATTGAACCACATGTTTTGCCATTTTAAAAAGGTGTAATCTCCTTCTGAAGTGTAGAGATGTTTAGCAGGATTTTTCTAATTTATCTGTCATCGCACCACGCAGGCTAGGCTCCAAGCCCCGACTGCAGTGTCTCTATCACCGTCTTTTGATGAACACCTGTTTCCAGCACACAAATATATCTGCTGAGATGCAAAATTAAAATAATTTCAACAGTATAGGAATAATTAGGAACCTTTTTTTTGAAAGGTCCACCTGTTCCAAATATCAAAATATATTTAGTCGCATGTGCATCTTTTTATCACCATATATTCTTCATAGTAGGTATGTATGTATTTGATAAAAATTCTCCTCTGATATTCCATTAAGTTAAAAAATAAATATTTTTATTTTTAAATATTCAATTGTAAACCTTTTTTAAAAAAAAAAACAAATGAGTTCTCTATGTTCATTGAGAGAAAGAAGGGATTTACTCCAAAATTTATTTTTATTTTAATTAAAATCTTTTTGAAAAATTAAATTTAGTGGGATGACATTGGTTAATAGGAGCAGATAGATTTCAAGTGTACATTCTATGATACATGATCTGTATACTGCATTGTGTGCCCACCACCCAAAGTCAGCTAAACTTCCATCACCATATATTTGACCTTCTTTACCCTTTACTACCCCTAAACCTCCTTCCCTCTGGTAAATAGCATACTATTGTCTGTGTCCATGAGTTTCAGTTATATATCCCACATATGAGGGAAATCATATGGTTCTTAGCTTTTTCTGCCTGATTTATTTCACCTAGCATAATATTGGAAACTTTTAAGATGTTCTGTTCTTTTTGATTAATTGTGCCCTTTATTAAGGATTTTACTTCTTCAAAAATACAACAATGGTTGTGTGAGCCTTAAGTTAGTTATAATGGATATTATTTTTTAAAGGAAACGACGATATAAGGGCCCTTATCACAGGAGGTATACAACAATCCATGTAATGATTTTCATTTAACATTGGCCAAGTGGTATTCACACTGGATAAGAAGCAACTCCATATTTATCCAGACACACAATAAAGCAAATTCACAGGTGAAAACCAGTTTAATGCAAGAATGTATTAGAATGGGCTCTCATTTTTAGAATGTGAAATCTGAAGTGCCAGATTTTCTGGTTATTTTTCTGACAACCTTGCAAAAAAGTCAACCACCAGTTGCCTGGCCCTTCCATGCAAAGTTTATCCACAAGGCGTTGTGTGGCTGGTTGCTTTTGAGCTGTCGGGAACCTTTTGGGCAGTGGTTATATACACACAAGACTAATTACACTAATTAATCCACACCAACGTGTGAGCAATAAGCATGTTTTTACAATTAGGATGTAATTTTTTTAAATCCTTTACTGGGAACATTTAGAGACACAGCAGTTTCAGATTTGCCATACAATAGGAACGGGAGTTGTCCAAATTGAATAAATGTACATTTGAGCTTGGGCAAATACGTATTGCTATATGGCAAATGAAGCCCACCCTTGTGTCACAAATACATACCTCCACAAAAATGATTTTTATAAGCAGGTGTATGGATTGTAGTTTTTGCGGTCATTACATTATAGGGGTTTCAAGCCACTTTGCTTAATTTGATGTAGCCACTTCACATCACTGCTATCGCTTTTACTTCTCATGTGAATAGTTGTGTTAGACAGAATAATGGCCTCTCAAAGATGTCTGCATTCTAATCCCCAAAACTTGTGAATATGTAACCTCACACAGTAAAAAAGAAACACACACACACACACACACACACACACACACAGCCCCCAAAGACAACCCTTGAAAATGTAGTTTAATGTGAGATGAGGAGTTTATCTTGGGTCATCTTGGCAAGCCCAAGGTATTCACTGGGGTCCTGCTAAGTCAGAGGGGAGGCAGGAGAGTCAGTGTCACTGTGATGTGATATGATGAAGACTCAGCCTGATGTTTCTAGCTTTGAAGGTTGAGGAAGAGGCCATGAGCCAAAGAATGTAGGTAGTATCTAGAAGTTGGAAAAGGCAAGGAAATAGGTTCTTCCCTGAGCCTCCAGAATGGAACCAGAGTCTTACCACACCTCCATTGTAGCCCACTGAAACCTCCAGAATTATAATATAAAAATCTGTGTTATTGTAAGTCACTAGGTTTCTTATAACTTGTTGCAACAGCAATAGGAAATGAATACAGTGTTTTCCTGACTTCAGATTCCTCATCTAGAAAGTGACAATATCATTTGCTTATTTTTTGTAAGAATTAATAAGATAGTGCATGTGAAATTGCTTTAAAATGTTCAAAACTAAAGATCTTTTATAAAAGCAGTAAAACTGTTTCTAAATTGTATAACAACTAAAAGACTACTAATTTAAGACTTAATCTTTTAAAAATCTTCCCCAAATCCCTATCAATTAAGAACTAGTGGCTAGAAAACATGGAATCTGTCTAGCTTCATCAGAAAGCATCCATCAGAATGTATCCAGGCAGCCAGACAGTGTAAAAAGCCAAGAACATAACTGATGTCAACAGGGTACCTGAGATTCAATGGACAGAAATAATCTCTGCAGGGCTGAGGAAAACAAAAATACTGGGACTCATTAAAAGACTAAACTAGATTATTTATGGCAAAAAATAAATAGCTTATATACCTCTTAAACACTGTTTTCTGAAAAGATTCATAAAAAAAAACACCCTCTTTTTTGCTCAGAGGTATTCAAGACTGAATTTTTGAAAATAGAAAAAAATTAAAAAACATCTTAAGTGTCCAACAATTAGGGAATGATTAAATAAAATATGGTTTAACAATAGGCTTAGGCACTGTAATTAAAAGTACTTAGAAAAGCTTTCAATAACCTTTAGGGGAAAACAGATTCATCTATGGAGTAGCTATAATAATAACTATGTAAGATTCCTTTCTAAAAAAGCTAGGAGGAAATTTACAAAGTAAAATGTTATCAGTGGTTGTCTCTGAATGATGGAGTAATGGTGATGTTTTCCTTTTCTAGTTTTATAAAATCTACATGTATTATTTTATATAATTCTCCCCAAATAACAGCAATTTTATTCACCCTTGCCACTTCCTAATTACTGATGGTCTCAACTTCTAATTTAATCCAGAGACCTTTATTGGATGGCTACTTTGTTTTAGGCACTTTGCTAGGCAGTGTAAAAAATATAAGTGAATAAAATATATTAATTGGCCTCTGAGAATTTCTAGAGGGTAGAAAATAAAATAACATTACAGGTTAAAGGTATGAAGACAAGACTACAGAAGAGCAGGGGAAGGTGAGAGTAGGTGACTCGTGGAAGAGGTAGGGTCTCAGCTGGGCCCTTATAGATGACAGGATAGGAAGGAAGAGATTGGGGAGCGTGTGTGGATAGAGAGTCCATTGGCACTAGCATAGAAAGAGGAAAGGATAAGGGCATGTTTGGAGAACAGAAAATATTCCCGGTTCCAGTTCAGGGGAATCATAAGGGACTGGAATAGAGGGAGGACAGAGCTGGAGAGGAAGCCGAAGGCCTGGCTATGAAGGGCCCTGGAGACTGGGCTGGGAAGTCTGGATGTCAGCTTTGTCCACTCTAGCTTCTTGACACTAAGCCCCCTGGACAGAAACACTAGGAAGAAAAGGCAGAATCACCTGAATGCTTGACAGCCAAGGGGTTGACTAGCTGTTTTCCCTTTTCTTCAATGTTTTATTTTTTTATTTTTTTAATTAAATCTTTATTGTTCAGAATATTACATTTGTTCCTCTCCCCCCCCCATAACTCCCCTCCTCCCAGTTCCCGCCCCACCCTCCGCCCTCACTCCCCACCCACTGTCCTCATCCATAGGTGCACGATTTTTGTCCAGTCTCTTCCCGCATCTCCCACACCCCTTTCCCCCCCCCCCCCAAGAATCATCAGAC
>NW_006293778.1:2025678-2033791 GCF_000327345.1 Myotis davidii | reverse complement strand
GTCTCAGCTCTGCGCCTCCTCTGAGTGTCCGTATGCGTTACTCTTTCCTCCTAGTTGTAGGACTTCCACTCAGCCAGCGTTCCTGTGGGTCTGGGTGATGTCCGTTCCATCTTTTAGTTTCACTTTTGAAGTGGTTGTTCGAGGCAGCAATCTCCAGCGTTAACCTATGCCGCCATCTTGGTTCTCCTCTTCAATGTTTTAGGCTGTTGAAGACACACCCATAAGACTGGTGGGTTTTCCCATTGATCCTATCTACTGGGGCAGGATTTTATTTTTTTAAATATATTTTTATTGATTTCAGAGAGGGAGAGGGAGAGATAGAAACAGTAATGATGAGAGAGAATCCTTGATCGGCTGCCTCTTGCAAGTCCCACACTGGGGATT
Organism: Myotis davidii; assembly: GCF_000327345.1. Lineage (NCBI taxonomy): Eukaryota > Metazoa > Chordata > Mammalia > Chiroptera > Vespertilionidae > Myotis > Myotis davidii. Next base: position 2,033,407 of record NW_006293778.1, on the reverse strand, counting down.
GAGCCCACAACCTGGGCATGTGCCCTGACCTCCAATCGAACCCACGACCTTCTGGTTCATAGATCGTCACTCAACCACTGAGCCACGCCAGCTGGGCACGGGGCAGGATTTTAAAGAAGCGATTCCAACTGGCCTGCTCACTTGCCCCAGTCAGACCCCTGGAATGAATTTTAAAGCAGCATTGTAACTAGAATTCAAATTCAGAACCTTGAGACTGACTTCTTCCATTTTCAGCAAGTCTTCTCTCCCCCAACTTCTCTTGATTTTGGTATTTGCATACATGCTGTCTCCTCCCCAAAATGACAGTTCTTCAGTTGGTAAAAATGGTGTCTTTGTATGTTTGTTCTCCTTTCTCCCATATCTGGGCATAGAAGGATGAAGATCAAGTTAAAAAAAATAGACTGACATTCTATCTATTTGTGTCAGAGCAACACCTACTCAGCAGTTAGATTTTACAGATTTCTGCTAGATTCAGAAGCCCTTGCATGAGATATTTAGAAGGACCACGGTGGCAGAATCCTGAGCCCTTCAATATTATCTTACCATTTTCCCCATTTCTGCTACATTTTCTAATTCACCATGTTATTACGTATAATGTGTTTTGCATGGTTTATAATTTAATTCTCCTTTAAAAAAAACTAGTATAAGTGTCTGGACTGAGAAAAAAATAATGCCTTTTTCTTTTACGAGATCTCTTTTACTACATTGGCTTTTTAAATCTTTTCTGCCTCCATCAGTGTTCTGATCTTTTGACCGTCCATGCTCTATTCTCTTACGCTGTTTTTAATGGCATGTTTTCCGAGCCTTTCTTTTGTCATTATTACTACCCTTTGGATTCTTTCCCAATTAGCAATCTTTTTTTATATCAATAGAAAGAGCCAAAAATCGCATGCCGTTTTCCAGAAAGAGATTTAGGAGTGTGGTGAATAATGGTATAATTACTTCCTACATGAGCTTCCGCAACACCCAAATGGATCCGGAGGCGTTCTCTTTTCCCTTTTTTTATACTAAAGGATGATGTTCACTAAGAAATGATCAGGTCTTTTATTGAGAAAAATCTAATGAGGAAAAGTTTTGCTAAGTAACAAATTAGGTGATGCCAAAATACTGATAACTAAACTATGGCCATTTCTGCTGGGAAGTATTAGATTTGGTGGAAATTTTAAGCTCCAACTAAGTAGTGCATGTCGTGTTTGGTGCAGTAGTAGAGTAGAGAACTCTCTGAGAGTGTTTTGGGGTTGGGGGGGGGCACACCTCATTAACACCACATTTAACCATGCAGCATTGGAACTTATGTGAAAAGTGGCCAAAAACATAAGCAGAAGTGAAACTGACATCATTTAGCATTGCATATGCCTACACATTTTTATATATGCTTATTAGGCAACCATTCTGTGGGCACTGGTCTATAAGCTATGGCTACAAATGTGGACAGAACTGGTTCTGACTATAAATCAGATTATTTCACTTCTCTGCTCAAAACTCTCTACTGGCTTCTCTCACTTAGAGTAAGTCCACATTCCTGCCTCTGGCTTACAAAGCACCATGTAATCTGGGCCCTGCTCCGTTTTTGACCATATTACCTGCCCTGTCCTCCTCAGCTCACTCTGCCTTGGTCACATGAGGCCTTGGAGCCTCTGACAGAAGATCTGGGGCCCTGGGCAGAGCACTGAGAAGCATTATCTATTAACCCTAGCTCTATGCCAGGCACTATGCTTAAGTGCTTCACAGATGTTGTTGCATCCAAGATTTACATCAAAACAGAAAGGGTTAATATCCAAAATAGAGAAGAAACTCAAACAACCCAATAGCAAGAAAACAAATAAACCAGTTTACAAAATGGGCAAGGGGCTTGAATTGACATTTTTCAAAAGATGACATTCAAATGGCCAGCAGGTTCATGAAAAGGTGCTCAGCATAACCAATAATCACATATATGCAAAGTATACAACATGGTGATTTGGTATGTAGTACTGCGTCACTTAGCAACAGGGATATGCTCTAAGAAATGCATGTTTAGGCGATTTAGTCATTGTGCAAACATCATAGAGTGCACTTAACACAAACTTAGATGGTATAGACTACTACATTCCTAGGCTATATGGTAAAGCCTATTGTACATAGGCTACAAACCTATACAGCATGTTACAATACTAAATACTGTAGGCAACTGATGACTTTATAAAGCTACAATGTTATTAGTGATAGGAATTTTCAGTTCCATTACAATCTTAGGAAACCACCATTATATATGCTGCCCATCATTGACCCAAAGGTCCTTATGAAGTCCATGACTATACATATACAAAGTGAAGTTACTACTACAGTAAAGCTAATTAACATATCATCATCTCACAGTTACTATTTTTTTGTGTGATGAGTGCATCTGAAGTCTACTTTCTTAGCAGTACTGTTCAATACAGTATCTACATGAATAAAAGAGAAAGATTCAAATTGACCATACCTTTGCAACGACCACCAGCCAATCAGGAGTGAGCATGCAAATTACCCCAACAAAGATGGTGGATTAATTTGCATACTCTGGCATTGAGCAGCTGGGGGTGGGGTGGGGTGCTTGCATCATCGCCATGGTGATGCCACAGGTGTTCCACACCACTCCTGCTGCTCTGGGCCTCTGGGCAGCGTGGGAAAGCGGAAAGGCGGCTCTGGCTGGAGCGAAGGCGGTGCCGGCAGCCAGGGGAAGGAAGGCCCATTCTTGCACAAATCTTCATGCATCAGACCTCTAAATATTAAATAAAGCCATCATGCCTTGCACATTAGGTCTCTGGACTTAATCATCCTACGTGACTGCAAATTTGTATATATTATTTTATTTAAGACTAGAGGCCCGGTGCATGGATTTGTACACTGGTGGGGTCCCTTGGCCTGGCCTGCAGGGATCGGGCTGAAACTGGCTCTCTGACATCCCCGAGGTGTCCCTGATTGCAAAAGGGTGCAGGCCAGGCCGAGGAATCCCACCGATGCACAATTGGGCTGGGGTGGGACCTTGGAAGTTCTCCAGGGCATATCCAGTCCATCTCACCCAGTCCCAATCAGCCAAACCCCAGCAGCAAGCTAACCTACCAGTTGGAGCATCTGCCCCCTGGTGGTCAGTGCACCTCATAGCAACGAGTCGAACGGTCAGACACTTAGCATATTGGGCTTTTATTATATAGAATTCCTCATATACATTAGATCACACCGTGCTTGCCTTTCTCTGTTTGGCTTATTTTACTTAGCTTAGTGTCCTTTTATTTCATCCATGCTGTTACAAATGGCAGGGTTTCCTTCTTTCTCATGGCTGACTAATATTCCAGTGTGTGTGTGTGTGTGTGTGTGTGTGCGTGTGTGTGTGTGCGTACATCTATGACTAAAGAAGAACACACACACACATAGTCAAAGTCATAATGGCAAAGAACAGAGAGTAGAACGGTAGTGACCAGGAACTGGGAATGGGGTCAGGAGCTGGAGGAAATAGGGAGATGTTGGTTAAATGGTACAGATTTACAGTTATGTAGGATGACTAAGTCTAGAGAACTAATGTGCAAGGCATGATGACTATATTTAATAATGAAAAGCAAATTTCCAATGAAAAGAGAAATTATTTAAATTGTCTGAAGAAGAGTGAATATGGAATTTTTATTTACCATTTTTGAATTTACATTCATATGTAGGCATTTTTAGTATTAGGATTAGTTCATTGAAAACTTTTATTTTTCTCTATATTTTTTTCTGTTTCTATTGATTATTAGTATGATAGAAGTTTTTAAAAATCTGTGTATTGGCAATTTTATGTTCTTTTGTGAATTTTCTCCTTTTTTTGCTTTTAAAGAATATTTTATGGAGAGACAATTTTTTTCTCCTGACTTCTTAAAAGGTTAAACTTCAGCACTGATCAACTTAATAGATGCTAATCATATGACTTTTGGAGGGAATCAACAGGAAAGAATAAGTCATTATATACATTGTAAGGTATAAACAGAAAGGTGAGATAATCAGGCCTTTAAGATTTTCTGGAGAAAAAAATTAAGTCAAGTATAGAACTTAGAGTACTTTGAAAACTAAATGAAAATAACGTATCTCTAACTTTCCCCTCTAGTAGCAAGTCTCTCAGGTGTTTAGCAGGGTTGGGGTAAATTTTGCAGAAACTGATTGTCAGTTCCTCTGTGAACAACCTGTGAGAGTAGAGTTTTGGGCATAAATGATCTCTGTTTATGAATCAGTGGATATGCCTACACAAGAATTTTATTCTATGAAAGGTGAAGGTTCTGACCATGTTCTCCCTGAATGAAGTTACTCTCTACATCAGCAGTGGACCAATACAGTGGTTAGATTAGATCCATTTTTTAAATTATTTTTTTATGTTTTGTGCTTTTTAAATACTTATTTATTAAATTGATTGGGGTGACATTGGTTTCAGATGTGGGTTTCTATGTTACAAGATCTATATATTGCACCATGTGCCCACCATCCAAGTCAAATCTTCTCCTGTCACATGTTTTGAAGTCTGTATATACAGAAACCCTTCCCTTTACATCATTTCATTGATATTGCCTCTGCCCCTCTGTATGCTTACTCTATGTTAAGCACTTTATAATCATAATCTCAGCAAATTCCCACAAAGACTGGTCGGTGTTATTATCAATCTCATATTTTAGATGAGGAACTGCTCCTAGTCACATAGCTAATCAATACTGGAACTAGGATTTATATTTATATTTGCATGATAGCCAAGCTTGTAATCCCAACTGCTATCCCACATCATCTAAGTGGATCAATATTTTTACAATCCAGCATTAGTGTCAACAGTGTTCATCATTATACAAAGAAGACATTAAAATGAGAAAGAAGGCTTTGTCTACTCAGTTCTAATATGTGAATTTCTTTATTTTACGGTTAAATAAAAGTATTTGGCTTATTTTTAATTCTGCCAGGGATTCAAGAGTTTGGGCTAGAGTAATGAGTCTTGAACTTTACGGTGTGTACACGAATATATTGTTAAATAGTAGATTCTATTTCAGTAAATCGGGTGGGGCTGAGAGTCTGAATTTCTAAGAACTTCCCAGATGATGCTGATGCTGATGCTGCATTTCCACAAACCACACTTTGAGTAGCTGGTGATAATAAAGGATTATCACCAATTTATAATTCTCTACATTCTGGGCAGTTATTAGGTGTTAGATAGGAGGATGAATGAGAGAAGCCTCCAACATGATGCACTGCTTTCTGGCAGAAGAAAGTAGGTGTATAGACTAGTTCTAAAGGTTTTTATCCTATGTTTTCCCAGGGGATCTTGACCAAAATTAGCTCACAATTGAAGGACAAGAACACATACTTACCGAGTGACCAGGGCCAACCTCCATGCTGGATACTTATGTTATCTTTTTAATCCTCAGCAGATCCTTATGGAGAATGTCTGTCTGCCAACCCTGCTTCACTACACATGATAGAAACAGCACAATGTGCAGGATGCTGGAAGATACGTGTACAGAGGGGAGGGGAAACAGCTTGCAAGCACCTCCATGTTCCTTGTACTGCACCAGGCACTTTCATTTATGCCACCTAATTTCATCCTTGTGTCTACATGAAATATGTATCCATACCTCTAGTTTTTCTAAATGAGGAAACTGAAGCTCAGAGTTGTTAGCTAACTTGTCTGAGGTTGTTAAGTTCTTAGGTGGCAAGGGTAGGGTTGAAATCTAGAACGGCCTGACTCCTCAGTTACTGTTTTCTATCACACCCTAATGCAGCGGTTCTCAACCTGTGGGTCGTGAACCCTTTGGCGGTCAAACAACCCTTTCACAGGGTTCGCCTAAGACCATCCTGCATATCAGATATTTACATTACGATTCATAACAGTAGCAACATTACAGTTATGAAGGAGCAACGAACATAATTTTATGGTTGGGTCACAACATGAGGAACTGTATTTAAAGGGCCAGAAGGTTGAGAACCACTGCCCCAATGTATTGTTTACCCCCTCCCCCACTTTTTGGAGATGTGGATGATAACACATTTGATTATAATCAGGCGCCATGATTATGGTTTGGTGCACACCTATTCTAACTCTTAAACACAGATTTAAAACAAGTCAACATGACTGCAGTCAGCCTTGTTTACTCATTTTGCAGAAATCTGGGCTCAAAGCCTTTCATCATCCAGAGGTTAGGAAAAGGAGGCTGCTATTGCAGCAATAAAGTGTGGTTCATTGTCCAAGTTGGGTCATATCCAGTAATGGATTCCATAAACACTGCAGTACTTTCCTGCTTACAGTGTCCCCATTGAGTTTTATTCTTTATCCTGAGGGTGTTTGTGGCATCTTCACTTTGTTGAGCTCTAGGGAGGAAAGGGCTCATCTCAGCACCTCATTGGACAGGTCCAAAGGATATCAACAAAAGAATGAAAAATTGAGGTGGCATTATCACCCCATTCTCTCCTTTGGAGGCATTGCTATAGTGACTTCTTTTTCACTTCCTGGACCTTTGGCCCTCTCCCATACAGATCAAGATGACTTCCCTGGCAGCCCTGTTCAGAGTGGTTTTACGGGTCATGAATTAGCTAATCTGGGGAGAGCACACATCGAAAGTGAAAATATGAGTCTAGAATTAGCTAGTATCTTAAAAGTTCTAAACGTGTGTGTGTGCCCATATGTGTATTATGTTATAGGGTGCCTCTGATATCTAACCGGAGTCTTATGTTGTTGTATTTGTTTAGAAATAGGTCAGAGAAAAACAAGATAGGGAAGCAAAGTTGAAAGTTGTTGCTACAGATGGCTACTGATGTGTGACCGTGTTTTCTGTATCGATTCAAAGGATGAATGGGATTGGAGATGAGGGAGGCAGAGGAAAAGAGGGGAGAGAAAATGTTGCCCAAGAAGTGGGGAACAGAAGCAACAGCCTTCTACTAGCCCTACAGAAAGAGAAAGGTTGATTATTCAGGGGAATAGTAGAGAAAGGCTGAGCCGGAGGCGAATGTTTGAGGGCATTGGAAAATGAAGAAGGGGGAATTATTTCTCTGGAAAAGCAAATAGAGTGCAGAGATATGAGTGCCACGGAGAAAAAACTTTGTCAAGAACAGGTTTGAGGTTTTGCCAACGTTCTGAACACAAGTGAACCAAATGAGACACATTTGTGACTGCTGCAGGTAACTTTCTTCAGGAGCCCCTCACATATGGTTTGCATTCTGTTTAGTTTTGAATTTTGTGAGTCATCTTTTAAAATATTCCTGTAAAAGCTTAGGCAGGATATGGAAAGTGAGCATGCTCAGTAGAGGGAGATAGCAGGAACACAGGTGGAGAGAGTGAGAAAAGGGAATTAGAATTGTGAAGAAAACAGGGAGGAATTCTGTTTCACTGGGGTATAGGATGTGTGTGTGTGTGTGTGTGTGTGTGGCTTCTTTATTTAAAATCAAAGTGATGAGTATAGGATTTTCGATGTGAAATGGAATAGATATTGGTTGGAAATTAGATTACAATAGGATCAATCACAGAGGTCTTAAACTTTAGGATGAGGAGTGGAGTTTGGAAGTTGTTCAATACATAGTTTTGTCCTGAGAACTTTTTTCCTGAGAACTTGCTTCCTTTTTTTTTTTTTTAGTGTATTTATGACACACTTAATGGTGGGTGGAAATGTCTCATACTCTGGAAAGTAAAGATTAATGACACCAATTACAATGCCTTTTTATGTACAGGTCGAATTTGTAGCCTTGGGAGAGATGATGGTCCAGAGGA
>NW_006293778.1:1993464-2025664 GCF_000327345.1 Myotis davidii | reverse complement strand
GGAAAGCAGAGATGACTTAGAATGGAACCTTTAAGGATGCGTATTGCCCTTTTAGATAATCAGGCTAAGAAAAGAAGCCATTGATGAAAACAGAAGTAGGAAAAGAATCTAAAGACACATTGCCATAGGAGCCAAGTAACAGAAAGTTTTAAGAAACAGAATGTGCTTAACCGTACTAACAGCCGCCGGAGGAATGAAGGTGGATTTAAAGAATTGGTGGGGCATAGCAACTATAGGTCCAAACTGTGTGATGAGGACAAGGATCACAGAGAGCCATAGACTTTGATGAACCCGGGTTTTGTGCTGCTTCTGTAAGGACTGGGAAGGGGTCAATGTGTCAGTATTTTAAGCAAGAAAGGCCCTGCTTGATCTACCGCTGGAGAAAAATTTTAAACATACTTATCATTTAGATTTTTGGGGGGAAAGGGTGCCTAATTCTGCTCAACGTCAGTAAGAGGCAGTAGGTAAGACCACACTGTTCTAGAAGAAAACATTTGTGAGGCGTGGGTTTGTTCTTTTGCAGCCCCCATTCAGCTTTGTTTTAATTGTGAAGTTGGGGTTTTAAAAATATGTAAGTGTGTAGAATATGAGGAGAATAAGGAGATGGAACATTCTGATTTTGATATTTTTTGCCTCTTATGATTATATCCCAGCCTAAGTATGAGCCTAAGGCTTAATTCCCTTGACTTCTCTGCCCTAAGAAATAAGGACTAGATATTTGAAGGTGATGAACAGTGGGAGAATCAGAAGAGAAAAAACATTTTAGAACTGTCCCTTTCAAGGTGGTCACTTGGCTTGTGTTCAACTGCTAATCTTGTCTAGATTCCTTCCCACCATTTCCACCAGCTAAGCTCTTCAAGCCGTCTCAGTTCCCTTCCCTTCAAGGAACATAGCCGTTCCTTCCTGATATGTTGACTTATAGTTGACAAATTGTAGGATGATGTTTTGGGTTGGGTCTGGTACTTTCTGAATATAAACTCATGAAGGATATAGTCTTTGAAAGGCAAGGAGCCCATGTTAAAAGATACTGCTGAGAAATGTATCTTTCTCATTTCTCAAATCTTTTTTAAAATGTATTTTAGAACACTATCCAGTTTGGATCACATTTGGAACCTGTCTCAATGTTATGTTTTTGTTGATTAAAATTTATATTAGTTGTGTATGTATGTGCATTTATTTACCTGTTCCTTTTCCAGGAGTGAGACTTGCATGGTAGTCCTCTATATTTCCATGAACATCTTGTAAAGAGATACTATTTTCCCAGTCCCTTTGAAGTTAGATTTGGCCATATGGCTCCATTGGCCAATTGAATATGGGCAAAAGTAGTATAAGTCACTTCCAGACTGAAGGCTTAAGGCCTAGTGTGTAAATCATCCCACTTCTCTCCACTACCACCCCCATCTCCATCACGACATCTGGTAATTCCCTGTTTGTCAAAAAATTTGACCAATTTTTCTTTCTTAAGTTTACTTTGCAGTTTAATTTGAAATGGAAGCTAATCTATTTAACAGGTGGTATTCTTTCTCAAATTTGAATAAACTTGAATAAATTTTAATAAAATTGGCTACAAGTGTGCATTTATTCATTTCATGTGTATAGAAGCCTCTCCTAAGACAGGAAGTATTACAGTGCTGAATCTGACATCATTCTACCCTCCATTAGAGTCATCTGGATTCATCACATCATGAAACATTATTGGACATTACTGATTCCATAGGAACTGGCGAAGGGAGATCACTGGAATAGACCAGATACTGGGAGGATGGATAGACCTGTAGGGTTTGGGGAACCCAGGCTCCCAAAGGGAAGAGGACCTCTGGATTCAACAGTAGCAAGTAACAGATGATGGGCGAGCCAGAGAAGTACAATACAAACAACAGGGATGACATAAGGAGTTAGAAGCTGTGCGACAAATTACGCAGAATAACATGCTGAAAAGGCAGGCGGTAGTTAAGTGTCAGCAGGTAGCAGGTCTGAGGCTGGGCTGGTTATCAAGAGTATGACTCAGGCATGGGGATCAAGAACACTTTTAAAGCCATAAGAACATTTCAAGTTGTTGGAAGCTGTTTTACAGGAATAAAAATCTCTGTATTTCTGTCAAGCTACATGTCCATGACAGGTGGGTTGGGATCTCTACTCCCTATGGTCCTCACTGCAGGATCAGGCTGATAAAGCAGCCACCATCTGTTGGATATTTAGTAAAATAGTAGGATGTGTATAAATTCAACTTTACTAGATGATGAAAACTGTTTTCAAAGTGGTTGTACCAATTTCTATTACCAGCAGAATACGACTGCTCCACATTCTCATCGTTACTTGTCAGTCTTTTAAAATTTCAGCCATTCTGGTGTGTTTGTGTAGTGATATCTCATTATAGCTGTAATTTGCATATTCCTGATTCTTACTGCAAATAAATACCTTTTCATATATTTATTGACCATTTAGATGTTCTATTTTATAAAGTATCTGTTTAAATCTCTTTCCTATTTTTATATTTGGCCATTTTTCTTTTTCATATTGATTTCTTTATATATTTTGTATACTACTCTTCTCTTGGTAAGATACAGGTGTCTTTCAATGAGAAGAAGTTCTTCATTTTAATATGATCAATTTCTCAATTGCTTAAGAAAAGTGCTTTTTATCTTCTAAGTAGTATTTCCTGTCGTAGGGTCATGAAAATACACTTCTGTATTATTTTTCAGCAACTTTGTTGTTTAGCTTGACATATTTAAATCTATAATCCACCTGGAACTTAACTTTGAATAAACTGTTAAATAGAGCACAAGTTTCCACTATTTTCCATCAACATGTATGGAAAACAATATTCGTTACCTGTCTGCAGTGCCATCTTTTCATAAATCATTCCTTACTATGCATGAGTCTGTGCCTGAGATCTAATCTATTCCACTGCTTTGTCTCTCCCTTATCAATAATATACTGTTTTAATTCTGTTGCCTTTTAAAAAATTTTTTAATGTGTTTTTATTGATTTCAGAGAGGAAGGGAGAGACAGAAACATCAATGATGAGAGAGAATCATTGATTGGGTGCCTCCTGCACGCCCCACACCAGGGACTGAGCCCACAAACTGGGCTTGTGCCCTGCCCTGGAATCGAACCATGACCTCCGGGTTCATAGGTCAGTGCTCAACCACTGAGCCATGCTGGCCAGGCTCACGTTGCTTTTTAAGTGAGTTATGACACCTGGTAAAATATGCCTTTCCATTTTGTTTTTATTCTTCGGGATTATCTTAATTACTTTGGTCAGTTCTTTTTTGCCCTTTCTATATCAATTTTAAAATAAGCTCAGTGGTGTGCTGGCCAAATAGCTCTCTAGGGAGAAAAAAATCTCTAATTTATCATTGCCAATTACCACAGAGTAAATACTTCCACAATGAGTGGTTTCAAGCCACCACAAATGCTACTATAACTGTTTTGATTTGGATTATATTGAATCTATAGATCTGAGGAAAAAAAATACACATTTATAATAGGGGGTTGTCTATCATGTGAATATAATATATTCCTCCATTTATTTACTAGTAGGTCTTTCTTTAGTTTCTTTCTATAATACTTTATGATTTTCTTCCTTTTCCTTTTTTTAATAGAGATTCTACTCATCTTCTTCAGTTAAATGAAATAATTATTAGAAACGTTGTACTTTTATGATTTAAATATAATGTATTTACATATAAAATATAAATTTAAATATAAGTAAAAATTTAACTTCTGTGGCTCTGTTGGTTAGAGCACCATCCTGTACACCAAAAGGTTACAGGTTTGATCTTCGGTTGGGACGAGTTCTATAGGCAACCAATTGATGTTTCTCTCTCACATCCATGTTCCTCTCTCTCTCTCTCTCTCTCTCTCTCTCTCTCTCTCAATAAAAACATTTTCTCAGGTGAGGATGAAAAAAAAGTTTATGTTTTGTGTTTTAAATGTTTGTTGCTGATATAAAGAAATACAATTTTTAAAATGGTTATATTAATCTTGTACCCAGGAACATTCCCTAACCTAGATATACATTTTAAAATTTATCTGTACTTTTTTTTTTCAGTTTCCATGTGTCTAGACATTTTTTGTATGTGAAGGACAATTTTATTTCATCAATTTTAATCCTTATGCCTTATATTTCTTCTTCTTGCCTTGATGCATTGTATTCCAGTACAATGTTGAATAAATTAGTGGTTGTTGGCATTCTTATTTTATTTCAGATTTCAAAGTAAAATCTTTAAATGTGAAGTTTTGATATAGGTTTTGTTGTTGTTGTTCTATTTGTTTTTGTTTGTTTTGGGACATGTGCTTATTAAATTATAAAAGTTTCCTCCTGGTCTTAGTTTGCTAAGGGCTTTTAATTATGAATGGTTGCTGAATTTTATCAAAGGCCTTTCTTCATCTACTTGGGACATATTTTTTCTTTTTTATGCAAATGTAATTAATTACATTAATCACCTCTTTAATATTATACCAATCTCAAATCCTAGATAAGCTAGTCACTACATATTACTGTTTCAATTTGCTAAGTTTATTTAAAATTCTTACATTTATAATCATGAGTATGACTACCGGTATTTTTCCTTTTCTTTAATATCCTTGTCAGGTTTTAATGTTAAATTCCTCTGGTTTTATAAAAGAAAATAGGTGTATTTCTCCTTTTTCTATTCTCAGGAATTTGCATTTACTTTTTTCTTTTTTTTGTTTACCTCTCCCCTGCAACCCCCACTCCCCAGCACATGCCCTCACACCCTGCCCCCCCGTCTGTGTCCATTGGTTATGCTCATATGCATGCATGCAAGTCCTATGGTTGATCTCTTACCCTCTCACCCTTCACCTTCCCTCATAGGTTGGACAGTCTGTTTGATGCTTCTATGATTCTGGTTCTATTTTTGTTTATCAGTTTATGTTATTCATTATATTCCACAAATGAGTGAGATCATGTGGTATTTACCTTTCTCTGACTGGCTTATTTCACTTAGCATCATGCTCTCCAGGTCCATCCATGCTATTGCAAATGGTAAGAATTCCTTCGTTTTTACAGAGGCATAGTATTCCATTGTGTAGATGTACCACAGTTTTCTAATCCACTCATCTGCTGATGGGCACTTAGGCTGTTTCCAATACTTTTTTCTTGAATGTTTGTTTCAATTCATTGTTAAAGATAAAGAGCTCTACTAAAGAAAATGAGCCAAGTCAAGGTTTTATATTTTTTGTGTTAGTTTTAGAAAGTTATATTGTTAGAAATTTCCATTGCTTCAGTATTTTCAGATTGATTGGCAAAACATTGTTCATAATATCCTCTTGTAAACTTTTCAATGTCTACAAGCTCTATAGGGGGGTTTCCTTTTTGTTGCTGATATTGATTTTTCATGACTTTTTCCTTCATTAATATCAATATGGATATTTAAATTTTACAATATATGAATTGTACTGACCTTCTCAGTTGTTTATTTTCTATATCATTATTTTCTGTTGTTAAACTATTTCTTCCTTTCTTTTACTCTCTTTGGATTTTTTTTTAACTTTTTAAGATAGATTCAGAGCTTATTGATTACCTACTATTCTTCTTTTTAAAAAATATATTTTATTGATTTCAGAGAGGAAGGGAGAGGGAGAGAGAGAGATGGAAACATCAGTGATGAAAGAGAATCATTGATCAGCTGCCTCCTGCATGCCCCACTCTGGGGACCGAGCCCGCAATCCAGGCATGTCCCCTGCCTGGGAACCGAACCATGACCTCTCAGTTCAGAGGTCGAAGCCCAAACTCTGACTCACGTCAACTGGGCAACTTTTCTTCTCTTTGAATATGCTCTTTAAAACTTAAATTTTCCAGTACTATGACTTTAGCTGTATTCCAGATATTTTGATATTTAGCAATTTTAGTATCCTTCAGCTAAAAATATTTCATAATCTTCAAAATATTCTCTTCATTGAGTCATGATTTACTTAAACATATATTTTGAAATCCCTAGGAATATTCAAATATTCAAATAGTTGTTACTGATTCCTAAGTTAACAGCATTGTGACCCCAGAATATACTTTGTATGATTTTAATTCCTTGAAATTTGAAGAACCTTAGTTTGTGGCCCAAAATATGGTAACTTTTTGAAATGTTTCAGGTGTGCTTAGAAAAATTGTGTATTATTCGGATTTTAGTTGTAATTAATTACATCAAGTTTGCTGTTGCATGTTAATTACATCAAGTTTGCTGTTTGTGCTATTTCACTGTATGCTGATTGTCTGCTTGCTTTTATTATAAAGAGAAATGTGTTATCTTACACTATGATATTGGGATTGTTGATCTCTTTTAACTGTTAATTGCTACTTTATTTTAAAGCTATGTTATTAGATACATACAAATGTATTATTATAAAATATCCTTACTTTTTATCTTAAATTCTACTTTATCTGATATTATGGTTATATAAACTTTCATTTGGTAAATATGTTTTCATCTTTTTACTTTCTATCTTCTTTTTATAGATATAGATTTAAATATATCTCTTATAAAAAGGATATAGTTTTTATACAGTCTAGTAACATTTGTCTTTATCTTTTGAAATATTTAGTCCACTTATATTTAATGTAATTACTGATCTATATGAATTTAAATCTACCATTCTATTATGAGCTTTCTATTTTTTATGCATGCTTTGATTTTGTCCTCTTCTTTCTCACCATTTATATTGATAATTTTTTTTATCATTCCATTTTTCTTCTATTTCCTCAGAAGCTATACACTCACCATTCTTTCAGTAGTTATCATAGGGATTATAACATGTTTTGATTTATCAAAATCTAATATTAATTGGTTCTTTCAGACTCTACCCAGACAATGCAAGTAAACCAGACATTAGAATAATTTAATTTAATTGACCCTCATTTTCACTAGAATGATTTAATTCCACTTATGTATAAATTCCATTATTTGCAGTATATTATATATTTGGCATATATTACATGTACATAATATATATTCCAACAAAACACTATTATGCCACTAATTATTTTTATTTACTCACTTATTTCGCTATTATAGCCACTCTTCAGAAATAGGATAATTCCTCACCCAAAATTTGGTTCAGTTGTCAAGACTGATGATGGAAAAAAGTCTTTCTGCAACACTGAGTTAATAATTTTGTGGATATTGTGATGAAAATTAAGTACCTGTTCATTTGAATCTATGCTACAACTATACAATAAAAAATAATTTTATTCCCATTCATTGGCTCTTCACCTTATGTAACTGATGCTGTGATCAGCCATAAAATGCCACTGAAGCCCCCATGGAATCCTATTTTTGTCATGGGTATATGAAAGTTGCATATCTGTAGTCTAACTTTACTTCCACTGACTTTTCTCCGGGTATATACCTAGTGCTTTATTATGTTATACATACAGTTCTACAATCTTTTGCATTTTAC
This sequence comes from Myotis davidii, assembly GCF_000327345.1. Classification (NCBI taxonomy): domain Eukaryota; kingdom Metazoa; phylum Chordata; class Mammalia; order Chiroptera; family Vespertilionidae; genus Myotis; species Myotis davidii. The sequence continues at coordinate 2,018,245 of NW_006293778.1, read as the reverse complement.
TTTTGACTACACAATTTTTCTTAAAGACAGGAAAACAGTATGTAACTTAGAATCCTAAGCCATTTGTTTATTTTGCCACCTTCACTAAAAATCTTGATATTAGAAAATTTAGATGGAGGCTTCTGGTAAAAATAGTGGCTGTAGTTAAGTGTGGTGCTCACATCCTCCCACAACCACATCAGACTTACAACTAAACTACAGAACAACCACCATTCAGAACTGCCTGAAATCTAGCTGAATGGAAGTCTTAGAACTAAGGATATAAAGTAGGAGATCTAAGTCAGAAGTCAATTGTGAGCTAGGATGAGAAACACTTGGGTCTCTTACCATGAGGCTGATGGCTGATGGGGGAAGTTTGGCTGAATGAGCCTGTTTCATGGGGTCAGTTGGAGTAGGGGGAACTTAAAACCTGCAGTTATTGAAGACCTTCTTGGGTGACTCTCAGTGAGTCTGGGAAGGCCACTATGACTTAGAAGCTTCACAGCCCCGTCCCTAAGGGAGAGTTGACTGTCTGAACCCTCACCTCCTTTTTGTTGTTTAGATGTTTTCACTGGTCTCACTTATACCAAAGGGAAAGAATCTTCATTAAAGTCCATATTTCTTCTAAAAAAAAAAAGGATATAAAGAAGAAGCCACATTGAGACTGGTAGGAGGAGCAGAGATGAGGAACTGGCTGGTTCCACACCCACATGTGGCAGATGAAAATCAGGAGAGATATCTTAGGTCCAGTGGTCCCCCCTGCCCAAGGAGTAAGGGGTCCCAGCCCCAACAAGGCTTTCCAGTGCTAGATAGAGAAGTCCCCATAACTTCTGTTTGTAAAAACCAGCAGGCATTTTGGCTGAGTGAGATGGTGAGCTGCTGGAGTCCCAGGCAGTTCCTCATAAAAGGCCTGTGCATAGACTTACTCAGACTCACGCTCTCTGAGTTCCAACACTCGGGGCAGCAGCTTGAAAGACACCAGGGACCTATGGTGAGAACCTGAATTGTCTAGCATCAGGCTGAGAGCTGGAGGGACAACCTTCTGCCAGACAGATGCATTTTAGGCAAGGATCTACAATCAAGATGACACTATCCAACAAAGCTATCATTTTTTTAAAATTTTTTATTACATATGTGTCATTATTCCCCCCATTACCCCCCCCCACACACACACACACTCATACCTTCACCCCCCTGTTGTCTGTATCCATTGGTTAGGCTTATATACATACAAGTCCTTTGACTGATCTATCTTCCTTACCCCCACCCTCCCCTATCTTCCCTCTGAGGTTTGACATTCTCAAAGGAAAGATAAAGAGCTTCCCAGACAAGAAAACACTAAAGGAGTTCATCACCACCAAACCAGTATTACATGAAATGTTAAAAAGGTCTTCTTTAAGAAGAAGGAGGAAAATAAGATTAAAAAAATATGAATAATAAACTGGCAATAAATACATATCTATCAGTTGATCTAAAAAAACAAAATAAATGAACAAGCAAAACAGAAACAGACTCATAGATGTAGAGAACATTTTGAGGGTTGCCAGATTGGGAGGAGAGGGGCTGATGGGTAAAAAAAGTGAAGGGTTAAGAAATACAAATTTTTAGTTACAGAATAGTCATGGGGATATAAAGTACAGCATAGGGAATATAGTCAATAATATTCTAATAACTATGCATGATGTCAGATGGGTATGAGATTTATTGGGTTGATCACTTAGTAATCACTGTGGTGTATTCCTGAAACTGATATAATACTGTATGCCAAATGTAATTAAAAATTATTTTTATATTTCAGTGCTGGGGGTAAAGGGAGCCAAATATTTGGCGACAGAAGATGATTTGACTTTGGGTGGCAGAAACACAATACAATATATAGTTCATATATAATAGAAATATACACTCAAAACCTATATGACCCTATGAACCAATGTTCCTATAAATTTAATGGATAAATAAAGTTAAAAAATGTTTTAATTAAAAAAAAAGAATTGCAATAGATTGGCTCTAATACACCACTACTTTCTGCCATAAGTTAATCAGTAAAGTCACACAAACAGTGGTGCATAATGTAGAAGACATTGTAAAGAAAAAAAGAAAAATTCCTCCCATCACAACATTACATATCATGCCATCCTTTATTCTCATGTCTTTTGTCATTCAAAGCTAATTTTATATTTTGCTTTTTGCTTTTTTACTTCATCGCTACTTCACAGTTTCCTTTAGGAAATTTCTCTTACTAAGAAGCAACCCTAATATGACTAGTGCTAGTGATTTACTTGTATAAAGAAAAAAAAGAGATAATTTTAATTTAAAAAATTAGACACAAAAATGAGTACTTTCAATTTTTATGCCTATGAAAGTACCTAGGAGGCCCTTTCAAAATACTTCTACATTTATCTCCGAATCTTTTTAAAATTAAATCTGCTTTTCCTTAAGTACCATTAAAGAGAAATAAAACCTATAGTATTCTTTAAAAAGAAAAGAAAATTTAGGTAAAGAGAACTATTCTTTAATCTTGAATTAGAGAGCTTTATAGGGTTCATACTCAAATTCTGTATTGAACTCAGCATTAAAAAGAGGAATCAGAAAAAAAAAAGAGGAATCAGTAAGAAAAGTACCAAAGGGATCCAAGCCATTTGAAAAACAAGGATAAGAATTTTCTGGTCCTAAGGTATATTGTTTGTTTTGAGGCAACCAAATTGTTTTTCTTGTGACTTTGTTCACAATCACCTTGGAAACAGTTGCATCAAAGCCGTGACCATCCCAAAGGTCTATGAATAATTTTAATATTTAAAATAATCATAGAAGTTGTATCATAGGAAATAACAAAACAGAAAACAATGACAGATGATCAAAAAAGTGCAGATTTGATTATTTCAAAAGATGAATAAAATAGATATGCCTCTAGGAGTATTGGTCAAGAAAAAAAGAAAATGGGAAGATAATAAATAAAATATTAGAATTGAAAAGAGGACTAACTATAGATAAAACAAATTTAAAAGTAAATAAGAAAATATCATGAATTTATTCAAATAAATTTGAAAACTTAAAATAGGAAAAACTTTAAATTCGCATGAGAAAATTTAATATCTTTATGATCCTGGTATAGACAAGGATAATTTATACAAGAATTAAAAAAGCAGTACCCATAAAAAAATATTGATGGGCTTGTCTACATTAAAATTTAAAGATACCATTTCAAAAATGAAGAAACAAGCCACAGTTAGGAGAATATATGTGAAACACATATAACTAATAAAGGGATAGTATTTAAAATTTATAAATATTTTTAAATGCACCCTAAAAATCAATACAAATCTTACAAATAGTCCAATAGAAAAATGTTTAGAGAGATGTTTAGATATTTCACAGAGGAGGGCAGATGAATGGCCCACAGACATGCAACAAGCTGATGACGTTATTGGGAGAATTATGCCCATCATCCTATATTAAAAGAGATGGTGTCTAAGACTAGGAGCAGGAACCAAGAAAAATTTAGTCCCCAAAGGCGCATATCCTCCAATGCCCTTTTCTGATGTGGTCCAATGAGGATAATGGCAAAGGAAGTACTGCTCAGGGAGGGTGGGGTCAAGAGTTGTCTATAACAGTGGGCTGGGGAAATAGAACCAGAGCAGAATGAGCCTAATGGGAAGGCATTTCTCCCCCTTCCCATGGTGGAGAGTCCTCACGTTTGCCCAGTTGTATTTCAGAATTGCTATGCGTGACAGACAGTTTTAGTTTTGGCTCATGGGTCTACAAATGAAGAAGAGCTGTATCTGGACCTGATGTCAAGGTGATAAAAACTAACAAACCCTGAAATTAGAACCTGATTCTGTGATGGTACATCATTTAAGCTGTTTTTCTTGAGGACGGGGGGAGGGGGGGGAGGGGTATATTATTAACAATTTTATTATTGTTTCTCACTATTCACTATTGTTTCCTGTGGGGGACTATACATCCCTGTCGATTGTCATGTATCTTGTAGTGTCCCTCCCTGTGATATATCCTCCTCACTGGTAGCAGGTTTGTCCAATAAAGTGTGATTCACCTGATATGTGCCACTTTCCAGTAGAAGTTTTAAGAGCCATCACATGGTTTTACTACTGCTCCTTTTCTTTTGCCATGAGACTGAGATAGGAGCTACTCCCTCCTTTTACTACCTGAGTCCTGGAATGAGGAGGACAGAGCCAAAGCTGGCTCACAGAAATTTTTTATTGATTTCAGAGAAGAAGGGAAAGGGAGAGAGATAGAAACATTTATGACGAGAGAGAATCATTGATCAGCTGCCTCTTACACAGCCCCTACTGGGGACCAGCCCTGAACCGGGGTCTGTATCCAACTGTGACCTCCTGATTCATAGGTCGATGCTCAACCACCAAACCACACTTGTGAGGCTTAACGTTTCTTTGTATAAGTCACTACTCAGTACTAGTATAACTTAGAAAAGCAGACAAATATAGGATTTACATCAGTGAGAAAAACTGAAAGGAAAGACAATTTTCTGAAAGAGAATTTTAAACACAAATGTTGGAATAATAGTTATCCTTTGTGGGGAGGCAGGAGAATACAGGGAGGATCACATGGGTATTTAGGTGGTGAGTGTGTGGGTGTTCATTTTATCATTCTTTTACTTTGCAGTTATGATTGGCAAGTGAATAGATAGGTAGGGCAAGCATATTACATAGTGCATAGATATGTGTGTGCACATGTGCACATATATATACATATAAATATAGTCTATAAACATTGCTTTTATATGTATATATGTAAATTCTAATAAATATATTCTAGTGTTCGTATTAAACATTTCCTAATTATAAAATGGGAAAAGTATATTAAACCTATGAAACAGTAAACTGAACATATGCTTTGACTTGGGCTTCTTCCCCAAACCACACTAAATGACAGTATAAGGACTGAAAGAACATAAAGACAAGGAAAAGGAAACTGGGAGAGGAGAAATAGCAACAGAATTCTGACTTAGCAGACCAGGAAAAGCTGGAAACTAGACTTGCAGTTTGAGAAGCCCAGACTCAAAATGATTTAAGTCCAATTACTCCAGAAAAGTCTAGGAGCTGTCGGTACAATGTCTGTCTGAAGACGGGTGTTCAGTTAATGGTGAAAACAAGAGAGTCACCTTAAAATCCTGTCGTCAGCAGTTGGGCCCAGATCCACATTCCCACCAGCAGTGGCCACCGAGTCACTGCTTATTGTCTACCCTGCAGAAGGCTGGAGATTTCATTCTGAAGATGCCGGACTTCAGGAACACCAGGCAAAGCTGATGACAAAACTATTCCTAAAGAATGGGGAGCTGAAATAACAGTCCATAGTGGAAAATGTTTTTCCAGTTTTTCCTGTATTTAATGCAGAATTACTCTGAGATAATAATCAGTTAATGCTACCAAGAGATTAAAGTGATCATTCTTCTAGTGTGGCTACAACTCCTAAAATGTGGACAAGTGGGGAATCCTCAATTCAGTCATTCAAAAATATATTTATTGAGTAACTACTGTGTGGCAAGAACTGCCCTAAGCAGAAGAAATACAAGAAAGAAATTATCCCTTGCTCTGCCAGGAGGTGAGTGTTGGAGGGGATCAGGAGACAGTTAACAAATACTTACACAAATAATTAACCATTATTATAGTAGGGGGGTCATTGGTGACCAACCGTTCTGGTAAACATTTTATAGATTTTAAAAAATTAACTGCTATGGCATTAATACCAGCTACTCAGAATGGACAGCAGTGGTGGACAGTTTCAGTGCCTCTCAGCTAAATAGCATCACTAAATACAGTATATATTCACAGTACACATATTTATATTCATAATATATATGTGAATAAATACAGCCTCTCAAAGTTTGGATATTTCGCATTTATTATTAAAATTGGCAAAATAAAAGCAAAACGCTTATGATGCACGAGTACGGCCTTATTGTCTAAAGGCCAGACCCGTGATATTACAAACAGTTGAACTGTAATTCCATTTTTGAGGGTCAGGTGACATGTCATTCTATTTAAACACACCTGGTTTTCCACACCTGTAGGACAAATGAGGAGCAGTGGAAATAATCATCAAATCCTGGATTATTAGATGACTGAACAGCTCCTCGATGCTCACTGTGTTTTTACACGATGTTAAAATTGTTATTTTAGGGGGGAAAATTGTTATTTTAGGGGATAAAGATGAGAGCAGTAGTCCATGAAATGTTGAATGCAGCTTTTTCAGATGACAACTTGGAGTTATCATAGAAGTTCGTTTCCCCCCTCCCTCCCCCGCCCCTCCCTTAACTGTAGGATCTGGGGTCTTAAATTTGGATTATGGAAGTCAGAAAGGGTAGGAATCTAAAGGGTTTAAAGAAATCACCTACAGAGAGGAGGTTAAAAAAGAGTCCTCTTGATGTGTTTTGAATTCTTCGAGAGTATCTATCTTGTACAAAGCAGCCTTTTTTCTCTCCTTACTCAGCCCTTTCTGCCTCCCTCACGCTCTTTCTCTCTCCTATCCCCCATTTCAAACTTCAAGGTGACCTCCTCCTTGCGGGGGTAAGTGATGTATGGGAGAGACCACCCAGCTGGGCCTACCACACTGCAAGTGCCACCCTGGGTCCAGGAAGGTTCAGGAAGCCCCCCCATTCAGAACGCTTTGTATTTTTTGTTACATTGTTCTCCCAGCCCTGGATAAAAAACATGGCATGAACAATAGAGCTGTGTGAGATTTAAAATATCTGAATACATAATAATTTCACCCAGCTTTCAGAGAAAACTCCAAAGTAAATAACAAAAACCACTCCTCAGAATGTGTGAACCTAAATTTTCAGTCACTTTGGAAGCATTCTTTTCTTTTTTTTTCCTGGTTTTTCATTATCTAGGCCAGTTGGCAATAAAACAGCATTTAATTATACATAAACGTGAGAACTCCGGTGAGAGAATATGGGTTGTGATCTGGTCATAACTAGTTTCGGGCCAGAAATTGTTCGTTCTTGATGCCTTCGTTTTTATCTGCTTTCCCCCTATTTATTTTCTACCTTTATTTTCCCTGCAGCTTTCCTTTCTTGACTTTTTTGCTTTTTCTTCTTTTTATTTTTGGTAAATGGTCTTCATTTTCTGTTCCCTTGCAATATATTCTCTTTTAAAAGTCCCATCTTTGCTAAGGTACAGCAGCTTCCTTGCAGGATAACATCAACAACCTCCCCTCGCCCCGCCCCCCCCCAAAAGGACAGACAACTATTTTGTTCAGGAAATAATTACCCTAAATTGGCAAAAAAAAAAATTTCAGCAATGTAAATCACAGTCACATTAATCAGATCACATCTTACAGTGAAAGGTACGTTCAGGGAACAAATGATAAAAAAACAAACAAACAAACAAAAATGCTCCATTTAAACCTGAAGCTTCTCTTGCAAATGCATTGTGAGCTTTATTTGAATCAAAGGTGTCCTGTGAATCTGTTGCTTCTCACGGAGAAAGTGCCCTGTTCTTCCTGTCAGTGGCAGGCAGCATTTCTCTAATTTCCCCCCCAATAATATTGCGGTACTCCAGTACTCATTTTAAAGATAGATGGAATTTTTTTTCTCTCTCATAAAGAAGAACATTGTGGGGGAAAAAATGCTGGATGTGATTTCAGAAAATGTCAAAATATGTCAAACGCAGATACCACTCAAGGGTTTCATTAACTGAAGCTTTGGTGATAAGTGTCATCTTGTCAAAGACCCACCCATCTCTTCCAATACATTACCAAATGTACTAATTTCCTTGCTGAGCTTGATGTTTATTGTATAGCTGAAATTGAAAATGGTCGGTAATGGAGTGAGCTTCAATCCAAGACCAATTCTGAATCTAAATTACTTGCTTCTTTCAATAGCATCGACAGAGGAGAGCTTTATGCACCTTGTACCTAATCAACCCTTACTGTGACCCTAAATTCAGCAGTCTTCAGAGATTAATAATAAAATCCTCAGTTCAAACAATTATTTGCCCTGAACAAGTTGCCCATTTCTTATGCTGAGCATGAAAGAATGTGACATTATTTTTTAAAAGCTCTGCATGTTGTGGCCCACCATTTATTTTTGATCTCTGACCCCCCCCCTTCCCCGTTGCAGCCTGATTGCAAATCCCACATGCTTACTTGAATATTTTTTTGCGGGGGGGTGGGAGGTAGGAGTTGCAAGGTTTCTTTGTTAGCATCTTAACATGCCTGTTCTCATTCCATATTCCTTCCCTATTCCACTTATGGTTGTACTTTTCACAGCATAAATGAGATACATTCTATCAATATATATTTCTTAAGCTTTTAATACAGAGCTCTATTGGTCATGGAAAGCATGGCCTAATTCTGGCTTTGTACAAAACTCCTCAGAGCCTCCAGAAAAGAAACGTAAAATCTCTGGAAAAATCAACTATATCTCTACTTTCTCAAATAAAAAAATCAAATTCAGAGAATGTCTCCTGAGATTTGAAGCATCAATAATCTTTTCACAAACTGTTTCTCTTACTGCATTCCATTTGGCAGTAGAGCTTATAGCTTTAAGTGAGATAAGCTGAGCAAGATAAAATTCTCTTATGCATATTTACAATGAGAAATATTCCTTCATATTCAAGACCAGAATATTTTTTGATTTGGTGTTTTTAACTTCCTATGTCCAGTTATTCATTCGTGTGGTTATGGCGATAGGAACACTCAATCTCTGCTCTTGATCGCATTAGGGGGTTGGAGGAAAGTTCTGCAACAAAACAGTAAAGGAGCCAAACCGGTTTGGCTCAGTGGATAGAGAGCATCGGTCTGAGGACTGAAAGGTCCTAGGGCATGTACCTTGGTTGCGGGGCACATCCCCAGTAGGAGGTGTGCAGGAGGCAGCTGGTCGATGTTTCTCTCTCATCGATGTTTCTAACTCTCTATCCTTCTCCCTTCCTCTCTGTGAAAAATCAGTAAAAATATATTTAGAAAAAACAGTAAAGGAAATATTTAGACACCCTAAATGGCTCCTTTGACTCATCCGTGAGAGTCAGGCCTGTGTCCTGGAGGCTGCTGGTGGAGGGAAGAGACCCCCGGTGCATCGCCGCCCTAGAAACTCCGCCTGACATTTGACATTGTCAACATTTCCTCTGGCTGTCTACATCTGGAGGGAAACCTCCCCAAGGCCTGCCCTGGCTGACAGAATAAGTGTCTCCAGAAGATTCTCCTGCCCTTGGAGTGCATTTTTTTTGTGCCCAACAGCAATAACGGCCATCAAGTATTGATTATATAATATGTCTGCTGAGGTGGCAAGTGCATTATTGTTGCAAGAGGCCAAGAGGATGAGAAACTAGGTTATTTACGGACTCTCTCAGCCATTGAGCATTTCTTCCAGCAAGTGTCAATATACAAAACCGTCTTTGAACCGTACTTTACCTTATTCTGTGATTCCAGTTGATGGGTAATACAATGAGATGGCCAGCGTGTACCAAGTCCTTTGAAAACGGCCTCATGTTTACCATGGAATGGACATAAGTTGTTCATCACCACAAGGGGACAGTAGTCTTATGGAGGTCTGGCACGAGGAAGGCTAGGAACAGCCCGTTAGGGCACCCAGATGCTAATTAGCAGCAGTGAATTGGTTAAGTAGACTTTGCAAGGCAGTCAGGGCATAATTTAATACTTTTTCTTTCATCCCCAAATATATAATAGATGGTATATAGTAAGTTGGCTGTGTATAGTAACAGCAATAAGGGCACTGAGCTTTTATTATAAACTGAATTACATCCCCGGTGTGGGGACACTAGACAGCGTATCGTGTATTAAGAATTCAGCGGAGATCACAAGCTTGCCTCACCTAAACCTTCTGTGATGTGATGAGAATGACTTTTGGTTACCGTACATCAAAGAGGGTCTAGCCGGCTAAACAGTGATTGATCCATTCTCCTCTTTCAAGTCCTCTCTTCAAAAATAGCTTTAAAGCAATCATCTAATAAGTGTCAGAATAGAAGGTAGAAAAATGTTAGTACAAGCGCTAGGCATATGCCTATACTAGCTAAATTTTCTGCAAGATGTTCAATGACTGAACAATGTTTTTAGAGTAAATGCTGTCATTTCATAAGAGGTACCAAATGGACTGCCAATGGCATGGAAATAATGCTGAGATTTTAAGTCATTTAAGGTAAATACTGTGACTTGCTAAACTGGTAGATAATTCTGTTAAGAAAATTTTTGAATAATTTTATTTATACCCAATATCTGGTATAGGAGTTAGATGTTTGCTTGGACACACTCAAGCAATAATATTTTTACGGCGCCAAAACCGGTTTGGCTCAGTGGATGGAGCGTTGGCCTGCAGACTGAAGGGTCCCAGGTTCGATTCCGGTCAAGGGCATGTACCTGGGTTGCGGGCACATCCCCAGTGGGAGGTGTGCAGGAGGCGGCTGATCGATGTTTCTCTCTCATCGATGTTTCTGACTCTCTATCTCTCTCCCTTCCTCTCTGTGAAAAATCAATAAAATATATTTTTAAAAAAAAGAGTTATAAAAAAGATAATATTTTTACGGTATTCATTCACAAAACTGCATTTATTTTTATTTCCTTCTAAGATGAGCGCTGAGTAAAAGGGACCAACCATGTGAGAACCCCTGTGGTGGTCATTGTGATGCTTTTTCTTTTCTCTGTTTCCTTGAAGTCCGATCTGGCCATATGATTTGCTTTGGACAATAAAATGTGAGACAAAGTGGCCCCTGTCACATCTGGATGGGAGCTTTAGAAGCTAGTGGAGGATTTGCCACATCTTTGTTTTCCTGTCTTGATGACTATGGAAGCATGAGTCAAGGGGAACCTCCTTCAATCTGGATCCCCAAGTCATTATTATGAGCAGACCTACACTGGACACGCATCGTAAACAAGAAATAAGCCTGCGTTATGTTAAGCTACGGAGATTTTTAGACCTGTTTGTTACCGCACCATAACCCAGCCTATCCAGACAGATGCATCCAGTGACACTGAGTAACTTAATAGTTCCATTAGGCCTCTGAGTAATGTAAAATGGTGTGGAGTAAGGCATCGTCATGGCTCATATGCCTTCATTCATCCAGACAACAATTGCTTGTTAAGTATATATTATGCCAGGCATAGTTCATGTAGATGACAAATACTTGCTGCATGTAGTTTGACCTATTACCCTTTGTTACCTCTTTGCTAAATCCCTGAGGGGTAGATGAGTACTAAGGCTCGAAGTGTTCACTGCTTTAACACAACTAATCAAGATCAAAAATAGCCTAAGATTTGTTAGATTTTGACATTTTTTAGTGAATGACTACTTCAGAGGACAATTTATTAGAGAGAAAAAATATGGGCTCACTTAAGAAAATCCTGAGATTTCTTACATTGGCCAAAAATTTATATTCTTAACTCCTACAATCCAGCCATTCCGCAACCACATCAGTTACTTGTCAGGGTTGCACTCTTGCTCAGGCTGTACTCCTTGAACCCTCTTAGCCCCTTCTCTTCATCTTTTAAAGATCAGCTCAAATGCCTTCTCTTCCACGAAATTTTCCTTTCTCTGCCTCTTCACAGCATCAGGTGCATACATTTACTTCATAGTTATTTTAGTCTGCTTTATATTATGATTATTGTTTATATGCTATAATTTCTAACTGTAAGGTTCACCCCCCCCCCAAAGGCTGTACATTCATTATAAAGGCTTTGTTTTATTTCCTTTATGTGTCTCTAATCTGACTTCCCTCTTCACAGCTCAATACACATTAAGGTTCACTTGAATTGATTTGAAAGATTTGTTAAGATTTGTTTGGGCGTGACAGTGTATTTCTTGAAACCAACTGCAACTGCCCTGGTTTGGAATATTGAAAAAAACAACAACAAAGAAGCCCTTTCAGCTCTAAAAGGGGCAGTTGTGAAGCTGATACTTTTGGCTACTCTTGGGGGAATTAGTTCTCTCTTGGCCAAGGACCAAAGCCTGCCTCCTGAACACCCATCACACTTAGCTAATTTCCATTCTCCCCGGGGACCAAGACAGAAAGACAAAAGAGGAAGGAAGTAGGCATTTCAGAAGAGTAACCCACCCACAAAGAGCCAGTTGAAAGGAAGAAATGAGGAGGGGCAGAGGGAGTTGGTGTTCAAAAAAAAATTACCGAACGAATGAAGAATTTAAATTGCCCTTCTTCTCTGCATCATACCAATAACTCTCTTGACTAGCTTACCTTCCCAGGATAAGCCCTGACTGCTCAGAGCTTGCTTTTACTGGAGCACTGATCAGACACCCTCAGTGTTATTGCCAAAGATGCCAAGTCATTCAGTCCTTCTCTCCCCTTCTCATTTCTCCTTCCTCACTTGACCTCACCACCCACCAACCAGACACCTGCTCTTCCCTCCAAGTGTAATCCCAGGAGCAATAAATATGAGAGGAGAGCATGTCGCTTATCTCTCCTGGTTGATCAGCCACGTTGACCTCTTCACCCCTCATGCAGTTTCTAGCCTTTCATTCTTCAGCAAGATTGAGAAAATCCATTACTTCAAACAGATGGAGGATGGAACCCTCATTTCCCCCACAAACTTGCCTCAAATACCTGACTGTTGTTACTCAGTCATTTAGCCTGTTTCCTCATCTTATAAAATAGAGTTAAGTGCACCTGTGTAAAGTGATTGTTATAAGGATGGGTGAGATAGGGTTGTAAAGGCATATAACTGGTGCTCAGCAAATCTTATAATTGTTATTACTAATAAATATTTCTCAGATATTTTTCCGTCTCTCCATGATCTTTCCATCATGATGGTCTTGGTTGTGTCCCAATGATCTTATGTCTGATACCATGCAGTCCCTCCTTAGTCAGCTTTCTAAAACTAGAGAGCAGAGCATGGCACCTTCACATATACCCCTTCCACACCTTCAAAACTATTACAAACTTCCCCCTCATTCTTGAGAACATGTAAGAAAAGAATCTTAAACTAGGTTAGCACACGAAGGCTGCAGCAATCTGACATCTGTATTCAGTCTCATTGTTCATTGTTCTCCTAATTGTAACTGTGATAGACGATTTCTCTAGCAGTGGTCCTCAACCTTCCTAATGCCGCGACCCTTTAATACAGTTCCTCATGTTGTGGTGACCCCAACCATAAAATTATTTTCGTTGCTACTTCATAGCTCTAATTTTGCTACTGTTATGAATTGTAATGTAAATATCTGATATGCTATATGCGTTTCCCAATGGTCACGACCCACAGGTTGGGAACTGCTGTAAGGAGTCTCAAAGAACCACACCTCCCAGGGTCCATATAATAGCCCCTTCCCTGTTGAGACGGGGCTTGGCCATGTGACTTGCTTTGACCACTAGACATCAGCACATGTGACCCAAGCAGAAGTTGGTTAAGTGTTTATACATTGGGGCATCCCCTCTTGAATCTTTGCTGGCACCTTGAGGAAGTGTAGCCTGGTCCAGTCTCTTGAGAATGAATGACTTCTCAGAGAGAGATGCCCAGCCATCCTAGATATCCCAGCTGAACCTCGCCCAAGCCAACCTTTCAGATAAAGGTAGCTCCAGGTACCTGGCCAAGGCTAGAAGGAAACCTGTCTAGCCAACCCACACAACCACGGGAAATATCACAGCAGTGTTGTTTGGAGCCATGTTTCAGAGGAGGTCCTTTCACAGCAATAGGTAAGTGATACAGTGCCTTTTATCTCCAACTATAGTTTTATGAAAGCATCATATTTGTCACACACCACATCCCTTTGCAAATACTGACCTTGTGCTTGTAATGCCCTTTCCCCCTTGTCTATTCTGCTTTGCATCTCAGTGTATGCCGTGGAAGCTGCCATATACTAGTGTTCAGTAAGGGCTAAATGAATGCATGTAAAATTTGCCACAAAACCCTCAAAGATGTCCATTAAATCCACCATTGTTCTGATTGGGGTTTTATTTTATTTTATTTTTAAATATATTTTTATTGATTTCAGAGAGGAAGGGAGAGTGAGAGAGAAATAGAAACTCTCACTGCTGCCTCCTGCACACCCTGTACTGGGGATTGAGCCCACAACCTGGCATATGCCCTGACCAGGAATTAAACCATGACCTCCTGATTCATAGGTCAATGCTCAACCACTGAGCCACACCCGCTGGGCCTGATTGGACTTTTAGATAGAAATGTATCCATGTTGCTGCTTTTATGAAAGAAAATAATGGGGACTGTATACTCAGATTCAAAGCTACTAGAGAAAATGTCTCAGCTTAAAAAGGGATTTAGGTTTTAATAAAAATGAAACAAGTTCTTTCACTTTTTAGCAACTTAAAAATTATACTATCTGGAGAGAAGAAAGTTGCTGTAGAGTAACAGTCATTTATTGCTGGTGCCTGGGAAAATCAGGGTGAAATTTGTGAGATGAACTCTGATACATGTTTTAAAAAATACAAAATGATACAGGGTTTCTTTGATCCAGTAATTTCATTTCTGGCAGCCTAACTCATAGAAATAATATAAAATATAGAAAAATAGGGACAAGAACATTGAGTGTGGCATTATTTGTTTTTGAAAGTGTAAATAAGTTAGATTCCCATCACCAGGAACTTGGCTCAATTAGTTTTGGTGCATCCATTCACTGAAGTGTCATATGGCCATTTCATAGTTATGAAGTCCATCACAGAAAATATGGAAAAGCAAATATTGAGAGAGAAAATTAGAGATAATCGTATGCACCCAATAGTGACCGCAATAAAAAAATAGAAATATGAATATAATTTCAGAGAATTATGGGTCATTTTCTTCCCCAGATTTTATGTATTCTTGTTATATCATTTTTATAATTTAAGTAGAATTTTTAGAAAACAAAAAGAAATAATATATATAATACCATTTAAAAACATAGCATTATAAAAGTAATTTTGAGGCTGGCTTTCACTTTAATTCTCTACCTGAGACTGACCTCTTACAGTAATTGCTATTGCATTACAGAATCTGGGGATCATGGTGTTCTACCATCTGGTCTATTCCATCTCTTTAATCAATATTTATGAATATGCTTTGCAGGGGTTTATGTCATTGTATCTTATAGAATATTTTTTTGTTTTTAATTTATTTTGTGAACATTATTGGTACTTATTGCCTTTTGCAGGGATAATTTATATTGGTGGTGGTGAAGCTCTATGCCAGATTGATTCAAATATTCCATTTAAGGAGCTGCAGTGTAGACAGGGATTTCATCCCAGTCCCAGATACAGGCCCAAACAAAATCAGTGGAGCAAGACTCATGATACGTTCCCAGTGATTTCAACTCTTACCGGTGGGGGGGCGGTCTCAAGACTCCAAAATCTTGTTCTTGGCCATTAGGACTTGCACAAGGCCCACTCACACACTCACAGTTATATTTCTGCTGGCATGATTTGCCTTCATCAAAACTCAATGTGATATACAGATGATGTGTCACAGAATTGGATGCTTGAAACCAACATAATTTTATTAATCAACTTCACCCCAATAAATTTAATGGAAATGAAAAATCTAAATTGGCCCCAACCAATTCTTTTCCTGACTTCTGTATGTCTCACATTGGTACCCACTTTTGAAGTCATTGTAACTCCCAAATCAGAAAATTAATGATTTTTCTCCCTCTTTCGCATAAAGCCAGTCTGTTTTGATAATATTACTCACATCCAAACCTTCCTCTTTGCTTTTCCCTTCCTCCATACTTATTTAGGTTTTATCACTACTTCAGAAGCCTCCTAATTAGTCTGGCTCTTCTCTTTTCTGTCTAATACCACTGTTACCTGAAGATGTTTAGAGTGGTCATGCAACTCCCAGGACACCCCCAGAATTTTGGTACATGCCTCATTACCAACTGGGTTAAATCAGCTGCAGCATGTAAAGCTCTCCGTAATTTAGAGTCAATCCACTTAGAATCTCTCTCAAGGCTGACACAACCCTGAGAGCCCCATTTGCATGATAGAATACATCTGCAGACCGTACCCCCAAAAAGGTGTAACCATACAACACAACGTGAATGGTGCTCCTGCAGCTGTGCAACATGGGGCTCTGTAAACCTGTTCTTTTCTGTATCGGCTTGGCAAACTCCCTTCTCTGAAAAGGCCCCTTTAGCCTCTGCATCCTTGGGCCATCTTTGCCTACCAAGTCTTGCCCACTTATTAATATTCCTTCTCTTGGAAGCCTTTCTAGGTTTGCCCAACCCTTTTCCTTTCTCCTGGTATTACTCTAATTACATTTGTTAAGTTCATGTACTGAGATAGGTCAGAATCGGACAGAAATAATGTTTAATCCTTCCTCATTTGAGCACTATCTCCATGACCTTGGACAAGTTCCTTCACTTCCCTACGCCTCATCTGCCTGTAAAATGGAGATAATATTACCCATTCCCACAAAGTGCAGGGGAGATTAAACAAGATCATAAATGTGATATAACACAATTAGCATGGTTCCCTGCACATCAGAAGGCTTCGCATACACTAATTGTAGTGGTGGATGTGGCAGCTACTGCTGAGGGGATGGCCGTGGCGTGTATTTATTCTCCTCGCTGGGAAAGTGTCCAGGGAGAAGGTTGGATGCCAGGCTCCGCCACTTACAAGCTGCAAAGCCTTGAACAAGTTCTGAACCTTGTTTTCCTTTCCAATAAAATGATCAAATAACACAACGGATAAGAAGATGCTTTGTAGGATAGGCAGGCTATGGAAACGCAAGGTGGCACGTGGATGGCAGGGTTCTCATTTATCTCTTATTCCCCTCGGGGCCTCATCCACTGTGTGGATAAGTATGCTCAACTTACCACTGTATATACAACCTGTATATACAAATTTGAGCAAAACTTTGTATATGAGTCCAAAGACTTAAGGAAGAGCCCAGCTGACATGGCACAGTGGTTAGTGTCGACCTATGAACCAGCAGGTCACGGGTTCAATTCCCAGTCAGGGCATATGCTGGGTTGTGGGCTCAATGACCAGTGTGGGGCATGTAGGAAGTAGCCAATCAATGATTCTCTCTCGTCATTGATGTTCCTATCTCATTCTCTCTCCCTCTTCCGTTCTCTCTGAAATCAATTTTAAAAATTAAATTAAATTAAAAAAGAGTTGGGAGGGATTTTAGAGATTGTTTTAATGCCTGATCTCACCCTCACCTAAAGTCATACCCAGGTTGTAAAAAGATTCAATAGCTGAATTCAGATCTATACCCAATTTCTCAGGTTTTTCTTCCCATCCTTCTCTGCTGATTTTTATTTATTTATGATCTCATAAATGAAAGAAGGTACACATTTAAATTATTAATGTTGAAGTTAGCCCAAAACTTAGTAACATAGTTAAGGAAATTGATGGAAAGTTTTCCTAAATACAGTGGAAGAAATTGAAATAGTGGCTGCTGGAATTTAGCACTATTTTTCTGTAAAATATTTTCTTTCTTCTGCAAGGAAGAGTAATTACTGTGGCTTTGGCCTGAATGCTCTAGAGAACAGGTGGGTATAGATTATAACTGATGTAGGGCAAGCAAATGGGATCAGACACCTGGGACTGGAGTAGAGAGAAGGAAAGGGTGGGGGCAGACCTCCTTAAACTGGGAGGGTTTGTTTGCACTTCTTGAAAGCCACTCCTGTTGTTATCATACTAATGCTATCTTCATCCTCCTTCCCCAACCCAACTGTGTAGAACAGTCATATGTACCACCGCCACTAACACCCCTCAGACACTGGGAGTTCTTTGAGGTATGGGATTCTATCATCTACATCTTTGAATCTTCCTTGGCACCCTATCATTCTTTATGCAGGCTTCATGATGACGGATGGATGACTGGATGATGAATGATAAAAAAGGGAATAAATACTGATAAAAACCCAGAGGGAGTGAGGAAGAAAAGCATAACAACTTACTCCTTTGCTGCCAGGGTTCAAGCACATGTTAGAATAACTTCTCAGAGATAGCTTGGGTTCATTTTATTTTAGCATCCTTTAAGACAGAGATTACCAGCTGGTGCCCCTGAGCTAAACTCAACCAAGGCACGTATTTGTTTGCCCTTTCCATATTGGCCCACTGTTACGTAAAACAAACAAAGAAAAAACAGATAAATTCATATTATATTTGCCATTGTTTAAAAATTGGAGATGTCACATTTTAAAAGAATCCAGATTTTTCTGGAAAACTCAGCAACAGTGGATTCATTACCATTTCCTTTGGTTAGTAAGGTCAGACACGGACTATGTGACACAGTAATATTCACTAACATAGGTAATAGTTGCCATTTATCACTCATGTTTAACCTTTTATTTTTTGTTTTTAATATTTTTAATTGTGGTAAAGTACATGTAACGTAAATTTTGCCATCTTAACCATTTTAAGTGTACAGTTCAGTAGTGTTAAATATATTCACATGATTGAGCAAAATCCAGGACTTTTTCATCTTGCAAAACTGAAACTCTATATCTGTTATACAACAACTCCCCACTTCCTATTCCCCCAGCCCCTGGCAACTACCATTTTGTTTTCTGTTTCTATGCAATTGACTACCTTACAAATAGAATCAAACTGCATTCATCCTTTTTGTGACTAGCTTATTTCACCTAATATAATGTCCCTAAGATTCATGCGTGTTGTAGCATGTGTCAGAATTTCCTTCCTTATTAAGGCTGAATGATATTCCATTGAAGTGTAGACCCCCATTTTGTTGACCCATTCATCTCTCAATGGACATTCAAGTTGCTTCCACCTTTTAGGTGGAATGTACATGCATGTTGTTTTATAGACTGCTTTCTTTTTTTTTCAGTTACCAGTCTCCACATTATACAGTAACATTGTACCTTAAGGAATATTCAGTCTTTATTCAATTTTTTTCCAAGATGTCCCCAAAATATATTTTATAGCTGATTTGCCCAAAATTATATCCAATCTAGGACCACACTTGCATCAGGCTATTATGTTTTTTAAGTCTCTTAATGTAGCCTAGTTTCTCATTTTTAAAGATACTGGCTTGTATTGAGGTCTATTATTCTCATCACTCACTTCTTAACCTTGTGTAATTTACCTTCTGCCTCTATCACTCCACTAAAATCACCTCCAAGTGACAAATCCAAGTATCGTTTTCTCTGTCTCCCTCCTCCACAGTATAACATGTCATTTGATACATTGGCTCCTTCACACTCTTCTCTTGGCCTCTGTGCTATTACCCTCTCTTAATTCTGAACATCCCCAGAAACATATCCAACTGCATAGCTTTCCTGAACAGCTCGCTGTTCCAGGTCAATGTTATTTTCTGTTCTTTGGCTAATGCTGTTTACTTCTAACTTAACCTTCTCTTTCTTCCATCTTTAATCTCTACCTGTTAAGATCCTAGATGTTCTTTGAGATCCAATTTAAATACTCTGTTTTCCTTGAGATTTCCTCTAATAACCCCAATCAGAAATTAGTTCTTCAGCCTCTTAATTTTTTTTTATGTATGAGTGTGGTTTCAACCTCTTTTCATACTCTCTGTGCAATGATGCATTTTATTTTGTTTGTAATTTTTATGGTGGCTGTCTTGTTCATACTGGACTTAAATTTCATGATCTTAAAAGTGAATCTTGACCCTACATGCTTGTTCCACAGAATTTTGCACAATGCCTTATATGCCGTAAAGATGAAATATTACTTAAATGGATGGATGCTCATTTTTGAGGTTTACTTTTTTCTTTTTCAATTAAGTTTTATTTTTATTATTATTTTTATTTAAATCATTTTTTTATTTTTCAATTACAGTTGATGTACAATATTTTATCAGTTTCAGGTGTGCATCCCAGTGATTAGACATTATATAATTAAGTGGTCATCCTGATAAATCTTGTGCCCATCTGACACCATGCATAGTTATTAGAATATTATTGATTATACTAGAGGCCCGGTGCACAAAATTCATGCACTGGGGCAGGGGGGTGTCCCTCAGCCCAGCCTTCCAATCTTGTACCCCTCGGGGGATGCCCGACTGACAGTTGGAAATCCCTCTCACAATCCGGGACTGCTGGCTCCCAACTGCTCACCTGCCTGCCTGCCTGATTGCCCCTAACCACTTCTGCCTGCCAGCCCAATCACCCCCTAACCACTCCCCTGCCAGCCTGATTGATGCCTAACTTGATCCCTGCTGGTCTGATTGCTCTGAACTGCTCTCCCCTGCTGGCATGGTTGCCCCTAACTGCCCTCTCCTGCGAGCCTGGTTCCCCCCACCCCAACTGCCCTCCCTCCCCTGCAGTCCTGGTCGCCTCTAACTGCCCTCCCCTGCCGGCCTGATCGCCCACAACTGCCCTCCCTTGCCAGCCATCTTGTGGCAGTCATCTTGTTCCCACATGGGGTCATGTGACCATCTTGTGCGAGGGTGTGATGGCCAATTTGCATATTACCTCTTTATTATATAGGATTCCCTCTGCTCTATGCTACATCCCCATGACTATTCTGTAACTACTAATTTGTGCTTCAGGGCACCAGCTCTTGCCCTGATGCCAGTCAATTCACTTTCTCCCGATATATCTCTGGTGTTTTGAGCTGTTGCCCCAGTGTGGGAGCTCAGAGGGAGTGAACTCAAGTACAACCATTTAAGAGGAACTGTTTGAAACTCCAGCAGCCACAATGCCCATTGATTTTTACAACCAGAAATTATGGGGACTTCTCTTCCTGGCACTGGAACCCTGGGCTGGTGAGCCTGGTGAGGGGCTAGGACCCCTTACTTCTCAGTGGGGACCTCCACAGCCAAGATATCCCTCCCGATTTGTATCCAGCATGCATAGGTGTGGGACCAGCTCCTCCTACTAGTCTCGATGTGGCGTCTTCTTTAAATTCTTAGTTGTAGACTTCCATTCAGCTAGATTTCAGGCTGTTCTGAATGATGGTTGTGCTGTAGTTTAGTTATAATTTTGATTTGGTTGTGGGAGGATTCAATCACTCTATTTATCTACAATGACGTCTTGACAGAATCTCATGTTCAAACTTTTAAGCATCCTGACTCATACTTCTTGCTTACATTACCTGCTTGGTCCCATGACACTTAAGAGTTTACCACTCTGGCTTCAGCCAGTACCACAGCTTCTATCCCACACTAAAGAAGAGAAAATGATCAAAGAAGAGAAATTTTAAGAAGGAATCATTAAAAAAACACTGAGCTTTTGCCATATGTATGGATTATGCTATTTTACATATCCTTTCAGTGTACTCTATGGATCAGAAACTAGTCTTGTCACCATCTCAGAGCTTGTAGTTTAGATGCTGGGTAATTTGTCCAAGGCTACAGTTCATAAGTATTTATAATCCAGATATTTCTGCCTTCAAAGCCTATCGTTGGAACCATTACACTGCTTTTGTACTCTTTCTTAACATGTAAATGATGAAATCAGCACTATAATATACTTTCCCCATCTCTTAGAAAAAAGCAAATAAATATTGATTAACTGCACTCAAGCAATTTTAAATTAGGCAGTCAGTTTTGAAGTGCTCCAAATCTTGCTTATTTGTGTTCCTACAGTGGTGGGCTGGCATTAATAATATGCCTGGGTACATTGCCTCAGCACTTGGTAGTTTGAAACATCCAACATACAGGTGGGAGGATGTGTATAGCAAAGAAGTCACAGAAAATCTCTTTCTTTTCTTTTCAATTGAACTTATTGTGACATGTGGGGAACTCATTCTGAAAGATGGTGGGTTTCTTAAATGGTGGCTAATTCTGAGGCATCTGCAAACACTTGACTTGTTGGGTACCCGAGCTCCTTCTGCACTTGTATGTGCAGAAGAGGATGTTACCACTGAATTAGAGGAATTAGAGGCATCCCAGGCTCATTGTGTCACATACTCCAGTCCCTGTGCAGCACGGGAAGGCTTCTTTGCGCCCTCTTTCCAGTGAATAGCTCCTGTATCTTAACCAACTACATCTCCCTGGTTCAATTTTTTTTCCTAGGTACATTTTATTCTTTTTTATTTTTAATTGTGCCCTGTGAAATTTTTTTTTGAGAAGTACTTATCTAAACCAAATCTCTACCTCTACCCCCAGCATTATTATGCAGCATTATCATAATAGATTTTATTGGCTGTTCCACATTGTCCTGAAGGCACCCAAGGCCTTGTCTAATTGTTCATACCGAGTTCTGTGGATGGAAAACTAACCTTGTGTGGTGAGCCTACAGTGGGTGGGAAGTTGCATCATTCAAGGGAAAACCAAGACTATCAGAAGGATTGCCACTTCATTTTTATGTGATTGCTTGCAAGAACATGTGCCTATGGCTAAAACAAAAGAACATGTATTAAACCTATATATTGCACAGTTCATTATCATAAACCTTCTAGGGATTCATAGCCTAGGCAGTGGCTTGGCCAAATGGAGACAAATAATCAGTTAAATGTAATTGGAGACAATTTCTTAGATTTGTTTTTTTTTTGTATTGTGTGGGGTGGTTTGTTTGTTTTGTTTTGTGTGTTTCTAGGGTGTTTTTTTTTGAGAAATATTTATGTAAATCTAGAAGATATAATAAAGAATATGCCATTTGTGTAAATCCAGGATACCTTTTTAATCGAGTTATATAAAAAGATGCAAAGATGCATTTATGTGTAACATTTAAGAGAAGTAAACATGGCTGCCTTAGAGATAGAGCCTCCTTGTGTAAGTATTGCCACACTCAAGAGCCAAAAGAGGGGTCTGCAAAGTCGGAAGAAGGAATTCCCGGTCTCTGTGGAGTTATCATTAGTTATGAGTGATGAGGAGATTTCGAGATGTCCGTGTATGTTGGCAAACTCAGTCTCAACATCCCAAAGAGATCCCGACCACAGCGAGTACCTTCTCTCGTAATGGAGAGCCCCGTCCCTGTGAGAAGTGGCCATTAAAACCCACTGACTCACACACTGCAAAATTATATATCCAAGATTTCTCTGGACTTGCCATAAGTTTTCCCACTTCTGTATCTCAACAAGAGACATTTGGGATGTTCTTATATCTCTTTTGTCCGTTGTCCAATTGCTTTTCAGAATCAAAGATGTGGCTCAAGTGTTACATTCCCCATGAAAATCACCCCTGACTGCCCCCAGCCAAAGCACTGCCTACCCATATTAATGCACATGGTGCATGTTTATGCCTTCACTGATTCATTGTTAAATGGAGACTAGGATGTTAGAAAAATGTTGAAGACAGAGAAATAAACATGGTGTTTGCCTTGGGCCATGCTCTCTAGAGCAGCTTTTCTCCAAGTAAGAAATCTCCCAAGAAGTGACTTTAGATGATGTGTGGATTATATTTTAATTTCATTTATTACTTATTTACTTTTACATACTGCTCAATTATTATGGTTTCTCAATCATGGGAGTGATATAAAGGTGTGTTTTTAAAAATAATTTATTTAACTAAAAAAGAAACAAGTAGAATTAATGGAAAACTATTTAAATTATAAAACGGGTGAAATACATAGATGTCAGAAAGGCAAAAAAAAAAAAAAACCCACAAAACATGAAAGGGGTATTGAGCATTTATAGACCTGAGGAGAATTGTTAAGGGAATATGTGAAAAACTAAAATTTAGAAAGTTGTTTTAGGAAAAACAGATTGAAAAAATAGACAAATGGTAATACAACTTGGTAAGAGCTATGGTAGAGGTATGAACATCCATCTTTAGGATCCTACCAGATGCTGGGGATGTAGTATCAGACCCAAATGAGTTTGTGTACTGCTCATATGATCTCCCAAATCTGACCTTGTTTGAGTGGATATCTTACCTCCTTAGAAACCACATCCTTGGCCCTGAGAAGGAAGATTCCCTGTTTTATCATCCTGCCATACAGTAAATGCATGTAAATGAATTGTTGTGCCTAAAGCTAATGTCTAAGGAAAGGTGTTGTTTTTTTATGAATATAGCAGACAAAATAGAAATGTATGTGCATTTTAGATTTGTCATCTTACCATGTCCTACATTTGTAATCTTAGTATATCTTAATTTGTAATCAGAATTCTCTCACTTTTTAATAAAGTCTTCTGATAAATGAGTTAAAGCTCTTGGGAAACACCTTACTAAAAAAAGATCCTGTAGAAGAATAATCAAGATCTGGCTAAATAAGGCTCTGTGTGTGGAGGTGGTGGTGGGAGAGGTAGATGTAAAACCTAGTAACTACAGGTTTTATAATATCCTATGGGAGATCTCCATAAAACAGCTGCTCTGCATACCTGAGGGACTTCACAGCCTGATGTAGGGCACACACACCTCCATTCTTTCCTTTCCAACTTATTCTTTGTCTGTCCTCTGGAGTTTCATGGAAGGCAGATCCCCTGGAAATAGCATAAGGTCTGAGAAGATCCCTGGTTGGGTGTCAGACACCCTGGGTTCGGATCCCAGTTCTGCTACTTGTGAGCTGTATGACCCTGAGCATGTCACATAACCTCTCTCAGTTTCCTCATTAGGAAAATGAGATTTATAGCACTGTATTCTTACTATGTTGGTTATGAAGATATTAAATTCATGCAAGGAGCTTGGCCCTCGCAGCCCCGGCTTCGTCCAGAAGGTCTTCCAGACAGTTGTCAGGACGGTTGTCCAGAAGATTGTCTGGATGGTCGTTCTGCTGTTCAGTCTAATTAGCATATTAGCTCTTTATTAATTGGGATAAGATAGGAAAGTAAAGCCCTTGGCATATATGGTAGGAATCATTTTATGATTATTGTCTTATGAAGGACAGTTTCCCTGAAAACAATGTTATGACAATAAAATAATACCAAATACCAAAGTTGAAGATGATCCTGGGAGTAAGAAGGAGAGGTAAGGCAGTGAAGGGGCTGCCAGATCCTTGCACATCAGCTGAGATCTTTGTAGAAATCAGGCCCCATCCCAGCCCTGCTGTGTCTTCATCTGC
>NW_006293778.1:1989091-1993025 GCF_000327345.1 Myotis davidii | reverse complement strand
CTCCAGAACATGCAAACTCACAGAATGACCAAGTCCATGCTTACTTTTGGGAACCATCCCTTTGTTTCTCTCTGGAATGCCGTTTCCCATATTCCATCTGACTCGGCCAACCTCGGGCCCCACATGGACACCACATGCTCAATAGACTTTTATACATGTACAAAGCCAAGATTTACCTTTCTCTCCCCTCACTTCCTAATCAGCTCTGTGACTTACAGAGATGTTTTGCATTAATATTGGGTATGTACCCTGTACTGGACTAGTTAAATGTTCCTTGAATACAAATATTGACTACAGGTAATGAATCCTACTCAATCTACTTTCAGACATGGCTTCCTGAGGCACATATATCCAGCTTTCTCTATGGGGTATCTGGCACTTAAGAAATTATATGATGCCCGGCCGCCATGGCTCAGTGGTTGAGCATTGACCTATGAACCAGGAGGTCACAGTGTGATTCCCAGGCATGCCTGGGTTGTGGGCTTGATCCCCAGTGGGGGGCATGCAGCTGGTAACCAATCCATGATTCTCTCTCATCATTGGTGTTTCTATCTCTCTCCCTCTCTGAAATCAATACAAATGTATTTTTAAAAAGGAAATTATATGTTGATACATTAGGGGAAGTTGACAGAAGCCCCTCTTTACCTTGCATCAGGTTGCTCTGAGAAACCTGACTCACTTATTGACTTTCAACAGATGTGAAAAAGCAGTGATTCTAGTATGAACAGCAATGAATAGCTTCATGACAATCCTACCCCATTCATCTATTTTTCCTTTACACCTAAGTTTATTTTACATACCTGTATTTTTAAACATACATTTAAGAAATAGTTTGAGCTCTCATTGCCCAAAGAAGTTCATTTTCTAAAAATAGGAGTACCCTTCGAAGTAATCTGAAGACAGATTACTTCTAGAAATCCTAAGATATTACTGTGAATACATGCAAAGATTATGCTACAGGGATGTTCACTGCAGGGTGTTTTATGTTAGCAAAAGTTTAAGAATAAGTTAAAAGTCTGGAATGGTAGTGATTAAATACATCATAGTATGTCCAATCAGTGGCATGCTTTAGGTAAAATGATACTGAAATGTTTGTGGAAATGGTTTCATGATATATTTTTAACTGAACAAAATTGTATGAAAGAATAGAGTACCCAAAAATAGACCCACACAAATATGCCCAACTGATTTTTGACAAAGGTGCAAAAGCAATTCAATGGAGGAAGAATGGTCTTTTCAACAAATGATGCTGGAGCAATTGAACATCCATAAGGCAAAAGATAAAATAAAATAGATAAATCTTAACATACACCTCACACTTCATGAAAAGTATCTCATAATGAATTATATATTCAAATGTAAAACAAGAAAATCATTAGGACCTAGGAATAGGCAAAGATTCTTATATAGGCAACTGTACAGATGATCCACACAAGAAAAAAATCATAGTTTGGACTTTTCAAAGTAAAAAACTTTTGCTCAATGAAAAACCCTTTTAAGAGGATTGAAAAGACAACCCACAGACTGGGAGAAAGTATTGGCAAACCACAAAACTAACAAAAGACTTGAAGCTAGAATATATAAAAAAAATTCTAAAACTCAGCAAGAAACAAAGAATAAAAAGACAAAAATCTAATTAGAAAATGGGCAAAAGAATGAAGAAACATTTCATTAAAGAGGAGATAGAGACAGCAAATGAGAATATGAAAAGATGTTCAACATCGTCAGCCATTAAGGACATGCAAATTGAACCCACAATGAGATATTACTTCATACCTAGCAGAATAGATAAATAAAAATTGATAATACCAGATGCTGGTGAGGACATACACGAAATCACTTAAACATTACTGGCTAGAATGTAAAATGGTGCAATCATTTTAAAAACTAGTTTGACAGTTTCTTTAAAAACAAAACAAAAAATAAACATCCACTTAATGTACAACCTAGCAATTACATTTCTAGTCATTTATCCTACAGAAGTGAAAACTTAACGTCCATACAAAAACCTATATACTATTGTTTATTTGTAATAGTCACAAATTGGGGATAAAAACAAATTTCCTTCAATGAATGAATGTTTAAACAAATTCCAGTACATCCATACTGGAATATTACTCAGTAATATAAAGGAATGCATTACTGATATATGCAACAATTGCATGAATCTCAAGGGAATGATGCTGAATGATAAAAACCAATTTCAAGAGGTTACTCATGCTTGATTCCATTTATATACATCTGCAAAAGGACACAATTGTAGAGATGGGAATAGGTCAGTGTTTGTCAGAGGCTAGAAATGGGGTGGAAGAGGGAAGGGGGGTGGGTGTGACTGTACAGGGGTAATACAGGGATCCTTGTGGGGATGAAATAGTTCCAAATCTTGATTGTGGTGTTGGCCACATGAATCTACATGTGTTGTAATTACTTGGAACTATTCACAGATACAAACACATAAATGTGAATGAGTACATGTAAAACTGGTGAAATATGAATAAGGTCTGAGGATTATACCAATATCATCTTACTGATTTTGATATTATACTATAGTTAGCTAAGATCTTACAATTGGGGAAAACTGGGTGAAAGATATATGATACCTCTGTGTACTATTTTGTACTATTCCATAAGTCTATCTTTATTTTTAAATAAAAAGTTTTAAAAAAATAACTATTTATGCGCATGTGATAACTTAGATGGATTTCAAGGGCATATGCTGAGTGAAAAAATTCCATCTCAAACAGTTACATATTGTATGATTACATTTATAAGGATCTGTGTATTGATTAGTTGATGAAAATGTTACCAGAGGCTCACAGGAACTTAACTCTGAATTTCCCCTAGGAGGAATGATTCTGTATTTGGTTAAGTCAGTGTTTTTAGTGACTTTATGAAATGTAACTACTATGAATTACTCTATGTAATTCTCACAAGAGCAGAATTATAGAGATAGAGAACAAAATAGTAGTTGCCAAGGGAAAGGGACAAAGAGGGTGTGAGGAAGGGGTAGAGTGTAAAGAATTTCCATAAGGAGATTTTGTGTAATGGAATAGTTTTATATACAGATTGTAGCGATGGTTACCCAAATCTATAGATGGGATCAAATTGCGTGTGTAGGTGTGTGCACTTGCACGCGCGCCAAGGTACAACCCTGTGAATTTGGAACAAGACAGAATATAATTAGCAGTAGTGCACAGATGTTAATTTCTTTCTTTTGCTACTGCACTATATTTATGTAAAATGTAACCATTGGGGGAAGCTGGGGGAAGGATGAGCTAGACTCTGTACTATTTTTCCAACTTCCTGTAGTTTATAATTATTTCAAAATTTAAAATGTCTATAAGACAATATATATAATACAACCACATATGTGTTATTTTAAATTGATATCTACAACTTAAAATTTTAAGCCCTGATTGTTGATCAATATAAAAGTTTAGAAATAAATACCAAAATCATCTGGGATGATGTCATTATGTGAGATGATAGGGGAAAAGTATCTTTTAATTTAGATTTAGACTTGACTAAAATTACATTTAACCAGGATTTAGATTTAAATGTTATTAATATAGAGATAATTTTAATTCAGCATAAATTTAACCCATAGTGTTAGTGTTTTTCTATAAATTTGGGAATCAACAGTAAAAAATTGATAGTTTGCCTTCATATAATAGTAGGTTAATTTGAAATATTATAAGTTTATTTACCAATTGAGTATATTTAGATTAGCTTATGTTTCTAATTTAAAATATGATAGATTAAAGATTTAAAATTTTTAAATTTTAATTTTGAGTTGAAAGTAAAATACACAAGAATAGGCATATAGATCAATGGAATAGAATAGAGAGTCCAGAAATTGGCCCAAACCAATATGCTCAATTAATATTTGACAAAGGAGGCAAGAACATACAATGGAGCCAAGATAGTCTCTTCA
>NW_006293778.1:1971318-1986355 GCF_000327345.1 Myotis davidii | reverse complement strand
ACAATGGAGTCAAGACAGTCTCTTCAATAAATGGTGTTGGGAAAATTGGACAGGTACATGCAAAAAAATGAAACTAGACCACCAACTTACACCAGAATATTTCCTTTTGTGTGTCCTCAAAAATACCCAAATCTCATGTTTATACTATGGGATATACATACTCATTTCATTAGTATGTAAGCATTTCTAAAAAGAATTATGAATCTATGTCTTAACATGAAAAATGATAGTAATAAAAAGCAGGAAACACAATAATATAATATAATTTAAATTTGAATACAGCAGATTAGGTAAAACCTTATTCATTTGAACTATTCTATATATTTTTTAAATTTAATTTTCCCATCACCTTTGTTTTCCATTTATATTTATTGTTTAGAGTATTATAGATATCCCCCTTCATTCTCCCCTCCAGGCCTTCACCACACTATTGTCTGTCCATGAGTTATGCGTATATGCATATAAGTTCTTTAATTCATCTCTTTTTATCCCCTCCATGCCCTCTTCCCCCTCCACCCATCCCCCTCTATCCCCTGCAATCACCATACTGTCCATGTCCATAGTTCTCTCTTTTTCTCTTCTTGCTCAACCCCTCCCCCCCAATCCCTCTCCACAGATATCTATACTCTGTCTCTATTTTGCTTGGTATGAACTATTCTATATTGATACCAACACATCCACTGCATTGTCTAAAACCCCAGAAAGATGTCTTCTCCACTCTTTTTAATAAGAAGGTATGAAGGCCTGGAAAAACAGTTTTGAAAAGGGTGCTTTGTTCCCTCCCTTCCTCCTAAAATGAAATGAGCATGAGTTTGGTGTCAGGACTGAGTTTGAAATCTGGCTCTGACTCTTACCAGCCACAGCACTTAGAAGGAAAGTCATTCACCTTCTCAGAACCTCTGTTTCCTTTTCTGTAAAATGAAAATAATAATACCTGACCACATAAAAGTTTTTGTTACACAATAGGCACTTCATTAAAGCCCCACCCTTTCCCCCCCTTTTACTTGAGGCTGTCATGATTCTCTGATCAAGCTTTCCCCATGCTGGTGACCTGGAGCAACACCCCTGGTGACGCTGGTAAAATGGGAATGCATTTCTATGTGTGCATCTCAACTTGGTCTTACTGTTCTTCAATTTTACTGTTGCCTTTGCCTTACTTTCCTCTGGTAAATGCACCCCTCACATTATATTTATGTTTGGAGCCACCTTAAATCCTTTATGAAAAGTGTTGGAGTGGAAGATAATAAGTATTGGCTGTTCCTTTCCTCTTCACCATGACTTGACACCAAAAGAGAGCTCCTCCCGCCCTCTCTTGGCAGTGGGCAGGTTTCTCTGGGATTCTAAGAGCCCACCCTGCTCTAAGGAGACCCATAGGATTCTTTATAGAGTGAGTCTGGTGAAGAAGTGGTAGCCAGTATCATCAAACATGTTCAGCACTGGATTCCTCAAGTGACTATTAGCTGCTCCGTGGAAAGCTCACTGTAAATTCTTAATCCTCAACCAGATTTTACCAGTCACCCAGCTATTTTCTGCTTAGGGAATTGAAATTGATGTATGTAAGTCACTAAGCAAAACACATTAGGAAGAAAATTTGTATTTTAAAGGAGGTGTATGATGCATTTCAAAAATAGTGTTCCATTTTATAACCTGATTTTTGTTGTTGTTTAATTTTAGCAGTTAACTATAATATACTAGAGGCCTGGTGCACAAATTCATGCATGGGTGAGGTCTGGCTAGCCTGTCCTGATGGGGGCCCATCAGGGCCAAGCCAGCAGGGGGGAAGCAGATGGGGTAGGTGGGCTGGCCAAGGGGGGACGGAAGGTCAGCTGGCCTCGCCCCCGATTGGGGGTGGGGGAGGAAAGGGTGTGTATGATCAGGGCCTGGGTGGCTGTGGGGCGCGGGGTGGACTGCAGGCTGTTGGCCTGTTGCCCCCCCCCATCAGGGGGGAGGGGAGCCAGCCTCACCCCCAATTGGGGTGGGGGGTGCCTATCAGGGGTGGGGCCAGCTGAGGGGAGGAGCCTAGAGAAGACCCACTGAGCTGGAGCTGATCATGGGCCCCGGGAAGGATGGCCTCAGCAAGGAAACAGAAACCACCAGAAGGTTCTGCAAACAGGCCCTAAGCTCCCTATGGCCAGGCGGACTCAGAGCTGGTGTCTCTGTGTGTACATTAGACACAGCCCGGCACTCGCCTTTGTCTGTTGGTCAAACCCATTGCATGGAAAAGCTTGTTCCCCTTCTTCTCTTTGGGCCCTTACAACAAATACAAGCCAATTGGAATATGCGGGCCCCATTGACAGAGACAGGCCCCACAATCACCTGGAATTTAGGCCTGAGACAACTGGGTAGCAATCTCCACGGAACAGAACACACTGCTTTAGAGTTTTAATTCTCCCCTAAAATGTGCCCAGCTGCTCCTCTTTAGCCAGGAGAGACTGAACTAAGGAACCAAAGACTGAGTTTCCTTTGAGGTGGCATCCACTGGGAGCCGGCTGGTGGCAAGGCCTCTCACAGGCAGCTTGCCTTTCCCCCAAACTTGGTGTGCTCTGAGCCAGTCCATTTCTGGCAGTGCTGGGTCCTGGGCTGCTGGTAGGGCGGCAGGTCCACAGGGTTTCTCTCCACCGCCTTTCTGGCCTCCTGAGCAGTACCTCTGGCCCAGCGTGCCAGGTGGCTGTTGCTAGAGCCGGGACTTGGAGAGCAAAGGAGCTGGCCTGCACTGAGAGGGACCAGCAGGTGGCCAGGCCATGCCCCCCACCCCACTTCTCAGTCTTGCTCACGTGGATCAGGCCAAAGCCTGCTGCCCAAGACTGGTGCCGCATGGGGAGGGTCACAGAGGGGAGAAGGGTGCCCTGGCCTGCCAGCTTTGGTGATGATCATCTTGGTGCCCAGCTGATTGAATTCATCCCACAGAGCCTTCATCTCAAGCTGCACGCTCACGCTGGCACCTTTGCATTCTTCTTTACCGGCGCCTTGGTGACAGCCATGCAACTGGCCCCAGGGCCCTTGGGCTCAGCATCGGCACTGGTGGTGGCCCCCACAGC
Source organism: Myotis davidii (assembly GCF_000327345.1). Lineage (NCBI taxonomy): Eukaryota > Metazoa > Chordata > Mammalia > Chiroptera > Vespertilionidae > Myotis > Myotis davidii. The sequence continues at coordinate 1,983,317 of NW_006293778.1, read as the reverse complement.
CAGTGCGTCATAGGGACTGGTTGTTCTGGTCATTGTGCTGTAATGGTTGCTGGGCTTTTATATATATAGATTATATATACAGATTGTTAATTTATTGGTCAGATCTTTTTTTTTCCTATTGTAAAGCACTATCATTAAGAGATAAAATTCATATTTCCTAAACTTTAAGAATGAAAAAGAAACCATATGCAAATAAGTAGAAATATTTTTGTGGTTTTGAATGGGATCAGAATATGTGTGTACTATGTATGTTTTTAAAACATTTCAACCTGGTCAAAATGCTTTCAAAGAGGTAGAATATCAGATGCCTCTTGTTCACACTGGAAAGTATTGTGATTGCACTGAAAAGCATGGCCCCTCTTGAAGTTTCATTTTTTACTTCCTTTATTTGAGTATAAAGCAAAAAGGAGGTTTCTCAAAGATGTCCTAATAGAAGCTTTTGAATGCTGTGCAGAGATGGCATTAAGGTGAATGGAGTCCATCAAGATTTGCCACAAGTATGAAATAATTATCGAAAAAATTCCATTAGAGACGGAATCTACCTAGACTGCCAGAGACAGAAAAGGCTGACCCCTTTCTGCTTCTTAACTTTCCCTAATGGATGGCCTTAAGTTGAAATCAAGACTCAACTGGATCATTGATTCTTAAAAGAAAAATATTGAACATAGTGGCATATAAGCAAAAGCTAGAGAAATGGTCAGATAGATTTATCATTTAGTTAAAGCTTGAGATGGAAAGTATTATTATTACCCACAGGTATGTTTGTGTTTTGTTTTGTGTGTATGTGTGTGTGTGTGTGTGTGTGTTTTATTTTATAAGAATGGAAGCTAAACAATATTCTCATGAAGTAAATACTAATTTTAATAAAGAAAACAAAGGATGCCTCTAGTAAGTACAACATCAACTCAACAAAAAGGAGTCTACAGATTTTTGAAAGATTAGCTGCCCTTATACTTTACCTTCTAGGTAAAGCAGAGTGTTCTTTGCCTAGTAATTAACACATATGTCAATTTCTGCACTTTGCTCTGGAGGGATCATGAAAGTTCTTCAGCAAAAGGTCTTTTTTTAAAAAATATATATATATTTCTTTATTGATTTCAGAGAGGAAGGGAGAAGGAGAGAGAGATAGAAACATCAATGATGAGAGAGAATCATTGATTGGCTGCCTCCTGCACACCCCCTACTGGGGATCGAGCCCGCAACCCAGGCATGTGCCCTCAGCCGGAATCGAACCTGGGACCCTTCAGTCCGCAGGCTGACGCTCTATCCACTGAGCCAAGCCGGCTAGGGCTCCAGCACAAAGTCTTGGAGGTATATTTTGCAATGCATACTTTAATAGCCAACATACAACACATATATATGCACACACACATACACACATGCGCATATACCTAGCTAGAGTAAAATGAGTCAAATACCTGAAATTATCTGAAATTCCCTGTGTTTGTTGAAAGCAGCAGCTGATGGCTTTGCCTCTAGTTGTTGCAAAGCTCTTCATTGCAGCTGGGCTCTGACTCTTAGACTGGTAATTAACTGGTCTTTTATGGAGGGAAACTTTGAGGTACTGCCATTATCTGAGTGTAGGATCAGCTGGAGTCAAGGATGTCACGGAGAGATGTGAAACTGTGGATGAGGCATTCTGGTCATCCTTTAAGTTATTATTAGGTTGCTCCTAATAAGCAAGATGGGCTGAGGAAGCAAGTAATATGAAAGTGAATATAAATAACTTATTTTAAAATTTCAAACATAGCACTAGGACAGTGATGGCGAACCTTTTGAGCTCGGCGTGTCAGCATTTTGAAAAACCCTAACTTAACTCTGGTGCCGTGTCACATATAGAAATTTTTTGATATTTGCAACCATTGTAAAACAAAGATTTATATTTTTGATATTTATTTTATATATTTAAATGCCATTTAACAAAGAAAAATCAACCAAAAAAATGAGTTCGTGTGTCACCTCTGACACGCGTGTCATAGGTTCACCATCACTGCACTAGGATGAATTTTAAAATGTTGTATCATTTAAGTGGAAATTTCAGTGTACTCAATATACTGGTTAAAAACTAGACCTTTAACAAATTGTATCAGTATTCAAATTACTATTCTGAGAGAATATAGGAAAATGGAGAATACAGTTAATGAATCTACTTTCTTGAGAATCATATACAATTGATGTAATTTTACACTGAGATAATAAATAATTTTACAATAATGACTCAGCAGATTATTGATACATTCTATCAAGATTTTCTTCTTTATCTCATTGGCAACTACAAATATTTTAAATTATCAAGTAAAGTTGTTTAATCAGTCCATAAATATTGAATAAATCAATATACATACAAACATATATAAAATGGAGTATAATCATACAGGGTTGAAGTTTTATTAATAAAATGTTTTATGAAATATAAAATAATATCTTTAAAAATATAACATGGCCCTAAATGTTACTCTGCATTCTTCAACTTCAGAGTAACTTTTGCCTCATTGTGTGTCTGTATTATAATATTTATATAGTTATACTTTCAAAACAAGATTTCACATTATACATTTTCAACTTCCTCCACAATTCTATGAAGAAGATGAGAAAATATCATTAGCTCCATTCTACAGAAGAGAATACTGAGGCTTAGAAGGTTCAAGGAAGTGATTTACATAAAATCACACAAAAAACAAGTGGCAGAATCTGTCTTCTGATGATTCCAAAAAGTGTGGGGCCTGGGTATGGGTGCAGGTAGGGCACGTAGTTATCATCATTACTCCTAATATTTGAAGGTGCTCATGGCCTCTGTAATAGAGTGATTTGCTCAGTGATGGGAGTGGAGAGAGGAAGAAGAAAGAAATAAAAGACACAGTGCCTGTTTGGTGAATGCCTGACTGTTTGCTGTAAAATGTTTTTGGTTTTGTGACTCACTTGTATGCCTTCCAGAGTACATGACATCTTTGTTCAAAAATGGTCATCCAAGCCAGTGTTGGCTAAGGGAGACTAAACTATTTGCAATAGAGCATGACCACAGGTATGGCCTTTGAAGTATGCCATGGGTTGAAATTAATTTAGAATGGAGAATAACAAGACTTATTGTATCAGGAGGTTTATATCAAAGCTATTGAAATAATACATATTATTTTCTAATATCATTGATATTTTAAAATGAGATTAAAAGATTAACTATTATAATTTTTTCCTTAAAAATCTACTTTATATCTGACTCATGAATAGGAAATATCTTCTATACTATGCTGTATGATCTAGGAATGTCTGCATGGACCTTTAAAGTGTGGATATTTATTCCACTTCCAATTATTTCCTGATTCTATATAGTAGAATTTTATATTTACAGATTTACTATGTCTTAATGGGTTAAAGTAATTGGTAATCACTTAAAAATGTCTTGAGAGGTAAATAAATCAATGATTATGAAGTGTCTTCTATGAATTTAACCCTTGCCATAAGGGAGTGACCCAACCTAAGGGCCCAGCAAAATATCTCTATCATCAGACAGAGTTCATAAACTGAGGACTTATTAAAGATCTTAGGATATGGATTAAAAAAATATTGAAATGCCTACTTAGTTCCTTGTATTATAGTGAGGATTTTTTAAAGAATTTGTTTAGTGCACAATAGTTATAAATGAGGCCCTTTTCGACCCCCTACCACCAAATAGGTTTACAACTATAGTTTGCTGGCAAGACAAACTCTAATGGAGTCAGAATATTTAAATATGATATACTTCATTTGTGGACAGAACCGATCAATTCCAAATGTTATTTTTGGTTTTGCAGACATCACTGATGAGTAATTTGGAAGGAATAACATTTGAGTATGAATGTTCTGGAAATGCTGAGATGTTTTTAATATATATCAAAATATAAACCCCAGTAATTATGTATTTAAATTACACTCTGGGTTAAAAAAAAAAGTTTAGTTCTTCTCTAATATGTTTTTCAGGTTTCTAAGTAATTTTAATATGCAGAATGGATAACACAACTGGAGGAAGTAGTTCCAACATGATTACAATATGCAGAGCAACAGGCCTACCAATAAGAAGCTTTTATTTTTAACATGAAGGGAGATGAGATTTCCCAGATATATAAGGGATAGTGAAAAAGATTACAGATTCTGACCATCCAAATGTCATTTCAATTAACAAACAACAATATTTATCTAATAAACCACGCTAACCTTATAGGTTAACTTTAGGATACAGAGTTATAGTACATATATTCTACATAATAAGAAAGAAACAAAGCATTTGGCTTTTTTATGACTTAACACTGTCAGACTATTTTCGGGTCCAAGTGTTTAAAAATATTAACATGTTACTTTTGCCAATAAATATAGCCAAGAATATTTAGAATATGTAGGAAAAGTCCCATTGAAAAATGCTTGGAGAATATCTTCCTACTTAGTCAACTCCTACTGGTACGTGGTTCAAGGGTAAGCAGAGGAAGAAAGGAGGGAAGTTCATTTAAATTCAGATTGATAACAAAAAAAAATTTGAACAGAGTTTGCATCCCTTTCAAATGGTAAAAAAGTGGTTCCTATTTTTTATATTTTACATAAAGAGAAAGAACAAAAATCTTAATATTATCAAAGATTTAACAGGTTCAGAGGTCTAAAGAAAGAGCTCATCCTCAAGTTAATAGTTTTAGTGGAAATGTCTTTAACTGAAAAAGTTTTAGATGAGATTTACATGGAACAAATCATTTTTAGGTTTCAACATACATTTCAATCTGAAGCAGTTTGCAAAATCTAACAACACATATCAACAAAACATTTCATTTATTTTAGACTAGAGACCCATCAGGTGAAATACCCCGAGACCCAGACCCTGGCTCCGTGGGAACCAGCGTCAAGTCCCAGCCCACCTTGAAGATAGTAGTGGATGGAGATAAGAATAGTTTCCTGCCTAACCTTTCCTTCTCAGGAGCACTTAAATTGACCTTTGTTGGAAGATGAGAATTGAACAGAGCAACACTTATTTGTTCCCATGAAGAAGTCATATGCAACACTTACTTGTCCCATGAAGAAATCATGTGACGCTCAGCAGGTGCCTTTTGGCGTTTGGTGGTGACGGCATGATGGCGTTACGGCCATGGGGTTTTTTATAATAGAGATAAGCATGTGCTTTGGGAAATGAGTTGTTGTTTTTTAGACTGGGAAAATAGCACCAATTTTTACTTAGCATTTTATTTTCTTGTCATTACACCCTAGGTCCTTGTTTTATTTATTATTTTCACCTTGATTAAATAATTAACTTTATTGAGATTCCATACTTTAGTGATCAGTCCCTGCCTCTCTCCAAAATCTACCCTCTGTCTGTGAGGGGTCTGTTTGGTTGAAGTTATATAAACTCAACAGCCAGTTAACTAAATGCATTTTTCACTCCTCAGCTCTTGTTTTGAGCAAATAGAAAAGCAGCTAACATTTATTTGTTTTTCTTTTCTATTTGTCTTTGATATAATCATTAAAATAATATTTTAACTGGAGATTGGCTGAAAATGCCTTATTTATAACTATTGTGCACTAAATCTGTTTTGTGTCAACAAAGATATAGGTTGCATAAATGTCAACATGAAGATAATTTGAAATTTTATTTCAAAATATTGATGTATGGAGATTGGAGCTGTCATTGTACTGTTAAGAAAATAAATGAAGTATTTCCCATGATAGATACAAATCTTGAGCAAGACCTTACATTTCTGATTTTTTTCGGTTTTAAAATTAGCATTGGGTACATTGGTATTGGTCAGCTATTCTCAAACAATGGATACTTTCCTCCTAATTTTCCAATGATATGTCCACTGGAAGATCACATATTGCATCTCAGGAGGAATCAAACACCGGAAGTCCATTTGGTTTGGTGCAAATCCAAACCAAGAAACTAGAAAAAAATGTTCTACACTTGCTTTCAAACTCTTAAGTCTCCAGTGTTTTACCATCGTTTGAAATATTTAAACATTTTGTCACAAATTACTGATGGGCCATAGAGTCATCGTTTTCTTTCTAGTACATCATCCACTGTGTGTAAATTATCTTTGGTCCACACCAACTTGGGACAAACAGCCACATGTGTAGGGGACTTAGAGGAGGTTCTCATTTTTGTTATTGTTGTAGAAACTACTGCTTCTGTCTCACTTCATTCACTTGATTTAACTCTTCAAAACCTGACATTTTCCCCTGTGCATGGTTTTCCTGCCTGTTTTGTACATCTAGCAAGTAACAAATACTGTCTTGAAGTGAGATTTAATATCAGATCAGGGCATAATGTTCCATGAAAAATAAAATGATTATATTTTAGAAGTCATTCTTGAAAGGGGATAGCCAGAATAGCAAAAACAAATTTTTAGACTAACAGATTTTTTAGAATGAGAATTTGGTAAGCCAGTAAAATAGTAAGAGTAAATTTATTTACTGACATATGGCAGTAAGAAATGTCATAGATATGTAAAATTTAACCCTAAAGGTGATTTATTTCAACACCTCTACTTATAGAAAATAAAAACAAAAACTCCTAGAGTTTGGTGCCTTGCCTGAAATTATGCAAGTGACCAGGAGAGTTATCTATTCACTATTCAACAAGTATTGTTGGCTAGCCTAATATATGTTGAATATGGCGTAAGATTCAAAGATAGAAAAGATCCAGACCATATTTGATACCCATAAAAATGCATAAGGCAGTAGAGTAGAAAGACACCTGGAAATAACTATAAAGAGAATATGATTTATATCATAAAAGTGATACAAGTAATAGGAGTTGTGGGATTGGGGAGAAAAAGCAAAATTTAGAACTCAAATGTTGTTTTTTTCCTGGTTTTTCTCTACCCACACTAGAGTATAAACTCCATGAAAGCAAGGACAGGACCTTCTCATGCCTGACAAAGTGCTTGCAATACAGTAAATGCTCAATGACTGAACAAATGAATGCTCTTCCCATACTGGAATGCTGCCTCTTTATAGTAGCAAATGCATGTGTTTTACCTAGGAAGCATTTATCTTCCTCATAATGATTGGTTGTTCTCTCGCTGACTATCCTGTTTAATACTACTCTGGTTATCTGCCAGAGTATAATATTTCTGTTCTACCATACTTAAGTAATAAAGTAAAAAAAAAAAACTCTCATATTTATCTTTCAGCTTAAAGTGTACAGTTTGCAAATCAAGCATTCTAAATTATAGAATTAAAAACATGCTCAGGACAAATATCATTGTTTCTAACATATCCCCAGCATGTATAGCACATGTGTCTTGTAACAGGGCAGATGGCTTTTTAAAAATAATAACACTTGAAAAAAATGGACTACTTTCCATTGTGAAACTTTTGGCTTCTAAGACACAGATTACTATTTAAACCCGCACATATACATGTTCACAATTAAAGAATCTGGGAAGATTTCTAATTTAAAAATGGACATTGTGATATAACCATGCAAAAAAAATCCAATGCTTTTAAATATAATCATTCTGGTTTACAGGGGGGAAAAGAGCAAAATGAAATGTTATCTCTAGGTCATGCATTTCAGTACAAAAGAATTGGAATTACTTAAAAAGTGTGACAACCTGTTTGGGTCTTCATATGTAAAACAAAATGAAGAGAGAAAAAATCATGTTTATTTTAGGCACAGATGCTTGTTCTAGCCAGAATGCTTCTGATAGTTTTCTTTGATTTCTTATTTACTGTTGTGCAAACATAATATGATTTTTTAATTGGTTAAGAAATGTTTATGAAAACCATTCACTTTGTCACATTCTTATTGAAGAATGTAAAGAATATTTCTTGCAAGAAAAAATATGTCAAATAGAGTCGTACCAAGATACTTTCATGTAGTATATTATTTACACTAAGTGAAAATATATAGATAATACCTTATTTTTACTTTTCTTGAATTATATTCAAGTATGGGAATATGTTAAAATTTGGGGGCCATTAGCTAGATTTTATCTCTGAATTATAAAATATAGAATAACATATTATATATCATATTATAATCAAATTGGAATTCTGGGCATATCTGATCATTTGATAGAAAATATATTTTCTTGCCTTTGCCTAGAAAGGGGAGAGAACATTAATTTGGATAATTATAGATCTCTTTGGTGTTCATATGTTGTGGCTTACTTGAATAGCATATGAGTATTTGGTTTTAAATGTGGAAATGTCATATACAAGCATCCATAGAAAAACTGGCTAAAAACAAAGAAAATGTATGTATTTAAAATGGAGGAAATAAGAGAGATGAAATAACATCTAATTTTGATAAATGCACATTTAAAATTATCCAGAGAATCTATATTATAATTAGTACTCCAGCACTTTTTTGTAATTTTACTGTTAAAGTAAATAGATTAAATTTTAAAAAATGTATACTTATACATAACCATCAGGGTAGTCCTGTGTCATGAAATATACAAGTAATTTGACTCATTCTATACTTTAAAATATTCTAGTCATAAGATTTTTTAAGTCACAGTAGATTTAATTAATTGTAAATTATTATTACAATGTGGAAAGAAGTTATAAAGTCTCCCTGTGCTGCAAGCTGTGAAAAAAAAGAAAGAAGAAGAAGCCACAACCAATGTAGTGCCCAAATAAGTGTTCCTAGTAATGGGGTTAAATATTTTAAATTATGCTGGTTTATGACTCAGTATTTAGCATGTAGGGATTGTGCAATAAGTAAAAATTGTATGACAAAAACATTTTTAAACTAGCCCCATAGAAAGAACTGTTTAACATTTCATAGCTTTGTAAATAACAGGGCACAAAATACATCTCCTGGTTATAAAACAAAAGTCTAATAAATGTACCTTTGCATGGCTGACTTGGAAGTCCTTATACATAAGCAATGCATTTTGCATTTTTTGGTCATTTTCCCCAAGTGCCTTTCAGCTGTAACAATCTGAGTTCAGTTTCCTAAGAAGCCCCTCTTTCTCATTTGTCACATCTAAGAGGTTAGAGAGTATGTTTAAACAGATATATTTTCTTTTCGTCTAACCTTGTCTGGAAGATATAGGAAAACTAATTTGCCTTATTTACATATGGCACAATCTATCCAGTATTCAAGGGTTTGTCAGAAACAGGAACCTTGTGCATTTCCATGGTAACCGATGGCATGCTGACAGTATCTGGCTTGTTGCAGCTTCGTCTAGGCAGGCCGGCAATTAATCAGCCATCTACATGCACAAAATTCTTTGTGAGTGAATGGCAGCGCGCCTCTGCAGTGCTGTCTGTGCTTTTACAATTTTGTATTCCTGCCGGGCAAAGTACTTTTTTGTCTCTTCTATTCATTTCCCATAGCTCCCCAAAATGAGCTAGAAAAGAGTATGAGGGGGTGGGGGAAAGGGAAATACATCTACCTGTAATTTCAAAATGACATTATTTCTTCCTAGCATCAAATATGCCGGGGTGTGTTTCTTCCTTTTATTCCATGCCTCATAGTGGGCTTGCCTTTTATTTTTTTTCTGAGTTTTCTTGGGTTTGTGCTGCATAGTCCCTTAATCTGTGTCTCAAGGTCCTTTATTGTTGGTGCAAGTAGGACATACCTACTAAAGCAGGTCTATGCATAAATCATGGCTGGGCCTGTGCCAGGCAGTGTGGAGCCTACACGTCCTTTTACGCTCTTTATCTAGGTCCATCCTCTCAGCTCCGTGGAATGCATGTTATTCCCATTTTGCAGACTGAGATGCAAGCAATTAAATGACTCAGCCAGCTGTCCATGACAAGTTTGGGGTACAGTGCTTCGGTGCTCTTGCCATTGGGCCAGTGTCAATGCTGAGGCAGCGACCGTTCCCCTTTATGTACAATCAGGTTGTAGGTACAGGAAGCGCTAGTATTTTACTTCACTATTCTGGAGTTTCTTCCTCAAAAAAAAAAAAAAAAGTACCATTTAAGTTATTCATTTGGAAGCTTATATTGCCTAGGATCTAAACAAGAGCATGAGGAAGGTAACAATTTGGGCCTTGAATTAGGTGGTTATTAGAAAACTGTGTTTGGATTTTACCTACAACCCTAACTAATGTTATTTTGGGGGAAGTTGCTTAACCTTCTTTCTCTGTAAAATGAAGGGAATGGGTTCACTTATCTTGAAGGGGCCACTGAAATTCTATGGTTGTTCAAATTTCCTAAAATACTACTTTAGAGAGTTGTAGGTGAAAATTAAGATCCATCATTCATTCAGTCTTCTGTCCTTCAAAGATGATAGAATGATTTTTATTGAATTGAACTGAGTAAAATTCCTTTTCAAAAAGGAAAAAAGAGATATTTGATATCTGGGTAGCTGAAATCTACCCAAATCTCATAAGGTCAAGTTCACTGAAATCAGATTTGGACATTAGCTTTTCCACAAAATCTACACATCAAATATTTGGTGGCCTTGAAACTCAAGTTCAGGCAAAATATCTAAAGAAAATTACTAGTATATTGGGGCCTAGAGATACTAAGTTTCCAAAAAGTTTCATGCATTAACAGAAAAGTTTTTGTTGGGAGAATTTCAGTGGAAATTTAAAACTAGTAGCAAGGTATTTATTCAGAGAGTGGAGGGAATTAAAGTAAAAATACATGTAATTTTTTATATTCTCTATAAATCTAACATAATTTTATTAGTTTTGGAATTCATATTTAATAGTTTAAATACATATTAGGTTTGACTGTCTTTTTCTGCTTGTTTTTATTAATCCTCAACTGAGAATATTTTTTCCATTGATTTATAGAGAGAGTGGAAGTGAGGGGAGTGAGAAAGAGAGAGAGAGAAACATCGATAATAGAGAGACACATTGATTGGTTGCCTCTGACATGTGCCCCATCCAGGGTCCGGGCCGAACCTTCAGCCCAGGTATGTGCCCTTGACCAGGAATTGAACCCATGACCTTTTGGTGTGCAGGCCATTGCTCTAAACACTGAAACACACCAGCCAGGGCTATATGACTATCTTTTTAACATGTTTATTAATTTTATTAAATTTATTTCTTCAAGGAAGAATTACTTATTTCTTTAATTTTTTTGAATACATATGTGACCCCGTTTTTGAAAGTAAATCCCATTTCAGAAATACAAAGATAAGGATGCTCTTTCATGCATATATTTTGCCACTATCTTAATTCTGTTTATTTGGCTTATGAATGACAAAATCTATAGTATAAATGTTTTCTCCAATTTTATCTTTCTGTAAAAATAAAAAGTTGATGTGTGTATGCAAAGCTTCTGTTTTCTCCAAACTAATGATTGGCCATCCTTTTGCAAGTGCTACAAATACGAGCGTTTCATTTATTCTTCCATACTCAGTTTCTCTTGTTAATCTGCCAGCGCTAAATAAAGCACTCAACAATATCCCATCTAACATCTTAACCCATTTAAACCATCCTGTTCCCTTCAGGGTTCAATTTAAAAAAAATGTTTGTCAATGGTATTCCAGAATAGAATGTTGTCAGTTTTACAATTAAGTCCTCCCCCCACCTCCAGTTTTTTCAATTCTGTGTCCTACTGCCCACCCAACCAGTCGCTATGACACGCACTGACCACCAAGGTCAGTGCGTGTCATATGCTCAACACAGGAGCTGCTGTGACGTGAACTGGCCATTTACAGAGAAACGGCAGCGCAGACCTGACACCAACAAAGCAACACTTGGCTTCCCCCAAGTGGAACACAAGCCCCGCCACCACCCCGGAGCGACAGCCCATCAAATTGCAGTCGACGCTGCCATGGCACAAAATGCAGCCCACAGCCCAGCCCAGAACCAGTCGCTGTTGGCACCGGGTAATAACGTCACATAGCAATGGCTGGCTCCTTCTCTTAGGGGACTGGCCTCCTTGCAGTTTCTTCAGCCCAGGAACATGACTTGCTTTATAGGCAGGTAGAAACATTTACACTTTAAACCAAATGTCTGTGAAGTGTTTTCCCGTGCCTCCACTCATTTAATCCTCACAGAAGTCCTGGAGGAGGGAGATAGGAGACTTGGTGGAATCCTATTTTCTTTTCATTAGCCGAAAAATGGAGCTTT
>NW_006293778.1:1896540-1970588 GCF_000327345.1 Myotis davidii | reverse complement strand
ATGGGCTGAGGGATTCCCCGCCCCCCCCAAGTGCACAAATTTTTGTGCACCGGGCCTCTAGTATATATATAAAAGGCTAAGTTGACTCGTGCATGCATGATACATATAAAGCTCTCGCTGGTACCAATTGCATGCGTGTGTTTCCATCTGTCATTGTCAATCATGAATTTGATTGATGCTTCTATTATAGAGAAAAAGAGAATAGTGATATTAAAATATTCCTTCTAATTAACTTCCTTTCAATGTGCACGAATTCATGTACCAGGCGACTAGTATTTATATAGGAAATTTATCTGTTTTTTAGTATAGTATTGCCCATAGTCTGTGGTCTCTGTCATTTGTTTGCTGTTTTTGAAAAACAAGTCAAAAACCTTTGCTACATACATAATGTTACATGAGCTTTTGCATGTGCTCCATCAAACTTCTCACTATTTCATATTGTCTTTTACTAAAAAGGGATTCTATCACATCATTCACTTAGTCATTAATCAAGTATTTATTGAGCTCCGTTACTTGAGGTTTTGGCAATACACCAACACTACCAACACCACCCCTCCCAGTAATAAAAATTATGGGAAATCCTCTCTATGGTAGAAATTATTTTTATCAGTAACTGATTTGGACTTAATAATTTTGAACTCATATAGAAATAGATTAGTTTTACATGTAACTTTTTATATAGCTTATTTTTTATTTCCTATGCTAAAATGGAGGGTAATATTACTTCATTTAGAGTTTTGTTAGGATTAAATGAAGTGTATGAGCCATCTTGCTGATTTCACATACTCAAAAATGGTAGAAATCTGAGGTATCTAAAACAGTTAAATTCACAGAAACAGAAAGTAGCATGGTGATTACTAGGGAATGGGGAAAAGGGAGAATGGGGAATGTCTGCTTAATGGGCACAAGGTCTTTGGAGATGAAAAAAGTGTTTTTGAACTAGACAGAGGTGATGGATATACCACATTGTGAGTGTACTAAAAACCACTATCGACCCTTTAAATGACTAAATCTATGTTACTTAAAATATATCTCAACAAAGCTATTTAAAAAAAAAAAGAGCTAACATTAAAACTTGGAAAATTTGGCACAGAATTCCAGATTGACTTCTTTTGGGAAAGTCCTTTGATCTGACCCCACCAGCCACCTGGTCCCTCATGGGGCCCCTTGTTGTTCAATGGGGTTGAGAGTTCCAATTTTACAAGATGAGAAAGTGCTGGAGACCTGTTTCACAACATTGCGAATATACTTAACTCTAATGAACTGTACACTTAAAAATAGTTCATATGGTAAATTTTGTGTTATGTATTTTTGGCACAATACAGATATATAGTAAAAGTAGTTTTTTAAATTATGGAAATATTTGAAAATATTATAGGTATTTTTCTTATGATTACCACTGACACTATTTTTATCAGCTTGGTAGTCCTTAACTTATTGCCAGATAGAAAATTCTGGATTAGTAGAACTTGATATATATTAGAACATATACAAAAGCAATATTCAACTACTTTTGACCTACAAAAATGTCAACTTCATATGATTCAACCTATCCACTTATGAAAATACCCTAATGTAATTAGAGTATGGTTCGACTTTCTATTATATACATGTATATTTGAATTTGATATAAAAGTAGACTATTTTTAGCTTCTTGGGCTGATACAAACCATTCTGTTGTATTTTATTTCTGGCTCCTCAAATTTCTGGCTATGTGATCTTTAGCCTCAGTTTCCTTATCTGTGGAATGAAGAAGACAAGTAAAATTGAGGTCAACAGTGTTTGAAATAAGTTATGAAAAACACTAAACCCAGGGCCTGGCACATAATAGGAGCTCAACAAATATGCTTTCTCCCCTAGATAACAAAATATGTGTCAGTATTGCATAGTTGATGGCCATAGTTAACTGGGTTAGATGTGAATTCTAGCTACCTATTTTAGGCAGATTACTTCTCACTTGATCTTAGTCTCATCTGAGAAGAGCTGTTTCAAACAATTATAAGGATTAAGTATTATCTTAGACATAAAGCATTTTACCTAGTTCTCAGAATATATTAAATGCTCAACAAATTACCCTAACGATGCACTTACTGTTTGCATGATCCCCTTTCCCCTCCAAGTAGTTGATCTAGAGAAGAGTGCAGTAAGAGGAGAATGTTCCTTGGAACTAAAAATACACTCATCTCCTTTCCTCGGAATATCTTCCCCACTTTTATTCTTTGTCTTTACCTATCTCCCTGACTCCAGTGTCACCCCTAATCCTATTGTGCAGGGCAGGATTCACCTCACTTTACACCTAAGGCCCTTTGTCATGCTCCCAAGTCCAAGCAGACAGTGATTAGGAGAAACGCTGAAATGGGCTCCAGAGACCTGGGTGGTGGTTCTGGCTCCAACAGGCAGTAATTTGTAACCTTGGTCAATCGTTGCCTCTCTGAAGAGTTTGGAAGAGATCAGAGTTTCCTAAACTCCAGTTTAGACCAGGCTAAGATGAAAGGAGGAAAATAAGGTCAATACTTTATGTAGCTATAACATTTTACCTGCATTATATTTGTATCTATCTATCTATCTATCTATCTATCTATCTATCTACCTACCTACCTACCTATAAAAGCCTAAGCAACCATTATGACTGGTCGACCAAATGACTGGTAAACCAGTCACTATGATGTGCACTGACCACCAGGGGGCAGACGCTCAATGCAGGAGCTGCCCCCTAGTGGTCAGTGCACTCCCACGGCCAGCCTCCCATGGCCCTTACCCCTGGCCAGCCAACCTCCTGGCCATGATTGGTCCAATCAGGACTGGGAGAGACAGGCCCCGATCACCAGCCAGGCTGAGGGACCCCACCTGTGCATCAATTCATGCACCGGGCTTCTAGTATTTCTATAAAGTTGCACCTGTTTTTGCTTAGGAGATAATGCTTTTCTTCCTTCTGTGTTCCCAAATGTCTATTCATTTATGGAATCACAGATGAATAGATGGTGGGTTTTCTGTGACATCCTAACTTGGCAAAATTAAAAGCTGGCAACCTCTATCTTTCCCCATAAAGACTGTAAAATCTAAAAATTTTGGATTAGTTAATTCTAAGGATTTTTCTCAACCTGACACTCAATTATTCAAATTAGAATTCACCAAAATTATGGACCCTGTTCCTTGGTTTCAGGATTAGAGAAGCAGCCTTCTCATAGTCTTAATGAGATTTTCAATTAATTGTTCAAGTTTTACTCCCAGATATCTTTGCTTTACTAATGCAGAAACATAGACCTCTTTTCTTTTTAAGACTTTTTTTTAGAGTTCTTTAAAGTTTACAACAAAATTACGAGGGTGGTATAGAAGATTTCCCAAATTCCCTCTGAACTCACACATGCATAGCCTTCTCCATTATCAACATTATTTATTAGAAGGGTACATTTTTTTTGCCAAGGATGAATTACATTGATCACCCAAAGTTAATAGTTTACCCTAAAGTTTACTCTTTACTCTTAGTTTTGTACATTCTATGAATTTGGACAAATGTATAATGGCATATATACTTATATATATCATTAAAATATCATGCAGAGCCCTTGTCAGTGTGTCTCAATTGGTTGGGCATTGTCACATGCCCCAAAAGTTGCTGGTTTGACTCCTAGTCAGGACACATGCCCAGGTTGTGTGCTTGATCCTCCATAGGTCATGCAGGGGGCAGCAGATGGATGTTGCTTTCTCTCTCTCTCTCTCTCTCTCTCTCTCTCTCTCTCTATCTCTCTCAAAATCAATTAAAAATCTTTTTATATATGGTATGCAGAGTATCTTTGTTGCACTAAAAATCTACCTCTGGCAACCACTGATCATTGTACTGCCTCCATAGCTTTGCCTTTTCCAGTGTTATAATGTTATATAGCTGGAATCATACTGTATGTAGCCTTTACTGATTGGCTTTTTTTCACTTAGAAATATGCATTTAAGTTTCTTCTCTGTCTTTTCATGCCTTGATGACTCATATCTTTTTTTTAGCATTGAATAATATCCTGTTGTCTACAGGTACCATAGTTTATTTATCCATTTATATACTGAAGGTCATGATTGCTTTTAACTTTTGGCAGTTATGAATAAATCTGCTATAAATATCCATGTACAGGTTCTTGTGGACATAAGTTTTCAACTCCTTTGAGTAAATACCAAGGAGCACAATTATTGAATTGTATAGTAAGAACATGTTGAGTTTTGTAAGAAATTGCCAAATTGCCTCCTAAAGTGTATGTGCCATTTTATTATCCCACTAGAGGCCCCATGCACAAAATTCATGCAAGGGGCTTGGCCCTCGCAGCCACGGCAGCTTGCCTCAGCCCTTGCAGCCCCAGCTTTGTCTGGAAGGTTATCTGAAAGGATGTCCAGAAGGACAATCAGTCTAATTAGCATATTACACTTCTATTATTATAGATCATCAATGAATGAGAAATCTTATTGCTCCACATCCTCACCAGAATCTGGTCTTTTCAATGTTCTGGATTTTGGCTATTCTAAAAAGTGTGTACATATCTTGTTTTAATTTACATTTTCCTGATGACATATGATGTTGAGTTTCTTTTCATATGCTTATTTGCCATCTGTACATACTATTTGGTGAGGGTCTGTTAAGGTCTTTGGTCTAATTTTAATTGGATTATTTATTTTCTTATTGTTGAGTTTTGAGATGAGGGTTGTTTCCCCCCCCCCCCATATTTTGGGTAACAGTCCTTTATCAGATGAATCTTTTGAAAATATTTTCTCCCAGTCTGTGGCTTGTCTTCTAATTCTCTTGTTGTCTTTCACAAAGCAGAAATTTTTAATTTCAATAAAACCCAGCTTATTACTTCTTTTATGGATTTTGCCTTTGGTGTTATGACTAAAAGGCATCACCAGCCCTGGCCAGTGTGGCTTAGTTGGTTGGTCCTCGTACCATACACCCAGAGGTCACCAGTTCAATTTCTAGTCAGGGCACATGCGTGGTTTGCAGGCTCAATCCCCAGTAGGGGGCATGCAGGAGGCAGCCGATCAATGTCTCTTATTAATGTTTTTCTCTCTCTAAAATCAATAAAAGCACATTTTTAAAAAAACAAGGTGCCTGGCTGTTATGACTCAGTTGGTTGGGTGTCATCCCATGCACTGAAAGGTTGCTGGTTCAGTTCCTGGTTACAACTCATGCCCAGGTTGTGGGCTCGATCCCCAGTAGGGGGCATGCAAGAGGCAGTTGATGGATGTTTCATTCTCACATCCATGTTTCCCTCTCCCTTTCTCTCTTTATAAATCAATTAAAAACATTTTTTTAAGGTCATCACCATACCCAAGGTTTTCTCCTATGTTATCTTCTAGGAGTTTTAGTTTTGCATTTTAAATTTAAGTGTGTGTGCCATTTTTAATTCATTTTTGTGAATTGTGTAAGGTCTGTGTTTATATGCTTTTTTTTTTCTTTGCATGTAGATATTCAGTACCTTTTGCTGAAGTGACTATCTTTACTCCATTGTATTGCCTTGGAATATCTATCTCTCCATTTATTTAGTTCTCCTTTGATTTAATGAGTCAGAATTTTGTACTTTTCCTTGAACATATTTTGTTAATGGCAAACTTTTGAGAAAGATAAAGTTTCTTTTTGTAAGTTGGGTTCTTTGAACATCCTATAAGTATGAGAAATGTGTTAGTTTAGAGAGGGAACACCATTACCTAGAATTATGTAAACAGGGGGGGAAAGTATGCACCTTCACTTATTGTATTTTTATTTTCCTCCACACACTGCATAATAGCAGGAAGTTTTTATAGTACTTATAATAAATGAAATTATACCTTTACAGTTTTGTAGTTATGGGATTACCTTGGTAGATTTTGCATTCCAGGAGGGCAAGGATGATGTTGGCACATTCACTGAGGTATGGCTGGTGTATAGTGCTCTGCAAATACAAATAAAAATGGCAAGGGCCATAAGAAAGAGAAGGATCTAGAGTTCTATAGCAAGATCAGGGAAAACCTCTTAGGGGAAATAGTAAGTAAACTAGTCTTCAATGATGACCAATATTGTGGCATACAGATATGAAAAATTACATGGTGTTCAGTATAATTATAGAATTGAGTATACTTTAATGTATACTAGTCCTCTGAAAATTGGTAATCTCTGTATATAAGGTAGGTTCTAAGTAATCTTTTAGAAATAGAATAAATTGGATCTGCTTATCCTAAAGCCAGTGTAGGAAAAGAGGAGTTTTCTCCATATAAAAGGTAACATAGGAAGGACTGTGAAATCTTAGCTACTGAAGGATGTAGAGGTAAGATTTTTCCAAGAGTGCTATCTTGAGTGACCAGGAAACACAACCTCATTATGATCAAGAGACTGAGCATGAGGAGCATTTAAATAAGAGATAAGGATCTTTGTTTCCATCTACCTGCAAAGCAATTTATGAGGTAGCACTATCAGAGACAAATCGTAGATGTGAGGCAGAGAACCATACCGAAAGAGCTTTGGTATCAGATACATTTTGGCTTTTCCCTCAACTCTCTCATGAACTAGCTGGTAATTTGGGACATATTAGGTAAACATACTAAATCTCAGTTTATTTAGTAAATGAAGATAATACTGTGTAGGCTTTTTGTGATAGATAAATATATATATATATGGGACGACCACAGAATTTAAAACTTAGGCATTTTGGAAACACTTTTCCCTCTGTCCTTCCTTTGCCTGCTTTAGGTGTTGAGTTTGTCCCTTTGCAGGAAGACACCTGTTTGTTGGCACCCCATAGGCTCTTTGTGTGTGTCCCAAACCTGGAGGCAAATATTTAAATGAAATGACCACCTAACAAGTAGGATAGTGACACCAAATTAGTTTAATCTGCAGAAATCAAGCCTTGAAAGTTAAAGCTTGGAATCTTCACTTCTGTAAAATGCTTAAGATAATTTATCCATTTATTCTGCCTTCTCTGTTCTGTTTTCAAACTGAAAGAGAATTAAAGGTCAAGTTTACAGCTCAGAGGCAGATTCTTTTCTATCAAATTCTCTGTTCAAGTTGATAAATTCAGCCAGGCCCTGGAGTGATGGAGCAGACTCCAGCGTGGGAGGAGGCAGCTGAAGGACTATGGAAGTTAAATGGAGCAGGGGCCAAACCGTTTGTCACTGGGTGCTGAGAAGCAGCATGCTACACTGCTTAGACTGCTGGTTTTACAGTCAGAAAAACTCGACTCGAGCCCCCAGTCTCCTGCTTATTAGCTTGGTGAGCCCGAACAGGATTCATCAACTCTCTGAGTCCCCCAAAGAAACATCTGACACCTCAATAGTGCTATCCCAGTGTAAATGCTCAGTATATTTTTGTTGAGTAAATAAACGGTAAAAAAAAGTGACATCAAGTAGTTTCCATGTATTTGTTCTGTGTGCTCTTACAATGTTCCTTAAGCCTGTAGACTATGTAAAGCCAAACTTAGTTATCCTCTTCCATTTAGCCAGAAATATGTGTGTGCCTATTACACAATGAAAGCAGCTAGCCTGGAAGGCTGACACATCACTTGTCATCTTTAATGTTCCTTCATCATACAATCCCTCCATGGATTCATATATCACCTGCCAGGTAATCTTCTAGAGAAGCTTGACTCTAACCGTTTGTTCTGGGGTTTGGATGATGAATGAGATGGGTTAGATCATTTAATTCACTATATGGCACCCACATGTTAAAGCTGAAGGAAAAGAATGTCTGACAAATTGTTTGTTGTCATTAAGGTTTCTTTCCCATATGTCTTAGATGGTTTCCCCCCCGCCTCACTCATTGTCCAATACACAAAGCCAGCTATTATAAGGAAGACAATGCTTAATGGATGCTAGACAAATGATAGCCAAAGATGTCTGGTGCCTTATCCAATATGTGAGAGCCAAATTATAATGTCATTAGATGGGATGCCTCAAGTTGTTATAAAGTTGTGTTTTCCACAGTGCCCTTCCTTTATCCTCAGTGTGGTTCTTCCTGGCATCTGTTTTCACTAGAAGCTTCTTTTTTTTTTTTTTTAATAGAGTAGCTGAGGTCAAGTTTTGAATCGTTTGTTATGCCATTTTTTAAATGCCTAATTGATACCCAAAACATATGTCATACAAATATAAACTTTAAAAACTAGAGTCACAGGAGTGTTGGATGTATATAAGTCTCCACTGACTCTTCTACTTTCTTCAGGCACAAAATCTCTTCTTGGACTGTGTGTTCTTGTATCCATTTCATAGCAGGTTCCTGGAACATTGGCACTTAGTTAATAACTGAGGAATTGATGAATGAATGATCATTCAAAGGTACAGATAGAAGCATAGTGAATGCATGTTAGTGTAAAATGGTTTGTTAATGAATTGACTATAAAGAAAATGAATTGCACTTCTACCACAAGGAAGTTGGGATTCCTTAACATTTTTGTTTGCATCAAACCAATTATCTGGGATATTCATTTTAAGTCACTTTTTAAAAATCCTCACCCTAGGATATGTTTATTGATTTTAGAGAGAGGAAGGGAAAAAGGAAGAGAGAGAGACAGAGAGACATTGATTGGTTGCCTCCCATATGCACCCCAGCCAGGGACTAAACCAACAACGTAGGTATGTGCCCTGACCTGGAATCAAACCCATGGTCTTTTGGTTTACAGGATAACCCTCCAACCAACTAAGCCACACCAGCCAGGGCCTTGGTTTTTCTTTTAAAATAGCTTCATGAGTCCACTTACCTTTCTCAGACATAAATGTAAAACTCAGTTCTTCTATCCCACTAGCCACAGTTCAAATTCTCAATAGCCTCTTATGGCGAGTGCCTCCCAATTTAGACAGCATGTTCTCAGCAATCTGAAGCTGAGCTGCATTTTCAGCTGCAGTGTTGGAATGCAGGGACATTTGAGCAGGATGGGATGATAGGGAGATGGACTACAGACAGAGGTAGTAAATGGACAACTGTGTCTCAAGGTGGTATCGCTAGGCAATCAGGGCAACAGAGAGACGAAGGAGCAAAAAGAGGAGGTGGCTAAGCCCAAAGCAAAGCATTAGAGGAGGGAGTTAGAAAATACTTCAAAAAGGAAATGATGTCTAGATAGAGAGAGGAAGAATGATGAAAAAGAATCCAGGGAAGAAATGTCAGAAAAAAGGGTAGAAGGTGGGAAGCTCTGGGTCGGGGGATGGGAGGCAAAGAGAGGAATGTGCAAGGAAAATTTGGTGAGGCTGAACTATCAGAATCAGGGCTGAGTCAGAGTGATTAGACTGAGCTCTAGTCAGTTTACCCAGAGCCTGTGAGCACAGTGGAGAACCAAAGAAGTGCTGTAGGATGGCATGATCAAATTTACATTTAAAACCATCACTTTGGCTGAGATGTGAAAGGTGGAAGTAAACAGGACAAGCAGCAAATGGGCTTGCTAAGAGTCAATCACTCAGTAATCTAGGCAAGAGATGAGGCTGGTCTAGACCAGAGCTCTAGCAGTGGGGACAAAGAGAAGTGGATGGACTGGAGAGAAATTTAGAAGATAGAATTTACAGGATTTAGTCATAGATGAGGGGAGGCATAATGGAGTCAAGAATTATACCAAGGTTTAGGGATAACAGTTCAGATTTAGGCATGTTATGTTGAGATACCTTTGGGATAAACTGGTAATAGTTTCCAATTGGTGGGTATAGCTGCAAGTTTTAAAACACGGGTGAAAAATCAAATTGAGATGGGATTCTTGGAAATAGCATGTAGAGAGTAATTGAGATGGTAGTCTGTGAGGACATCCATGGGGACTTCAGAGAAGAGGAAGAAATCAAAGGCCAGGGTAAATCCCTGTGGGATGCCAATGTTAAGGGTCAGACAGAGGAAGTATGCAAAGGAGATGGATAGCCAAACAGGTAGGTGGATAATCAGTAACATAGAGTATCAAGAAAGTAAAAGGCCAAAATACTTCAAAAACAAAGGAGTGGTTAATGGTGTCAGAGGTAACAAGATTGTTGGTGACTTTGTTTTGACCTTGATTGCTGCTGAGACGGATTTCATGGGTGCGGTAGGGACAGAAACCAAAATGTAGTCAGCTGATGGGAAAGTAAGAGTTGCATTCTTTGACTTCTTGCCTAAATTTCTCATCTTAATTTTCAACCAAAATACAGTGTTGGAAAGGAGACTATTGTTTCTTATGCAAATGGCCAGAACAACTCATAGTATCACATTTCTGACCTCAGTTTCTGAACTCAAGTACTACAGTCCAGAGCAGCCATTAGTAGTCTGTCTAGGGTAGGGTGTCAAGCCTTTGTTTACTCATTCTCTTCTGAACAAACTAGTTGGGGACTTTTCAAGGACGGGTAGTGATCTAGGTTCTTGGAAACCCCAGAAATGCACAGTAGAGAAATTCCCAATACTTTCCCCTCTCCCTGCATTTCCTCCTTCCCTCTTTTGTTCCCTCCTTTTATTTTTCCTGTATAAAATTCCCTGTTAAAATGGAAGGTCTTTGAAAGTTTTTAGTATCTCAATTAAAGTTTGAGTTTTATTAGAGTGATTGGGAAATGGACTACAGACTGAGGGAGGAAAGAGGCAGAGTCAGAAGCAAATGGGTGTAAAACATGGCTTCTGTTTACCTCACTTTTACTTAATGTTGGTTGCCTATCAGCCTCACTGTAATACCAGTCATACTCATTGAATGTTATATGAGAGCCATTTCTATTACATACTCATTTACCCCTATTACCCTAGTCTAGAATGCGTAGGTGGAGAAAGTATCAATCTGATGAATGGATGCATTCCAAGGGCCATTCCTAAAGAAAAACTGTGTAATAATGGTAGATCTTGAAAAAAACTTTGAGCACACTGATCATCTTTTTAAAACTAGAATTCACCCTGAAGTTTATATGATGGATGGATGGGTGGATGGATGGATGGATGGATGGATGGATGGATGACGAGAAAGATGGAAGGAAAGAGGGAAGGGAGGGACAGAGTCCAAAGAGGCCCAGTGGTTCTTGTTGTTGATGACCTTGTTTTAACATTAGAACATATTACATGACATTCATTACCTTGATGGTGGGGAAAGCACAGGATTTGAAATAAAATGACTATTACCTTTTGGCTTGTGTTTTTAGGGAATTTGCTTTCCTTTTCTGAGTTTCACCTCATCTGACGAGTGGTATACTGCACACATTACAGGGATGTTATAAGTGTAATCAATCTTTCCTGTAAAAGATCATGTATGTAAATTATGATGTACAGTACATACATTACTTAGTATTTCACACATGAATACCATGTATGTTCCTGGAAGGAGGATTGCCTGGATGTAACCTAGTGTGAACAAGTGTGAGAACTTTTGATGCACTACTAGCTTTAGGCCTCAGTCCTGGGCAGCTTATTAGTGCTCATTAGTGCCCATGTAGTACGTCCTCACTGGCTCTTTTGAGCGTTTGTTTTCGGTTATTTTCCCCAAAAAAGTGCCCACTTTTTCCCTTGCAAGCTCTTTCTCTATGCTTAGCTCTTCCATTTTATAAAATAAATAATCTCACCCACTCCCACCCACTGGCATACTTTTAATCGCGGCTAATACTTGAGCATAGTTTTATGCTTCTACTTACTCTCCGGAACACTAGGACAAACCTACTCCGAGTGCTAATTAGGACCAACTTGAACATATGTCAGCAGCCCTTTAACTGTTCTCTTTGAAACGGTTCCAGTTAGTCCTTTTAAATGAACTTCACAAAAGAACTCAAATTAATTTGCTTCTCAATGTCCTATGGTTCAGACATTGGATTTTTTTACCCCCATAGTGACTTCTGGTTAGCAATCAAAGAGCTGCTTTCCTACATTATGATTTTAACTCTGTGTTCTGGGAATGGAAAGATTCAGTCATTTCTTTAAAATCCATAATTATTTTTTGTCTTTACATTTTCAACTTCCCCCAAATGCTTCCCCTTTCCATTGAAGCTGCCTCCTGTTCTGTATAGGTTGTCTTCATATTTCTTCTGAAGCGTCTTACCAGAAAGTCTCAGACAGGAACACTTCTGTGGGGATTAAACTGCCCGTACAGTCAGGAACAGCTGTATTATCCGTGGGTCCCAGTGCAAAAGGAAAATGCAGGGATCTTTGTTTATAAAAAATTATCTAGAATTTCAAGGCAGAAATGGCAGAAAAGGGCCCTAGGCAGCGGCCCAGGTCACACTCTGAGGTCTGTGTACAAACTGACAGTCTTGTTCCCTTTGCAGATTAACCATGGACTTCACATTTTAAAAAAGCCTGCCTTTCATCAGCTCTGTCATAGGTTCCTATTAGATATGAAGCTCTTAATCTATTTGGCAATTTTTGATAACTAAGTTATTTACTTTTTATGTGCATTTTCCGACCCCCCTCTATTTCAGTCAATGCTTACCTTAGCTTTGTTTTTTATTTTCTTTAAAATTCTTTTTATTGAATTTACAATCCTGCCTTAACTTAAAGATTAATTGGGCCATTTCAGGGAAGTTGAATTCTCAAATACTCATACTCGAATGATGGCATTAAACCAAAAACTGCATTTATTGCAGTTTCATTTGTTAACACAAGTACATTTATAACATTGAAAGCTTTTAAAGTCCAAAAACACTAGAAAGGTACAAACATGAAAGGGTATGCAGTCTAGTCAAACCCTGGAAGTATTTTATGCATGTTTGGGGGCAACCTATGGTATCGCCATTTATTGTAAAATATACTTAATGCTAAATATGATGGCATCATTGCAGTGCCTTGCGTTCTTGCATGCATATTTTCAGACCTTCTCCTCCTCCATCTGGGCTAGCCACCACTTAGCCCTGCAGGAAGCTGAGTTTCCACGCTTATCTGCTCGTCTAGGGGAGAGCAAGTGGTGTTGATTTTGCCGTATGTGGCCAATTATGTTGACCTTTATAATAGATCAAGCTGTGGCGGGACCAGGAAGCCGAGTCTCCCTCCCATTTACATCTCCTTCGAGGGAGTGCGGCACATTGCCGTCGTGTCAGTTTGTGGTCACGTATTCCACTCCCCAGCAATGCACATCTTGAAATACTGTGATTAGCATCCCTAATTCCTAAAAATTGACTTGCCTTGTTAAAACCAGAGAACTGTCGCCTAAAATACTTCACCTACTGTTCGAAAGGGTATTATTTTAGTGCCCTGGGGATAGGAAAAGTTTTCAACCCACCAGTGCAGGGATTAGTTTTATTTTAAAGTATTTGAAGTGTTTTAGATAACTTCGCTAAGAATGATCCAAGTTCAGTGGCCTCCCAAGAGTCTTTAAAAATGTGCTCCGAGTCCTTATCTGGCAACAATGTGTAAAAAATGCCTACATTCTGTATATATTTGGACATCAAGATCTAGCTTCTTGATATGGCAGAAAAATTAAAGCACCTTCTGCATCAGTGAAACACAGAGGGTAATTTCCTTGGATACAGAGCTTTCTCTTTGAGTAGGATTTCTGACTGAATCATCAAGAATTAATCATATGTCTAGTGAGTAGCAAGGGCACTTTTCCTTGTTTTTCATATCTCTGTCCACTAAGCAAATAAATTAATTGGGGTATTCATAATTGCTTGTATAATTTTAGAGAGATGAACAATTTCGTGATTCACTTAGAGTCACATCAAGGTTAAATCTCCACGAGACTAAAAGAGCATCATCTCTTCAAGTGATCTGTGTTCACCAGCTTCTGGAACCGTTGACTGATGTAACCAGTCAGATTAGTTTATGGGTTTAGACTCATAGGTGCTAGTCAGAGTCAAATGCCTAGTGTGAATAGATTGTGTGTGTGTGTTTAATCATTGAATTAACTATTCCATTCTTTTAGCAGAGTTAACTAAAATAACTGGATTTTTCCGTGGCAATTTAGAGTTGGTGTATTTTCTATTTTGTTTCTGTATATGTACAATAAAATCACGTGTCAAGAACATATGAAGAAAACATGGATTTTCACTCTTCTTCATGGTTCTTTACTTGGACAGCAATTCGTGACATGCTGTCCCCTCAGTAGAAACAGCACTGATGAGAGCTGGTATCAGAGAACTTCCATCCTCCTTCACAACAGTGACTCCCCTTCCTAAGTCTCATTTTTTCAGAATGAGAAACTGAGACATGGGGGGGGGGAACCTATATTAATATGTTAAACAGCTTATTCAAATAGCCATTTTGCTTCTGTGATTTTTCTAAGATATTCTCTGATGCACCTTACTAATGGTTGCTCACAGAGCACCTGTGTGGGTATTCAACCTAATCCACACAGAGACATTCTGCCAATCATTGCTTGAATGCCAGGCTACTGTCTTCCTGTTTATACCTGCAACTCTTCACCATTTCATGTGAAGTGGATGATATAAAGAGTCAGGTGTCATGGTTTTAGCACATTCAAGACATAGGTTACTAGTCTTTATAGACATGTTGGTTAGAGAAGAGTGATACGCTAGAGAAAGCTGTGTACTTAAAGAGGCAGTTATTATGGGTGCATTTCTTGGGGTTTGATTGAAGAAGAAAGCTTTTAGTAATACCCTGGACTATCAACAAAGAACACAGCAGCGAAGTCAAAAGCCCTGGTAGCTCACTGCATAAAATAAGTAATAATTACTTTTGTAAAAAAGTGTGGAGCAGGTTTCTCAGCTTCAGGACTGTTGACGTTTTAGACTGGATAATTCTTTGTTATGAGAGGCTGGTCTGTGTATTATGGGTTAGCAGCATCCCTGGCCTCTACCCATTAGATGCCAGCAGTCCACCCTCTCCCAACTGAGACAACTAAAAATGTTTCCAGCCCTAACCAGTTTGGCTCAGCGGATAGAGCGTCGGCCTGCAGACAGAAGGGTCCCCGGTTCGGTTCTGGTCAAGGGCATGTACCTTGGTTGCGGGCACATCCCCAGTAGCGGGTGTGCAGGAGGCAGCTGATCGATGTTTCTCTCTCACTGATGTTTCTAAACTCTCTATCCGTCTCCCTTCCTCCCTGTAATAAATCAATAAAATATAGAAATGCCAATCAGCTGCCTCCTTCACACCCCCTACTGGAGATGTGCCCACAACCAAGGTACTTGCCCTTGACCAGAACTGAACCTGGGACCCTTCAGTCCGCAGGCCGACACTCTATCCACTGAGCCAAACTGGTTAGGGCAATAAAATATATATTTTTCTAAATAAAATAAATAATTTAAAAAAATAAAATAAAAATGTTTCCAGGCTTTGCCAAATGTCTTCTGAGAGGGGAAAACTACCTTCATTTGAGAACCACTGGTATAGAGCTTTCCAATATTAAAACATTTGGATCTCCTCAACAACTCTGTTTGGGGTTTTTTAATCCTTATTTTACAAAAAGGAAACTGAGACTTGGGAAAGTAAAGGGGCCTGTCTAAGGTCTCACAAGTAGTATATGGTGGAGATGGAATTCAAATGCAGACAGATCTTCCAAAGCCATGCAAGGTGTTCTTTTTGTTCCACCAGTAAAGAAAGATATTGTATCATCTGACTCTGACTACCTTCACTTCACTTTTCTGCTTCTCCTGTTATTTGTGTTTCCTGGGCTTCACATTAATAGAATTGAACCAAAACAATCCTCAGTGTTCCGCGAGGCACTTAACATTCAGTCTTTTAGTAAGACATCAATTTCTCATTTGGCCTTTAGTCCCAATAGCCCCAACATTTGATATGTTTACAAGATTAAATCAGGTCACTGTTGGGAGCTGTATAATTTTTCTAAGAAATCATCTTAGATTCCAGTAAGATGAAGGAATTTTTTTTTTCACTAAGGTTATAGGTTCATAATATGTTCTTGAGTGAGAAAAGAAATACACCAAAGTGTTAATGATACTTTTAGCATATTGAAATCATGAATTATTTTTATTGTCTTTTCTATCTTTTATATATCCTCATTTCCTACAGTGAAAATGTATGATCAACAAAAATGCTACATAAAAGTAAATATTAATAAAATAAAAACTAATGTGCTAAGAGGCACCTGAGGCCATATGTAGCCGGGAAGAGTATTGAGCATGAGTTAGAGAAAGCGAGAATCAGAGCAGTCCCTCTGCCCCCATGGGACTTGGTGGTCTCTCTTGGGGCTGGGAAGAAGGCTGCAGATAACAGGGAGCCTGGGAGGCCCAGCCCATACACCAAAGATCACATCAGACTTAGATGGACATCTGGATTCAAGTTTAAAGAAAATTAACTGCTGATTCTACTGGTCACCCTTATTAAAGCCCTGTACCTAATATTGTCCATTGCCAGGTAAGATGAAAGTTGTTTGTCCTTGTTTCTTTGACACCTATATACCTTCCTGAGCTGTACTTAAATCATGTACAGGTTAACTCCATTGGATTCTGTGTACTTGCAATCATCATATTTTTGAATAAAAAGTAAATAATAAAGATTTTCTTCAAAAACATGAGAACCTATTTAAGTGGAAAGCCTTACAAATATGCAAAAGTTACATCACACTTAGGTCTACATTTAATGAATACCTTTAAATAAAAATTTGTGGCTTTCATCAAAAAACCCACTAGGTTTGTGGTCATCAGAAAAAAAAAGTTTATTGGGTGGTAGACATATGGTGCTATATACAGATTTTATAACTTAGAGATCCACACATGAAATCTCTATGTTCGTGTTGACCAGTGCCACCCCAATGAAACTTAATTTTAAATAAATAAATAAAACACCCCATTTGAGGGTTTGTGCTATCATATGCTGTGAAATTGTAAACTCTTTGAGCTCAAGGTGTATTTTTTCCTTTATAAATTTTATTTTTCTAATTACAAAAGAATAATATTTGTTTAAGCACTGTAGGAAATATAGGTAAAAATAAGTTAAAAAAATTATTAGCATTTCCCCCACCCAGATATACTGCTGTAAATATTGTAGAATATGTCCTTTCAGATTTTTTTCTATACACATTTATTCTACACTTTAAAAAAGTATCATGTTATTACTAATTGTAACCTGCATTTTTTAACTTAATAACACTTTTAGAAAGTAGTTCTTTGTCATTAAATATTCTTTACAACATGATTTTTAAGAGAGCATGGTTTCCTTTATTTGGGCGTATTATACTTTACTCACCCGGTCCCCTTATTTTCAGACATTGAGGTTGTTTCCAGTTCTACCCTTATGGACAAAGTTGTCATAAACATTTCTGTATTTCTATACATCCATGGTTATTTCCTTAGGATAAATCCCTGTGAGTGGAATTACTATGTTAAACGTACGAATGCTAATGCTTTTAATTCATATTGTAAAATTGCTCTCAAAAAAGGTATTATCAATTTGTACTCCCACCAGAACTATAGAGAACTGATTTCCCAGCATTCTCACCATCACTGCTATTAATTTTTTTAAAAAGCCAGATTGATAGAAGAAAAATAGTATCTCATTATTGTTTGATATGCATTTCATTGACTACTACTAAAAAACATTTTTTAAGGTGAACTTTTTTGTATGATAATTGGGCACTTACTTATAATTATTCTTTTAGAAATGTCCTTTTCTTGCTCTTTGTTCATTTTTTCTCATGTTAAGCCGTTTCTCATTGATTTATAAGAGCTTTTTTTATATTAAGAATCTTACACGATGGCCCATTTCTTGTAATTTGTATCATCTGCAATATCTGATAAAGAGATAGGCAAATGGTGATATTTCTTAACAGGAGAACTACTGTACACTATGTCTGTGACGAAATCAATTTATACGTATTCCTTTGGTTAAAATTATGTGGAAATAGCATTATTTCATTATTTGTCGTTCAAGTCAAGCACGGAATGTGATAACTTCAATGTTTCAGAGGATAAAAATAGCCCAAGACCCATAGTAGAAAAGTAAAGGAATGAGAGCTACTTGACAACAAAAAAAGTGAGGTTAGGGGGTAGTGACAATACACTTTCAAAATTTTATAAGATGAAATCACTAATCTTTGATGAGGTCAGGTTGAAAAGAGAACTTTTAATATGCGATTTAGAAAAGTACACTTTTGCAGAGGAGCGATGTAAACAATGAGTTGGGTTCTTCTAGGTAATTTCAATGCACCTTTCTTAGAAGGTTTTAACAAGAGCAACGAGAGGAGGTTAGAGACAGGGTTTTTTCATTTTTTGTTAGCAGTGGCTGCCTACTCCTGAGCCCAGTGGAGATGAGGGAGGACATTGGGCCCCCAGCTCAGGCCTCATGCTCATCAAAGCCTCCAATGGCCTAACATGTTCAGTCATAGAGATAGTCTAACAGGTCAGAGACAAGGGAACTGTAGTGCCCGAGACCAGGTCATGCCACAGAATGCACTGCAAATTAACAGTCTTATAAATATATATTTTCATATAGACAATCATATACCATTGTATATTGTGTGTGTTTATAGCACGAATACGTTAGGCATTGGTGCTATAAATATAGCATTTTAAATGCTATACTTTAAATATAAAACAATCTTGGTAATCCTGCATTAAAGCATTTTAACAAATCAGGAGCATCAAATTATGTAAGGGTCTGGGCTTTGTCTAGCCTCTGACAGGCATTTATCATGGATTAACAAATTGGAAATACTGAAAATCCCCTTACAGGATTTTTCAATTTGCAGATTATTTACCTGGATATGTACTTGAGCAATACTGTGACTGACCTGCTAGTTGTGATTATGGGGGCTTCCCAGGGGATCATATTAATACCAAAATTACTTAGCTTTTTATTAATCAATTATGGACTGCTTTATTTAGGTGATTTAGGAAGTTTGCAGCAATGGAAAATCCACTGGGGCTTTAAAATTTCTTATTAAATCTGAAAGTTGTTCCCCAAATGTGATTAATAAAATAGTTCTATGACATGATAAGAAAGCAAAGTACACCATTTGTAATTCTAAAAGAAAATTACAGGTAACTTAACTCCAAGAGCAGTAATAATTAGAATAGCAAGAGGTACCAAGATAAAATGAATTAAATCCTTTGGGTGTCTTGCAGTTATTTTGGAGAAATCATTACCTGCTTTAATGATTCAGATCTAAGTGCTGGGAATGCCCTGGTGATTAGGGGTTTTATAGATGTATAATCTGACTCTGGATGTCAACAGGATCACAACTCTAGATAGTAAATATTGCCAGTTACTAATGATACCTGCATAACAAAGTGGAAAAATCTTACAAGTTGTGACTTGGACCTCGTCAATATATTTATGCTAATTAAATCCTTTATGGGAGAGAACATCACTGATTTCTCTTTGGGAGTATATTTAGTTTTCTCTTTTTTATTTTTTTTTATTTAATTCTTCCCAGAACAAATGAACTGAGATATAGAATATTCAAACTAGTATTTTTGTTTGCCTGCTTGTTTGCTTGAGAAAGGCTAGTCTTTCCTGTTGGTTAATTTCAATATAACAGGGAAATAGTGCATTGGTGTAGTGATTAACACAACCTTAAGTTAACAGTATAACTGCATACCGATTAGACCATCCAAGATACATACAAGGTAAAGCCTAGTACTAAAGCCATAACCAGCTGGTTCAGTTGGTTGGAGCAACATCCCCTCAAAGCCTATGGGTTCCATTCGGGGTCAGGGCACATATCTATGTAGTGGGTTCGATCCCTGGTTAGGGCACATAAGGGAGGCAACCAGTCCATGTCTCTCTCTCTCTCTCGCTCACTCTCGCTCTCGCTCTCTCTCTCTCTCTCAAAAAAAATGAAAACATATCCATGGGTGAGAATTAGATGATAGATAGATAGATAAATGATAAACAGATAGATAATAAAGCCTAGTGCTGAAGAGAAAGGCAAAAGGACTCATTTATGTATAGATATGGTTTGAGCCTAGCATGTGCCAGATACCCTGGGTGTATTCTCTTACCTTGTTATATGCTAAACACCGGAAGTTGCTAAACTCAAGTCTGAGTCTTCACTGGGAAGCCACAAAGTTCAGGAATGTTTTTGTTGGGTTTTACGTCAATTAAGATTAAGTGGATGATCAAAACATTTTTTTCTCATATGTGTCTCCCAAACCTTAAACTTTATCAGAAAAAAACATTAACTGTGTGGAGAATGAAACGACCTTAAAATAAATCAGAATTTTAAAAGCTTTGCTATTTATAATGCAGATATTATAATTTTGTGGTAGAAAAGTGACTTGTTCTTTACCTCCTAGAAAAATGACCAAAGTGGAAACATGTGATGATTCATCTTTTAAAGGAAAATATTTAAACTTTAGAGTTATCATAAATTTAGAGAAGTGAAGATGAGGAATGGAGTGACTGTACTCAGTTATCTATTCTAGTGGTCATAAACTAGATACAAATGCAGCAACAATATAAAAATTATATAAAAAACAGACAGGACCCGACCTATCACTTGCATGACTCAGCCTCACTCACCTCACCCTAATTCAGGCCTGAACAACACATTTCTAGGCCACAAACCTCTGGCAGCCATTCTATCCTGGTCCTCTGACAAAAGAGGGTTGTGTTGGGTGGGGTCCCAGGAACCTGAGCTGGATGGGAACCTACTGCCTAAAGATACCATATGTTCCAACCCAGGGGAATACTGAAAGTACAGTCCTAGAGAAAGGTAGGCCAGAACCAGAATAAACAGTCCATGCTGGGTCATTTTTCCAAACGGAACTAAAGGTGGAAAGACAGCCTAAGTATAAAGTTAAAGAGACAGAGACAAAGGTTGCTGCTGAATGTGGATGTGGGGGAGATGAGCCTGCAATTCCCGAGTCATCGGTGGACATCTGCTTGGTCTTTTCTTACCTACTTTCCACAGCTGCTGTGGGAGTTCCAGGAGCTTTGGAAGGGGTGGCCAGAGGCAAACCATTTTTGTGTGTCGGCTTTTCCAGTCATCTGACAGTATACACAGCCAGACCTACATACTTTCTCCATTACCACTGAAAGGGCGGGACCTCAACCTAGAGGCCCTGATGCCCAGCGCTCCCCGCGGTGGGTCCAGGCATTCCCCGCTGCGGACTGCCGCCCCCCCGCGGGAATCTTGAAATCTGGGCACAACAACCACCAAGCTGACACTACCTTTAATTCAATCTTGAGGCAAGTAAGCTCGAGATACTGGCCATATGCTTTCCTTACTGTGAGACACCCAGTGAGGAGGCCAATCACAATTAATGGTGTCCTGTGTTGGACCTGGCACTTTCATACCTGAGGCTCAAAACGGTTGAGTGAATTAACCAAGAAACTGCTAAAACTGTGAACGAATCCAACCCAAGAAGGCTGTTAAGAGACAGTTGGGAAACTCAAAGAGTCAACAAGATTAGCAGCTTCCAGAACAACCAAAAGCTATTTCTCTGCATTTCCAAACCCACCTGACTCTAGAGCTGAGGCTTTTTCTATCATGCATAAAGACTCAAGTGAGAACACAGTCAAGGAAGTTCTGCTAGGAAGAGTCTCTGCATACTTATTGCTACCTCCACCCCCACCATCACCACCAAGTTCATGGGAGCACATTTCCCAAGGATGGTTTGTCCAGAGAGCTAACCCATCTGAAAACAAAAGTTCCTTCTGGAAGCTTCCATTGCTGGAAAACTCTCTGCTCTTTGTGCTGAATACCAAGGAAGTCGATGCTCCAGAATCCAAATTCTCCTTGTTCTATTAGGACATAAGAGGCTGGATATGGTATAAATGAGAGAGAGTGAAAAAAGAAAAAGGAATATTTTTATACTTGCGGTTGTTTAATTTCTCAGTATTAATAGACTATACTTTTAGGAGAAGTAAATTAACTGTATACAATGTTTAAGGAATATTGTATATGTTGGATCAAATGAGGGGAAAGGATAGTTTTGCCAAAGGCAACTGTTATCAAGGTTCTGAAATTAATTGGATGCTTTAATTGAGGTAGATTACTAGCTAAAGCTTGCTTGAATACAGTAATTCTCCTATTAAATTATCTTTGAATAATTACCTGAAATTTCTCAGCTGCAGGAACTGATGGCTATTTAATTGCACCGTGATGTTGCTATATAATTACTTAACAAGGTGTCCTGTAATAGTTTAATTCCCTTTCTACTGAAAAAAAGTGCATGATAAAGTAACTACAAATACCTCTTTCAGAAAAAATAAATCGCTGTAGATTTTTTCCTTCAGATTAATATTTGAAAGTAAATAAAATTATTTCTAAATTTATTATTTATGATTCAATTATTGATGGATTTTTTTAAAAATAGAGTAGAGCATCTCTAACACATAATACATTAGATAACATTTAAAGGGTTGGAATTGTTAGTTTTAATTTTTCCTTATTGTGAGCATTTCATGTCTCATTATTAAATACCCAAGAAACCATACATTTCTCATAACCTTTATTGCATATTTTATCTAAGTTTTTCAAATTAGATATATGGTCATTAAATTAATAATCAAATATTATTGAAATATAGCCCTATATCATATGACAATATGACAGAAAGGGTAATGAACCACCTGAAATTATTTGGCAAACAATCTGCAAAGTAGGTAGTTTTGAACAATATGTCAATTTATTAACATTTAGAATATTATTACAAACATTATTGGGGTATCAACAGCAAATATTATCTGACCCTTATCAGGTTTATCTCATTGGCCTCCATAGTAATCTAATCTAATGCTAAAGTCAAAAGCAAAGGACATAATATATTTTGACAATTTGGCTATGCAAAGAGTAGTAAAATCTTAGGAAAGCACAGCTGATTAGGATGTTGACTGAAACAACAAATTAACATTGGTGTATTGCCAATCTTAGCACATTAAATACTATAGTATCTCCACAATTTGTCCTAAAGATTTATTATTGTATAAGACATTAGTACCAGAATAGCATGTTTGAAACTTGTTTTGATAGATCAAGACAACAGGTTGCATTAACAAGATAAGGCAATTTATTAAGCGGATTCAAGGCAATTCTATTCATCGATAGAGGATAGACAGGAGTGGTCGGTTTCCAGTATGGCAGGAACAATACTGAGTCATCATGGAAAACCAGCTCATGGGAGCTTCATGTTAGACCTTTTTTTCTAAGCAAACCTAATAGTGTAATACATAGAAATCACCACTCCAAGTACTGGTTGGTACCAAACTGGTGATAGATACCAAAATCAGTTTCTAATTTTGTTTTTAAATTATGGTATACGCATTACATGGGGGAAAAGCCAATAAACCCTTCAGTATTTACAAGTTATTTGTCCCGGCTCCAGTATGAACAGTTTTATCCTGCTGTTGATGAAGTCTTGGATCCGGTGAGACTATGCCACAGAATACCCCCAGTGATTATTGTGCAAGGAACATAAGAAGTGCCGATGACCCACACTTCAATGGAATTATCCTCACCTGTGAAAGCAATAAGTGGATTCATTGCCTGAGAAGTACACCCCACAGTGAAAGGAACACTTTGACTTGAGATTTCCTTTTCTGTTAAGGAAATGGAATCTAAGACCTTGTCTGTGGAAGTAGGTGTGATGAATTTAGCAGCTAGTGAAAACTGTACAACCACCACTGTATTTTGGAGCTTTTTGAGATTAAAATGGAATTGTAAAATTCTGTTGAGTGAGGAAACAGAGCCCAAGGTGTTTGCTCATTTCAGTCTTTTGGCCCCTTAACATTTCAATGCCAAAGCCAAAGCGAAACCTGTTGCTACAGAGTCTGTCAGGAAGAAGGAATGAGGCATGCAGGGTAAGGAGGGAGTGATGACAGGGCAGGAATGGTGGAGATGGAAGGGAGGGAGATGCAAAACACGAGTATTCTTGGTGATCCCCAAAAGGTTGTGTACCCCAAGATGCACTCTTTTGGTCACCTATAAATATTCCAGTTGTAGCCACCATTTATAAGAGTGTGATCCACGACACTCATATACTTCTAGTTTTGAGGAGAGGGTGCAACATGATTCTGCTTTGAACCTGTGAGTACAAAGGAAAGTGGCCAATTTCCCCTTTCTTGGAAACTCTCTCTACAATACAGACACTTAGCCAAGCCTGTGGTGTGCATGTGTGTCTGCCCTACTCTCTGTGTGTGCAGGGACCAGGTGATCAGGGCACAAGATAAGCTTCCTGAGACGGTGGGATCATTAGCAATGGGTACACTCTAGAAATCTATTTTTCTCCTAAATGATAGTACTATGGCAACAATGTTAAATAGCCTCAGAGGTTTCCTGTAGATCCTACAATTCCTTATTTCTCGAAGCAGCAACTGTGGATAAGTGTCTTTTTTAATTATTTACAAAATATATCATGTGCTTCACCAGGAAATATAGTACCATTTTCATTTTTAAAAGGGTCTTAATTTTGTTTATTTAAAAATTGGAGCTCCTGATCACATGATTTAATCATTGGGTGTGGTAGTCTAATACAAGTGTTGTATTTGACTTTAGAATCAACTGTGTTCATTTTTATAAATAGACGTTGTCCTTGAATGAAATGAATAGTCTGGTTTATTAAGAATGGACTTCATTTTCTTGTATGGCTTTTCCTCAAATGGAAATATGTATTTCAGAAGTAATTATACAGGAAGTTTTCCCTCGAATCACATATCCGCTCACCCTTAAAATAAAATGAAACTTCTTCATGTGGTTCCAAAAGGAAGGAGACATCATCTCTGTTCCCTCTCTCAGTAATGCATCTTCTGCCAAAAGACAAATGTCAAATGAAATAGAGGAGACAAAATAGAAACGTCTTTACTGGGAGCAAGCTGCTTTGTTCCGCGGGGTGGAGATGTGTGTGTACAGTGGTGTCACTCCTGCTCAGTGACAGAGATCAATTCTGCGTTGGGATTCACATTTTCAGCATAAACGAGAGCCCACAATTAGGTCGGACTTTGATCAATCTTCCTGCCAACAGATCTGGAATCAAATTTTAACCCTGATCTGAGCTCACGTTCTTCCTTTATTCCAGCACAAAAGCTTGGAACCACAGCATCACTGGAGCATCCTTGAAATCATTTGTGTTTCACTGGTGATGTGAAACATGGCAATTCTTTCATTCCACAAACTAGATAGGCTCTTTTCCCACTGTCATCTAAGGAGAATTACTTAACCTTTTATGGTCTTGTTCTCTCATTGGCTGACTTAGGCTTTTAATGAGTAGTTCCCAAACTTTGGCCTGCTGAATAGTGACCTGGGAACTGGATGAAAATGCATCTTCCTAGGTTCCACCACCAGAGATTCTGGTTCAGTAAGCGGGGTTGGCACTCAAGCATCTGCATGCTTCACAAGCTCCCCAGGTGATTCACTGTACTAGTATTCTGATAAGCACAGTGTTTATCAAGAGTGGGGAACCTTTTGTCTGCCAAGAGCCATTTGGATATTTATATTATTCTGGACCATACAAAATTATCAACTTAAAAATTAGCCTGTTATGTTTGGTCAAACATTTAATTAACTCACCCCCAATGCCTTGGCAGGGCCAGACCAAATGATTGGCCTACAGGGCCGGACGTTTCCCACCCCTGGTTTAAATGATCTCTGAGGTCCCTTCCAAATTCTAAACTTGGAGTCAATTCATGAAATAAATCCTGGAGCTCGAGGGTCTCCTAAAGATCAAATGGAATTATATATAAAGTGGTTGCACAATACAGAGGAGGTCAGATAGCAATAATATTAAATTGCTCACATTTGTTGAGCCTTTCCTGAATTTAGGCTAGCCTTATTGAAGGCCTTTATATGTACTAGTTCCTCGATCCTCAAATAATATTAGGAGGAAAGAAACATTATTATGTCCGTTTCACAGGTACAGAGGCTGAAGCCCATTTAGGTTGTCATTCACTCAAGATTGGACAGAACTTGGGGAAGGCAGGCACTTGCTAGGCTGAAACAGACATTCTAGGTGGAGAGAGCAGAAGGAGCAAAGGCCCAGATTTAGAAAAGCCCATGAATTATTCAATAATAGCAAGTGCTCCTGTGCCTGGGGCCCAAGTGCCTTTGGAGAGCATGTGGAGGGAGGTGGGCAAGAAAGTGAGCATGGAGAGAATTTAGACAAAGATGAAAAGGTAGCTAGCTCAGAGTCTAGTTTATAGAGGCAATTAGATGTTAGGGAATTTGGGCCCTTTTACTTTTCTAGTTTTTACTTTTGTTCTTTTCATTATACTGTCAAACTATGGCAGGAGAAAGGTCAGCTATGTTTATAAGCTACATGTTCTTTATAAACCAACTAAAGGCCTGGTGCACAAAAATTTGTGCACTTGAGGGGGTCCTTCAGCCTGGCCTGTGCCCTCTCGCAGTCTGGTACCCCACTTCCCTGGGGATTTGGCCTAAGTTGGCAGTCAGACAT
Organism: Myotis davidii; assembly: GCF_000327345.1. Lineage (NCBI taxonomy): Eukaryota > Metazoa > Chordata > Mammalia > Chiroptera > Vespertilionidae > Myotis > Myotis davidii. Next base: position 1,944,431 of record NW_006293778.1, on the reverse strand, counting down.
CCCTCTGGCAGCCCAGGAGCCCTCGGGGGATGTCCACTTGCCAGCGGGGAGCAGGCCTAAGCTGCAGTCAGACATTCTTAGCACTGCTGAGGAGGCGGGAGAGGCTCCCGCCACCACTGCTGTACTGGCAGCTGTCAGCCTGGCTTGTGGCTGAGCAGAGCTCCCCTGTGGGAGCACACTGACCACCAGTGGGCAGCTTCTGCATTGAGCGTCTGCCCCCTCGTGGTCAGTGTGTGTCATAGTGGCCAGTCATTCCCAGTCATTCTGCTGTTAGGGTCAATTTGCATATTACCCTTTTATTATATAGGATAATATCTCTCATATTATAAATTCATATTAGAAGTAAAGAAATGCACATTAGAAGTTAAGTACAAGGCTGTTATTTTTCACAGTTATTTATAATACTGAAATGTTGAACAATAGGGTTTTCTTGCAATAAGTCTTTGTTTAATAGAACATCATTTCGCCATTATAGTGTTTTAGAAAAATATTTAATGACAGGGAAATCTTCATGATACGATGTTGCATTTTAAAAGCAAAGTTGTTGAACACTATAATTCCAACTTTGTGAAACAAGTAAAGGCATATGGTTATAGATGTGTATTAAAAAGACTGAAACACAGGACTCTCACAGCAAGTTGGGATAAGGCTTGATTTTCGTTTTATTTATACTTGTCCGTGATTTATCATTCTTTCTCTATGAACCAGTGTTACTTTTTATTTTGAAAAGTAAGTGTCATAAAATGTTATTTAGATAGATTTACTTTTTAAAAAACCTTTATTGTTGAAAGTATTTTGTAAGCCCTTCTTTTTCCCCCATGAACCTCTTCCAGCCTGCTCCCATCCCCCGCCCTCACCACCTCATTGTCTGTGTCCACGGGTTACAAGTTCATGGTTGATCTCTTCCCACGCACCCTCCCCTGGCTTCCCTCTGTAGGTAGATTTTCAATGTGAACTGAAGAAAAAATATGCTTCCTAATAACCAAGGCATTTAATCAGCAAACCCCATGTCTGTGCATTACAGTTACTTAAGTTCTTATTTTTACAAGTGCAAATGCTTCATGTCATCCCAAAGTTTTGAGTATGTTTTTCTGGGCACTCACCATGGAAATTTAGGAATATATGTAGCTTAATAGTGTTTCCTTATGACTTAACCTACCTGGGCTTCAGCCTCCATACCTATGAAATTACTCCCTACTATGCAAATAAACAATGAGGTACGAAGCCATAATATGACAGTCTGTACGCTGTGGGTTTAGGAATAGTCTGTGATGAGGGTAGAGATAGTAGGGAAATGTATCTTCCTTCTCTCTGGTCAAACATTGTAGGAAGTGATGGTGGCAGTGGCTGCAGGCCATTCATATAACTTCACAGGCCACCTATTGCCAAGCTGAATCAACACTCACTGAGAAGAGGTTAAGAATTGTTTACAAAAGTATCTTCCTTTAAAGTCTAAGGAGCTTTGCTCAAGAGTGATTGGCACCTGAAGTCTAGTTAAATTTTTTGAAGCATATGACGGTTGGATGAAGGCATAATGGTTTACTTTCAATAGAATCAATCTTCCGAGTTGGAGAGCCTGATGCTTTTTGCTGTGGTGACAGCATGCTGGGCGTGCTCTCTAGAGCTGCTCCATGGTGTTAGCCCCGTGGAGGGAAATAATTCTAACAGCAAATCCAGATGTGCTCTGCATGTTCACCTGTCACATACTGTTCACAGTCACCCCTATGATGTAGGTAACATTATTATTCCATTTCACATGTGAAGAAACTGAGACACAGAGAGGTTTAGAAACTTGCCCAAGGTCGTCCTAGTCACCATTTAGGGTCTTCTATGTGCCAGGCCCTAGTGATGCAAGATCATCAAGATGAAGCACTGTGCTAGAAAGTACTTCACACATTTTTAACTTCAAGCCTTACAACAATTCCAAGAGGTGTGAATATGTCCATTTTTTTTTCAGATGAGAAAACTGAGGTCCATTTTAAGAGAACATAAATATCTAAAGGGGAAATGGCCAGGTGGGGAGGAGTAGCCATGCAAGGGGCCCCTGTTTTTTTTTTCTGAGTTTTTCTTTCCCTCTGCTGCTTCTACTTCCTAGGCTCCAAGATATTATTGTTCCATTCCTTAAAGGTCAAATCCAAGTACAGATGCAAACGCTGTCAAGGAAGACTCACAGAAGTCCCAGAGAAGAGGAAGACATGTCTCCAGAGTCCAACAGAAACAGCTGAAACCTGATTCCTCCCCTTAATGGTGGTTTGACTTTGGGGAAGTTTTTTAATTTCTCACGGCTTCATTTTCCTCATCTGTTAAATGAAGATTATGATGGTATTTACATCATATAGTCAGGCTCAGGATTCAATGATACAATTTTTATAAAGCACTTAACACAGTCTACTCAGTAAATAATAATATTAACAATAATAGTAATAGGATCTTGGCTTTTAATAAAATTCATTACTAGGTCAGTATCAAATTGTGCTCCATGTATCACTGGTTCCTTGCAATAATAATGGGACTCTATAAAAAAAGAAGAGGCGGGTAAAAAAGCAAAGTAAGTATAGGAAATTCTGCTTTAAACAAAATTAAACCAGATTTTCATTATAGAACTCTTCTAACCCCTTAATAGTCGATATTGTTGTTGAAGCTGTAAGGTGGTAATAAGGAAGACAAATTCTCCTAATTCATTTGAACATTTATTTTTTTTCTGTGACCCATTAATCCTGGGGACTCTTTGGGAAACCTTCTACTAGACTAAATCCTGAGTATACCTTAAATTGTTCATAAACGTAGGAAATTCTTCTATTAGCAAACTATATACTTTCATGTCAGAGACTTTGTAATAAAGGTAAAAATGGTATATCCTAACACTTTATATAACATCCTATATGGTAGAAAAACTTAGGGTTTAGGAGAAGTGGGACATGAACCCAATAATATTTTATACTAACTAGAATAGATTTGAATCTCAACACAGAGGTCAAAGGTAGATCTGGGAACGGGCAAGATGGGGAGGAAGAAGAAAGGAGTGGAGGCCTGGAGTAGAGGCCTGCTGGACAGATGCATGCAGAATGGGCTCCAGGTTACAGAGGAAGCCAATGATGGTGGGAAACGTCCTTATAACCCTGGGGAATCAGGGAGGGAAGATCTTGAGGATGCCAAACAGAGGGTCCTGATTTTTCCAGGCACCACCTGTTTACCCTCAGCTGTTTCTGTGTAACCAGAGGCAGTGTGTGTAGGGATTTCTGTCCTGCACACGTGCCCTTATTTACAAGTCAATAGAAGCAACGCCAGTGAGAGTCAACTTATTGCTTTGTAAGTTTCTTTAGAAAACCTGGTTGGCTCCCAGGTGATCCTACAGTAGAAGTTCTTTGCAGCGGAATTGGTAGACAGTGGCTAGTGGTGCCCAGAAAGATCTCTTAGGCACCTTAAGGCCAACTCATGACATGAACCCTGAGAAATGTTTAATAGTGAAGTCTACCGCCACAATTTGACTCCTGTTAACAACATCTACTTAGTTTTCCAAGTTTAAAATCTCCAAAATATATTTGATTCCTCCCTCTCCCAATCCATATATGCAAAGAGTCACCAAGTATAACTGATTTAAGTCCAATGTAGTACTTTGTTTTGTGGTTAAATTATTAAGTACATGCTCATAGAAAAAAAAAACATGACAGGCAGATAAAAGGATAAAGAAGAAGGGGGGAGGGGATCTCTCTTGATGATACTTTTAATATTTTTCAATATTTTTTCATGATATTTTCTATCAAGTTCTGTATACAACTTTGAATCTGGATTTGGGTTTTATTTTAGTGTGTGTGTGGGGGGGGGCATGTTAAATCTATCCTTGATTCTTTTGCTCTCCCTCATTCACCACAACTTTATTTCAGATGTTTCCACATCTGAAATAAAGTATTACCTGTCTCTAAGGACACAGGGAAAATCCAAACATGCATGAACCCTGTTGTCATGGAGTTTACAAGGCACATCTATCAGTCTTTCCCCTTCTTAAACACATGGAGTCCCACATCCAACAGTTCATATTCTCTTGTACCTTCCTTTTTTTCCCTCTTGACACTATGTCTTGGAGATCAATTTATACCCATTGCTCATTCTTTTTTACATTGTCTATTGCGTCCTCGTGTTGTTGTATCATAGGATAATCAGCCTCTCTCAATGGACATTTAAGGTGTTTTCAATCTTTTGCTGTTGCAAACAGTACCACAATAAACAACCTTATACATATATCATTTCCCACCTGTGGGAGCAGAGCCATAGGACAGATTCCTGGGAGCAGGGCCTGGCAGAAATTCTCAAATTGGCCTCCACAGACATTTACCAAGCAGCATTCCGTCAGCAACCTAGAGGAGTGCCCGTTTCCCCAGCACCTTGAAACCCTCTCTTTATTCTCCTCTGAAGACCACTTGGTGGCCTAGGGAAATCCCACAGCGGATGGAACTAGAGGAGAAGGAATGGTAAAAAGGATTCTATTCCTTTCTGGCCCCCAAGGGGCTCTTCTTCATGGGGGGCTGGGTTTATTTTTAAAGGCCCTTTATTCCTTAAAGAAAGAAAGAGAAAGAAAACCCTACCATGCTACCATGTAGGTGCCACAAAGAGGAACAGCTTTCTTCCCTGTGTTTTCAACTAAACCAACCACTTAAAAAGATACAGGGCACCGGTCAGGGTTGTTGGAGCGGTAGGGGAACACATAGCTGATCCGCAATCAAATGGCACTCGGGAGAGCAATCTGTGTGCTCTTACCCACAGAGCAGCCGGTTTCAGCTGGAATCTATGCGGGGCCGTTTGCCGGCCTCTTTGTGCGGTGGTTGCACTCGCCATCACTCCCCATGGCAGCGGCTGGGGCAGGTTCGGATGGGCGCCCATGTTGTACAACAGTCTATCGGAGCTGCCCTTTATGCCTCCCTATTCCTCTCCCGGCTTCCACCCCTTTGTGTGTATTTAATGGGGATAAGTGTGAGATGTACTGGAGTGCAATCACATTGTGGTCTTAAAAGGATCTCTGATGACAGAAAATATGTCAATTTATTATTTCCCTCGGGACAGAGGGAAAAAGTACAAAGGTTCAATGGATGATGAAGATAATACTTGTGCACTCTATAGCATTTTCCAACAAAAGATTTTAAGGTGATTTTCCTTTAAAAAAAGTATATATATATATTTTAGTCTCATTTTGTAGGTGGGGAGACAAGGAGATTTCCTGGTGACTGAAATGGCCCAGTGGAGGGACCCTGCATAGAGTCAGCATCTCTATGATCCGTCCCAGGCTCTTTTCACTCCCTCTAGTGGAATCTGGCTCTTCACATCCGAGTTTTGTAACAGCAGCAGCAAGCACTGTGCTATTGTGCGGGATCTTTTGGGTACCAGAGCCACAGTGGCATCAAATCTTCAGCCCGGTGGCTCTGTCTGTGATCCGAGCTGTCTCATGTACCTGCAGCTCCGGTTGGTTTCCTTCCATGACAGTTAGCCCTGCAGATCCTGGGCTGCTCTCGAATGCAGGAAGCATCCTGGTGAGGCTCAGCAAGGAGGCGGCCGCATGTTATTTGTCACGCGGGGTCATTCATAATGAATCAACAAAGCGCTGACAATAGTTTTCTTGTAAACTGCACAAACCTTATAAATGGTGTGTGGTCTCCCCTCCCCCATGAATTAGCCCCTTTGTCCTGAAATGTGTGGTTAGCACAGATATTCATTCTGCTGCACTGGGAGAGTGGCAGAGTCTAGGGCAGCCCCCGGAATGGGCAAGACAAGTCGACATTTTCCATTTGGGGTCTTCTGCATCCGAGCTGGAAACACCGTGTTCGCACCTTGAAAGGCGAGAGACAAGGCAGAGGTGGAAAGCACAGCAAACTTCCCAGACCATCCATTCCATTTGAGAGCACGAATGTGATAGCCACTTCCTCTCTTTTATGTGTGCAAGGATGTAGGAAATGAAGACTGGAGAGACAGTTTTTTAAATGCTTTGTGTGGCTGCTTGAAATTCATTATATGGTTGCCTGTTTTTAAAAACCTAAATCAGGAGGGCTGAAGTACTTAGAAGGAAACTAATTGCTTTAAGCTTTTCCTCCTCAGTGTATGCTAGTCTCTGCTGTTATATAATCTTGGGTATTGAACAACTGAATGAAAGAAACAGTGTCTCACTAAAGTAAATGGGCAAACATCATTTGCTGCTGGCATCTTCTTTGGCTCCTGGGGGGGCAGGGGGCAAAGGGGGTAAGGGAGTGGAGGAGGATAATTCCTGGTGAAATTTGCTATAACTTAAAGTTCATAATAGCAACCTTATCATCAAAACGTGGAAACAAAAAATCACAGAATTGAAAAGAGCAAATCTAGGTGGGGGAAAGTTTTTTTTTTTAATCTTGAAATAAAGACAAGTATTGCTGCTTGTCTTTATAGAAAGGCAAATTATGATGGCATAACTTCTGCCATGTTGTTACCAGCTAGATTGTGTGTTGGAATGTATATTGATCAAGTAGATGATTGCCACTGAAGAGAGCTGCAATATTCACACTTGATGTTATGTATAAAACTAGTTACAAAACTATATACCAGGGTAATACCATCTATTTATTTCAGAAATAATTTTCCTTTATTGAGTGTGTTTTTCTCTCTTAAAAAAGAATTGCCAAAATCATTGCTAATACACGAAAACAAGTCAATGATGAAGATCACATGAACCCATGTAAGATGTATATTTGATCCAGAATTGTTTTAGGGTTATTGTAGCTATAGTGTTTTCAAATAAGTTATTTGAATATAAAAGTAGATTATGTATTTCCCCTGTGGCTGGCCAAATGTCTTTTCAACAAAGGGTAAAATAAGAAAGCTATTTTGTGTGTGTGTGTGTGTGTGTGTGTGTGTGTGTGTGTGTGTGTAAAAGAGTGATCTTCTTAGTCATGCTTGGCTGCCTTTTCAGGACTGTCTCCATTTATAATGAGATGTTCTTGAACTCATTTGAGCCAGAAAGTTTAGTAAATTTGTGGTACATTTTTACATGAAATATCATACTTTGTTTATAGAGATCAGGACTAGAGCAAAGGGAGAGTAGATTAATGATTGTTTTGATTTCTAGATTATCATTTTGAGCTGACCTTTAAGTTGGACAAAATATAGAAAACTTAAAATGTATCTTTATTTACTTTATTACTTCATACTTCTTGGCAGTTCTAATTTCATCTTATTGTGTGCTTTAAGGTATACTTGCTATTCAAATCTCAGTTAAGTCTCCGTTGAAGCTGTCAGAAAGACTATCATAACAATCGTTTTTGTAGTCGTATGTTTCAGGGCTCCTGACATTGAAAGGCCCTTCCAGAGTATTGAGGAAAAGTGTTTTCTATATATTTTATGGCTCTGATTGAAGGAAACTTGACTTATATGCACACTTGTAAACATTAACTTTTTCCTTTTCTTTGCAAACATAGCAGACAATTCCTGAGAATGGAAATATGCATGTGCATACACACACACACACACACACACACACACTGATAAAAGATATCTTTTTGAACACTGCAAGTAAATTTTGACAATTTCATTAACATATGAAAAAATATTTATGTTAGTCTCTAGTGTTTTAAGATTCTCTATATTTATTTTTTCTAAGATACCTGAAGATCATTTAAAACACACACACCTTGTAGTTATTTTTTGCAATTATAAGCAGAAAAATCAATTAAGAGATCTTAAGCTGATATCAAAAATCAGTTTATATTGGACTCATTCCCAATCTTATTTCTCTCATTATATTTTGAAATGGACACATTCCTTGTTTCACATTTGTGTTTCCCTCAAACCTTCTATTTTCTTTACCTCCTTGCAACAAATGCCCTTTTTTTCTATTCTTTGCCTTTCCCTGATATTTACAGTAAATGATATGTCATATCTCTCCTGAAATTGGCCATTCTTTTCAGAAAAGAATTTTTTTTTTTTTGGCCTGTGGTGTTACAACGAAAAATTCACTCAGCTAAAATGAGTTACTTCATTTCCAAATAAAAACAATAGTGTTTTTATGCCTGCACTTATTATTATTCTGAGAATGTACTAATTTGTTACATCCAAGATGACGGTTCATTGGGTCTGTGAAAAGGGCAGTGTGCCAACTATAGCAGGGAAGTAAAAGGACTTCTTTCATGGGAAGTAGTGGGACAGAAAGTAGCCCGCAGCTCAGTGGGTATCAGGGGGCAGGCTGCCAGTGGAGTCATCCCAGTATCAGGGTTTCCTTGTTGGGTTCTGAATCAAGCCAAAACTATGATTTCACTAAATGTCAGCCTGGGCAGCCAAATTTTCAAACCCGCTATTGCTCTAAGGAGCGACTGATAAATGTTTTATCCCTGCAGGCACTAGCTGATGTGGAACAAGGGTTTTGAATGTGTTCAGTGCATTTTTACTTTTGGCATTAAGCTTAGATAATTGTCTACTTACCCTGAGCCGGTAATAGCAAAAGAACAAGCAAGAGGATATTTTCATAAAGTAAAACTGCAAAGTAGATTTATTTATACCACGGTGGATTTTTCTTTGACTGCTGTTCTTCTCCCCTATTAAATTTGAATGATAATGACGTTTGGTTCTATACCTTTATTCGGCTCTAAACCAGGGTGGTCTCATAATTTTGTTTTACATGCATGACATTGCTTAAGGTCATTAGTTGTAAATCGTAGTATAAAAAGGCTGAAAATATATTCAGCACTTTGTAGTTTCCGAATGCACATTTAAGAGCTGCTATGAAAAGTCGAGACCTACATGGCAGATTTTCTGGCACTGAATGGTCAATTTAGTGATGTAGATTAGTGAAACCAAACAGTAAGTGAAGAGAGACTGTAATAATGCTTTGATATGTCCCTCTGTTAGAGCGCATCCTGGTCGATCCATTTTCTGTTATTGTAATAGTTTTTTTGCCCTCTAGCAAAATGCTCTCAACAACGATTTTTTAAGAACATATCCCAGGTAAAATTATCAGTTTTTAAAAAATAATTTCCATCTGCTTTTGTACCACTGAAACTAATAAATGAAAAACAGATTTGGATTGATGAATTGAATTTTATTTTGTTAGAGTAAAAACTTTGCTTGGAGAATGTTTGCTTGTGGTTCAACATGTATGTTGTCAAGTTTTCTTTTAAGGCAACGTTTAAATTCATGCTCCTTTTTATTTTAAAGGAGAGTGTACTTTAAATAACATTTAAACAACAATTAGCAATAATGTTATTTTATTTAAATCTTGAAATAGGTCTTACTTAAAATGTGACTGACTTTATCTTGGTGTTTTGAGTCCTATTTCCTTTTTGTAACTATTCATATCCCCAGGAAGTAAAAAGAAGTTCTGCATTTTGTAATTTTTCACAAATTACGACAACTTACTTCAAAATTAAGGGCTGTGTGTATTATTATTTTTCAATCCAAATAAAAATGGGCTGAATTTACAATGAAGACAACTTAAAAATGGAATTGTTTAAAAGTAAAAACAAAAATACACTGCCACAGCAATTATAAATGAAATAGATTATCAAGGGGATGGCTAATTTTGCTTTTCCAAAATGTTGGATATTTAACCCTCAAAATAATTAAATATTTGTAATAAAGCAGTTAATTCAAGCAGCTTATTGCTGTAATTTGCAAAAGTACATTGAACTGCTTTCTTTTCAGCTCATTGATGGAGGAACAAACATTTCTTTAATGAGACTACAGCATATTCTAATTTTGTTGCAAAAGCTTAGATAAGGATCAGGCCCCCTCTGAATCACTGCGCTGACCTATGACATTGAAAGTGCTGAAGCTCTTTGGCAAAAGAAGAGTTAGACAGTCATTATTATGCACAGGACTTTCCAGTTCTAAAGGGGCTCTGTGCTTTCCCTCAGATAGACTTTGTTTGTTGGAAATGAGAACTGTATTTTGGCAGCAAAGGACCAGAACTGAAGCTACTCTGCAGGCAGACTCATTATGACATAATCCTTCATTAATCCTCATTCTGTATTAATAGATCATGCAGAAGTTTTGCTTTAGTTGATCGTCTTCATCAAGGAGCTATGGAAAAGTATTACCGGTAAAATGCCCACCTCTGGTTTTAAGGCTGCTGGTTTATATTCGTCTTTCTTAGTTGCAAAGATTAATAGTGAACATAATCTCTTGGACTTTTGCTTCGTATACAAATGACATATGAGAGCACCTAAAAAATCTGATGTAACCGGACCTTAGTGTTTGAGGGGTAAAACTCACCTGGGAAGAAAATATACCATGTAACAATTTTAAAAAATGTTATTGGGTTAAAACTTCCCCCGGTAAAATAAAAGGGTTCTAGTTGTAGAAGTGTGGGAATAGTGGCTGAACAGTCCAAGTTCCCATAGTGCTTCAGAACACAAGTTGTCATACAATATACATATGTTAGTGTTACCAAAAGGATTAAATTAATCTTGAGAAGCTGAACATTTTTAAAAATTAAATTTATTGGGTTGATATTGGTCAACACAAACATATAGGTTTCAGGTGTGGGTTTCTATGATACATGATCTGTATATTGCACCATGTGCCCACCCAAAGTCAAATCTTCTGTTACCATATATAGGACCTCCTTCCCCCTCTCCACCCACCCTCTTCCTCTGGCAACTGCCACACTGCTGTTTATGTTCAGGAGTTACAGTTTTATATGCCACATATGAGTGAAATCATATGGTTCTTGGGTTTTTCTGAAGCTGAATTTTTTGGGGTGGGAGGGTGAGGGTGCATCTACTTTAGAATGTGTGCTTTTTCTTTCTTTCTTTTTTTTTTTTTTTTTTTTGGTCCCAGTTAACTGCCCAGATCAATGAATGGAGCTGCAGCATTCTGTTGCTTGTTAGATTTTCATCCCACCCTTTTACGGCATTCTGGAACTCCTGTAAAAATATGTTTAGAGAGAATAAATAACTGTGCCTTGCTTGTTTGTTTTTGTTTAATTGTGTAACACTCTTGGGGTCACTGGTGAGCCACAATTTCTCGCAGCAGATCTGGCTCATCAGCTCAGCCTGACCACCTCCTACTTTCCCTGACTGTCACTGTGCAGCAAGTCCTTGCTTATCTTTGTTGATAGACCCAAAACCTCATTGGAAGGTTTAGTTTAGAAACATTAGAGGAGATTCTAGTGATATTTCCTACATTATGAGTCCACAGAGATTGACTATTACAAAATAAACTGCTACCAATGAGAAGATTATTTGGTTAAGCAGCATGTACGTTTTCCTAGAAGGACATGCTGGAAAACCTTTCTCGGTGGTTGGTAGGTGATTGTTCTGATAGGAGTTGCTCATAGGAGTCGAGTCATTAATGGAGATTGTGCCTCTATTGGAACGGGCCCACAGCCCCAGATTGACCCATGATAATAATGCCACTGATGCTTGTGATATTAGAAAATATGCATGCTACAAAAAAACCTGTGGGTGTATGTTTTTATATTGTCTTGTACTTATTTGTGAATTGAAAAAAAACTCAAAGAAGTTAAAGTTGGCCATAAATGCACAAATTGTAATGGTTCATTTGTCTTCTAATCCAGGCCTTCTCATCTCTTAATGTTTTTATTTATATTGTACAGTAAAGAGAACTAAGACTTATTAAATAATTACTGTAAATGGGCCTCCTCCCTAGGTACTTTCTATAAGAGATCAAAATTAATTGTAGGGTTAATAGTCTAAGATAATTGAAAGAGAATCACGATAGAACTCTAAGTCAAAAGCTGCTTTTTTTTTTAAGCTTTCAATGTTCAAACTGTATTAGAGTCTGGGTTTAACACCAGAGATGGTCAGAGGACAGTCCAGTCAATGCCTGAAAGATGAAACTCTGACGGGGGTGCTTGTGATTTGGTAGCTCTCCTTTGTTCATCAGAAGTGGCTGGTGGTGGATGATAAGACAGTGCAGTCTACACATAGGTAATATTCAGCCCCCCCAAAGGGTATCTTCATATTGGCAAATGTTCATACTCTTCCAATCTACCAAATGAGAACTTTACAGTTACCATGACCAAGCCAGGACCTACAGACCTGAAAAGCTAGTCAATCTCCCCATAGTGGGCAGTTTTTCAGAACTGTCTAGACAGATTTTTATATATTTGCTTTAATCTGAGGTTTTGCTGGGCAATAATAACATAAAACTTAGTTTATATTTAGGAAGATTCTACACAACAGAAGTATTATTGCATATCAAGAAAATAAGGATTAGAAAATGTTTGAGAAATGTATTTAAAATTTCATAAAAATGTGGATCATACCAATTTGGTCTTGGCTTTTCTTGCTGCGTTTCCTGGTGTTTGCATAGTTAAGAGGCCAGAGCTCCCCACCAGACCATTTCAAGTTGCTTTTGGGCAGAATTCATCTTCCTCTACACTATTTTTCTATTGCTGTGGGAATAAATTATCACAACCTTAGTGGCTTAAAACAACACAAATTTATTAACTTCCAGTATGGGAGTCGGACATTGAAAATGAGTCCACCTGGCTGCATTCATTTTGGAGGCTCCAGGGGAGAATCTTTCCTGGGCCTTTCTAGCTTCCTGATACCACAACATTCTTTGGCTTGTGGCACCTTTCCTTCATCTCAAGGCCAACAAGTAGCATAGCATGTTCACACCTTTCTCTTTATCCCTTGGCTTCTTGCATACCCCTCTGTCTGACTCTGATTCCTCCTGCATCCCTCTCGTAAAGAACCCTGCCATTGCATCAGGCTCTCTGGATAACCCAAGACAAACTCTTCATCTCAAAGTCCTTCACCTGATCACCTCCTCAACATCCCTTTGTCATCCAAGGTCACAAGCACAGATTCCAGAAATTAGGGTGTGGACATCTTTAAGGACCATTATTCATCTTCCCGGCCCTCAGGGAAGAGTAGGGAACAGTTTTCCATTTGCTCGGGGAGAGAATAGTGCTGTGATCGGTGGTTCTCTGCTTTGGTTTGGGAGCTTTTTAAAATTCCAAAGCCTAGGGTGCACCCCAGACCAAGTACATCAAATATCCGGGGATGGCTCATAGGTATCAGGTGCTCTTAAAGCTCTCCAGATGACTCCAGTGTGCCGGCAATGTTGAAAACCCCTTATTTAGATGTTTTGTTTTATTTTTGAAGGCCCTCGGGGGCATGGTCTGGATATATGAAGGGGCCTCAGTTTTACCAACCTGACTTCAGAGTTTGTTGAGAGGCAGATGAGAATGTCTAGGAGAATGCATGTTTTAATGGCTCAATATTTGTTAGTTTAGATTAGCTTTAGGTGCTATAGTCAAGCGGACAGGATGAAGACAACCTATTCTAAAATTATCAAGTTCAAGCACTAATGATTCAATTATGTAAATCTATAGATGAATCTTGTATATGCTGAGTACATAAATTTAAAAATACTCTTTTTTGAATTTTTCCTACACTAGTGAAAATTCAGTACAACATCTCACATGCTGTTTGAGCTATAAATCACTGATACTGGATGTAATTCAGTATTCTGGAATTGAAACTGGCTTAGTGGTGCATTACATGGATATATTTGAATCCGAAATAATTCCTGCCTCTCTATGATTACACTCTTACGTTTTCACTTAAAGTTGACCTCTCTGCATGGCTACAAGGATCTGGTGATTTAGGAAGGCTTATTTTGGTTGATATTTGGAAATTGAATTAATACTCGTACCGTCACTGAAGCAAGACCGTTAGCCATGGCATAATCATGATTCTTTTTCAGACATAGATACACATATAGCTCTCCAAATTATTACTCCTAAAAAAAGAAGAAACAAAGAGAGTTGAGATTATAATTTACTCCATTGACTGAATATTTGGATTGTTAATGACTTTTTACTGGTTATTTCTATTTCCCAAGATTGGAGATCAATTTTATGCTAGGCTTCACTGAGAAAAAGGGTTTAGCAACAATTACGTGATGACATAACCATAAAATGGTCAGTTGGTGTTTCTGTTTTGATGCTACAAAGACAACAAGGAATATAGTGGCTCATTTTTCAGATAAGGACAAAAGGTCTAACAAACAACTTGGGCCCTACTTTCAACTAGGAGACGTGTGGGAAATGTTGCATACGTACTAAATTACTGGCTTGCACAGGGCATTTTCAAAGGTCATGGGGACGATGAAGAAAACATTTGAAATCGAACGGTTCTCCAGGTTTATTCCAAGAGTAGTCTTGGTTCTAAGTCATCTATCTGTTAGAATTTTATTAGTAATTTTAATAATAGGAATGATTTATTAATAATTACCAACCTAATAAATAAATAAGGAATATTGTGTAACATACCAAATTGCTTACCTGTGTTGGTCAAAGGAATGTGTTCATTAGCATTTTCGACAAACACTAAAAACACACCAATATTCCCCATGGAGCAAGCATTATATCAGTGCATATGTAGTAAACAAAATAGCTACTTAATGCACTTTAACTAAATTACCTCATTTAATTTAGTCCTTACAATAACTGTTTGATATAAATACAAAGAATACTCCATTTCACAGATGAGAAAACGGAGAAGCAGAGGGGTTTACTAACTCTATCACAATCATACAAGTAATAAGTGGCAGAGCCAGGCGGCCCATCTAAATGTGATTGTTAGTGAGCCTGGACCACTTCAGTTCAAGCTTGTTAAAGGTCTTAACTAACTTTCAAGTGCCATGGACTCACAGTTGCAAGAACTAAAATCCAAGACCAAAAGAAAAGAGAAAGCACAGACCAACACTTTGTGGCCAGGCTGGTTTCTCAGGACATAATGAGATTAGAGTGAAAAATTTTACTACAAAGGAGAGGGCTTCAAGACTGGATTTTTCGTTTGAAATTATATCGTGTGCTTGTATAAACCATCCTCACGAGGTTATTGATTTCTATTTGTGTGTTCCACTTTGAAAATCCTGATCACTCGGAAGTAATTTAATTTGTTCCATTTCATGTTTCGCCTGTGTATAAAATATCTACATTTTATTTTCACAACTCAGTGTTTCTCAACCCGATCCTTAAATCACAAGGCCTAGAATTACCTGCTTGTTAAAAACTGTACTTCCTGGATCCCACTTTAGATCATCGGAATCAAACTCTCTGAGGTCAGAGGCTGAGGAGGCTGTCTTTCCTTTTACAAACCCATCCAGTGATTTGTGGTGGAAACTAGTTTCATTTGCTCAAAATGTAGATTCTGAAATCAATGCTCATTATAATGATTTAGATTTTAGACAGACAGCAGGGAAATAGGACAATGATAATGATATACTCCAGATTCTATTTTTCTCTATCCCCATTTTCTCGAGTTAACTTCCTCCTGCCCTTTTCTTCATTCACCAGACATTAACTAAAACTTCTACAATGCATAGCCTCTAGGCTGGCCTGGCATACAGGACTATTGTCAAATAGTTTGGGAGACTCTGTATACTTCATCCTTCCTGCTTTTGCATATTAGAGAAGTCCTGCCAAAAAGAAACTTGTTTGATATTATTAAATCCAGCATTTTCCCAAATTATTTACCCACATATTTACCCAAACTTACCCTTTCTTCAAAGAATATCTATTATCCTAAAGCGTGCCTTCAGGAAAAGTGGATATGACAATGACTTTTTTTTTAACATAATTAAAATCATCAACAAATCAACAAATGGCAAGTGGTGGCAAGGATATGGACAAAAAGGAACCTTAGTACACTACTGGTGGGAATGCAGACTGGTGCACCCATTTTGGAAAACAGTATGGAGTTTTCTCAAAAAATTAAAAATGGAATTGCCAGTGATCCCACTTCTAGGAATATATCCTAAGAAACCCAAAACACCAATCAGGGAGAAGGTATGCACCCCTATGTTCATAGAAGCACAGCTTACAATAGCTAAGATCTGGAAACAGCCCAAGTGCCCATCAGTAGGTGAGTGGATAAAAAAAGCTGTGGTACATTTGTACCATGGAATACTATGCAGCAGTAAAAAAAAAGAATATCTTACCCTTCGAGACAGCATGGAGGGACCTGGAGAGTATTGTGCTAAGTGAAATACATCAGTCAGAGAAAGACAAATATCACATGATCTCACTCATATGTGTAATGAACAAAGTAAACTGATGAAAGGAGTGGATCCAGAAACACAGAAGCATGGAACAGACCGTTGAAACTCAGAGGGAAGGCAGAGGTGGGTGAGTGGGAAGAAATCAACCAAAAAACTTGTATGCATAACCCATGGGCACAGACAAAGGGGTGGTGAAGGCCTGGGGCAGGGGGTGGGGGAAGGATAGAAGGGATTAATGGGGGGAAAGGGGACCATAAGTAATACATTTAATAATAAATATTTTTTTAAAAAAAAGGATCCTAACTTAAATGTCTCAAATTATCTTTAGAAAAACACAAACTCAACCAATTCAACTCTGTTGTCATAAAGTTGGGTAAACGACTTAGTAGGATCAGCCTGGTCTCTGTTTCACTGTTATTTTTCAGTTTGTCTTTATATGCTTTTAAATTATTAAAGCAACATGTTGTTAGAAATAAGGTGAGCCCCAGAGCCAGGGGTCCTGGCAGAACACAAAGGACACTCGGGAGCCAGCCAGCAAGGCAAATAGCTTTGCTCCTGCAGGAGGGTGCGCATACTGAGCAGCGGTCCGCTCAGGTTTTTGTCTGATGAACGTCATCTGTCCTTCACTCTTGATTGGTCAGAGCTTAGGCTTACAGTCTTGTGCGATTGGCTAATTTAATGGAAAAAGGGAGGGGTTGACCTTTGCCATTTCAAAGTGGTGGCCCCAGGGGAGCTGTGAACCAAAATGGTGGCTGCCAAGTCACACCAGCCAAAATGGCGGGTGCCTAACCGTCCTCTTTGACAGAAAAGATTCCTTGTTTATTCTCACAATGTGTACTTTAAAAACTCACAAGTACAGCAAAAGCACCTAAAGTATACTGTAAAATGTGAAAATGACTCCCTATTCTTGCCATGTCAGTCTCATTTCTTTGTATTTTTTCTTTTTACTGTGTTTGGGAACACACACACACACACACAGAATGTATGCATAAAAAAAATATCACATGTATCTTTTTACAAAAGGAGATTGTGTATTGTTCTAAACTTCACTTTGTCTAGTAAACATGTTGCGTCAGGTTTCTGAAGTTCCCTGGAAATAGGCTCCCAGATGCCTAGTGACCTTTCACCATTTTAAAGGTGCATTCGCCATGAGGCCTGTGGAAAACAACACCATGACCTGGTCCTAAGAAGAATTCAAGTGGGTGAACTGCTTGCCCAAACCTGCAGGAACCACTTGGCTAGCTGCCATGTCTCAGCACATTGATGCAGGAGGATGTGTTCTATGCAGTAGTTACACGTGTGCCATGGAATTTGCACAACTGAGTTCTGCATAAATGCATTTTACAAATCAAACACTTTTTAAATATATTAGGAAAAAAAATCACTCTTTTTAAAATATATTTTATTGATTTTTTACAGAGAGGAAGGGATAGGGACAGAGAGTTAGAAACATCGATCAGCTGCCTCCTGCACACTCCCTACTAAAGATGTGCCTGCAACCAAGGTACATGCCCTTGACCAGAATCGAACTGGGACCTTCAGTCTGCAGGCTGACGCTCTATCCACTGAGCCAAACCGGTTACGGCCATCTTTCTTTAAAGGAAATCTGGTGTGAATTTTACTTTACACCTATCTATATATATAAAAAGGCAGGTGCTGTGATGACTGAAACGACCGCTGGACCAGTCACCATGCGGTGCTAGCATAGATGCATAGACACAGGTAAAGCCTATGAGTGAACTAAGAATGAACAAGACAAATACTTGCCTTCATGGAGGTCATACTGTAAGAAGGTTAGGTCAGGGATGAGAATTCAAAATTGCCACCAGCACAGACCTGAGGTGCCGCTTCTCAGAGTGGCCAAAGATACACCCAGTAGCGGACTGGGGGCGTGACTAAACGGCTGGTGCTGACATGAAGGCAGCACCATTCTGGATTTCCCAGAGGATCCAATGGCTGCCTAGGAGATGGAGCTTTTGACACTGACTGGCATAGAAACCAACCAATCAGAACCTAATCTGAGTGAACTGCAAAGGCAGAATCTAAGGTAGGGTTGAAGAGGGATTTTAAGGGCAACAGCTATTTGGTGTAAGGTGTAAGAAAGCAGTACAATTTTTTAATTACCGGTTTGGCAGTATAGTGCATATGGCTGGTTATCAGTTCAGATAGAGGGATTATGTATTTTTGTCTGCCAAGAGCATCTCCCCCTGCTGAAAAAGGCTTCTGCCAGGAGAGAGCAGTTGGGGGAAACCAGGCCTGCAGGGTAGGGCAGTTGGGGGCATTAGGCAGACAGGCAGGTGAGTGGTTAGGAGACAGTGGTCCTGAATTGTGAGAGGGATGTCTGACTGCCAGTTTAGGCCCAATCCCTGTGGGCAGTTGGACGTCCCCCATAGGTCCTGGATTGGAGAGGGTTCAGGCCAGGCTGAGGGACAACCCCTGTGCATGAATTTCATACACCAGGCCTCTCATTAAAATATAAGTCAGGGGAGGGCAGTTGGGGGTGACCAGGCTAGCAAGGGAGGGAAGTTGGGGGTGAACTGGCCTGCAGGAGATAGCAGTTGGGGGAAACCAGGCCTGCAGGGGAGGGCAGTTGGGGGCATTAGGCAGACAGGCAGGTGAGTGGTTAGGAGACAGTGGTCCTGAATTGTGAGAGGGATGTCTGACTGCCAGTTTAGGCCCAATCCCTGTGGGCAGTTGGACGTACTCCATAGGTCCTGGATTGGAGAGGGTTCAGGCCAGGCTGAGGGACAACCCCTGTGCATGAATTTCATACACCAGGCCTCTCATTAAAATATAAGTAACTAGAGGCCCAATGCATGAAATCTGTGAAAGAGTAGGCCTTCCTTTCCCCAGCTGCTGGCACCGGCTTCCCTCTGGCCACCGGCCGGCACCCAGGACCTGGGCTTCCTTCGCAGCTGCAGCTTTGTCCAGAAGGTCGTCCAGAAGGACGTCTGGTCTAATTAGAATATTATGCTTTTATTATTATAGATTGCTCCCTAATTCATGAGTCTGAGTAATGCAGACTCTTTCTACATCAAACATGTGGGTTTTGGGAAGTCTTTTACAGTGCCTCAAAACAACAAGTTAATAGGATCTTACTCTTACAAGGTCTATGTTCTTTTTATTTACAAAATTATGATCAATAAGAAAGGTAAAGCTCAATCTTTTTTTAAATTTATTTTTCAATTACAGTTGACATTCAATATTGTATTAGTTTCAGGTATACAGCATAGCAATTACACATTTATATGCCTTCACAGTGAGAACCCCGATAACTCTAGTACCCATCTGACATTGTCAATTTGTACGTCTTACTCACTTCCACCTTTTTTACCTATCCCCTCCATACTCCTCCCATCTGGAAACCCTCAGTTTTGTTTTCTGAATCTATAAGCTTGTTTCTGTTTCATTAAATTTTTTTTTTAGATTCCACATAAAAGTTAAATCATATGATATTTGTCTTTCTCTGTCTGACTTATTTCATTTAACCTGATACCCTCTATGTCCATCTATGTTGTTGAAAATGGTGAGATTTCATTCTTTTTTTAAGGCTGAATATTATTTCATTGTGTATATGTACCACATCTTCTTTATCCATTCACCTAAGTTGCTTCTATATCGGGGCTATTGTAAATAATGACGCAATGAGCAAAGAGTGCATATATCTTTTTAAATTAGAGCTTTTGATTTGTTTGGATAAATACCTGAAGTGTACTTGCTAGGTCATATGATAATTCTATTTTTAATTTTTTTAGTGACTTCTATGCTGTTTACATAATGGCTACACCAATTTACCATCCCACCAACAGTGTATGAGGGTTTTCTTCTTCCTACACCCTTCCCAACATTTGTTATTTGTTGATTTATTGATTATAGCCATTCTGACAGGTGTGAGGTGATATCTCATCGTGGTTTTAATTTTCATTTCCCTGGTGATCGGTGATGTTGAACATCTTTTCATATGCCTATTGGCCATCTGTATGTCCTCTTTGGAGATATGTCTATTCAAATTCTCTGCATACTCTGTGCTGCTCAAATGTTAATGTTCACACAAATCAGCAAAGTGATCTTGTTAAAATGTAGATTATGTTTCTGTAGGTCTTGGGTGGGGCCTGAGTTTCTGCATTTCTAACAAGCTTCCAGATTATGCAATATTGTTAGTCCTCACCCCATACTTTGTGTTGAGGAAGTCTACAGTATTCTATCTATACCTACATTGCTCAGGTCACTTTGCTCCATGACACTTTACCAATTACTTCTTCCTTTGGGACAGAATAAATCCCAGAATGAGGTTATTTTCTAAGCTTTTGCAGTGATATAGTAGGAAATAAATCAAATGAATAATTTATCAAATGCTCTGATCAGTTATTAGTGAAATATATGTCCAGATAGTTAAAGTTGCCTATCATAAATATAATTTGTCATTGTACCTATTTTATACTCTTTAAGATATTGACACAATGTTATAGAGCCACACATAGCAGTAGTATGAAGCAGGTATAATTATCTTCATTTTGTAGATGAAGAAAAGCAGGTTCAGAGAGAACATGTATGTTGCCCCAAGTCAAACAGTTGGTGAGCGAGTAGTAAGTGCTACCTCTCTAATTTGGAATTGATCATCAGACTCTGAGCTTCACAAAATTAAAAGGAAAAACGTCTGGTGAGGGTTCCTAGGACAAGAATTGCTTAACTACAAATCACTTAAGCCAATATTCCAAGCACAGATCACCCTTATAGTCTGGGAGATAAAGCTTAACTGAGATTTCTGGGTATTTGGAAAAACAAATGTATTTATTTGGACACAACAAAGGTCATTCTTGATTAATTTCTGTGACTAGCCATAAATAAAGAAATATTCTCACCACCCTCAGTTCTCCAAAGAGCTGTAATGACAGAGCAACCTCAAGTCTCCCCTCTCCCTAACCCCCCAAGAACAGGCTTAGGTGTGGTGATGGCATTGTCATGTTGAAGTTGTATTGAGAGCTTTTCTTCTTTGTTGAACATCAAGAATCAGGTCTGGGGGGAAATCAGTAAGCCCTATAATTAACTTCAATTTTAATTTCTGGGTGTCTGTTTTCTCCCAGCTGCTGCCAAGGTTCTCCTTCAGCCCCATCAGTTAGAGCAGCGTTCCTGAAGCTCAGGCCAGGCTCCCTTTGGCAATCGTTATGAGGTTGCAGGGTGATGGGCTCGAGCCCTCCTGGGAAACTTGGAGCCAAACTAAAATATAGGTTGACTTTAAAAAAAACACACACACACACAAAAAATGGGGGCCACCCATTTCAAGAAGCCAGTTTTTATTCCTCAGTTTGGGGGAAACTTTTTAGATTTGGATTTTTAATACTTCTTAGTTTTTAAATAGTTTTGGTATGTATTTAATCTTTAATTAATTTTCTTTAGTTTATTTTTTATTATCCCTTCCTTTCCTATTACTATTGCTTTTCTTTCTATGTTTCCATATAGCTACGTGTGTATTTGCTCTGTTATGAATTGAAAGCCCTGAAAGACCCTACAGTTTATTCCTCTAACATGCTGTAATGCTATTTAAATTCAGGCCTTCACTTCTTTTAAAATCAATTTATATGATACCCATTATAATGCCAGTTTACCCAATTTACACAATTAGTGGTGGATCAGCTAGAACCAATGGAATATTTGAGGAGTTAGGCTTATGGAATAAAAAGGACCTACTGAGTAATTCACTGTAGGGAGATGACAGGACGAGGGCACTGTTGACTGAGCCAAAGGCTAGAAGGCATCCAGTTCTAGTCAGACATTTACCAGGAGTAAGAATGTGTATGCTGTACTAGGTGTCCTGGGTTAGAAGAACATACAAGACATGATTTCAGTCCTCAACATGCTCACAGCCTAGACAGGGAAATAGATCAGAACATAAAAAAGCAAAGAGTAATGCTATGATAGTAACATAGGAAAGAGATTTCTTTCAATGGAGATAGAGGAGTTCGGGGTAAATTCATGGAGATTATTGCGTTTGTGTCAAAACCTAAAGGACAGTCAGCAATTCCATAAACATGAATGAATGGTAAGAATAGTTAGAAAAAAATAGCTTATGTTATTATCATCCACAGAGGTGGGAAAGTGACAGGCATGTACAAGGGATGATGTGATTGGTTAAAAAATGTTCATGAAAGGTTGTTGAACTGGAAGCTAGAAAAGCAAACCCCCCATTTTAATCATTTTACCAGTGTCATATACCCTCTAAGACCAACAGTTCTCACTGTTTTTTGAGCACACTTCCTTTCCATAGGCCACTTTATTGAAAATCAAAATCAATAATTTTATATTCAAAGATCGATATAAGGAAGAAGGGGTTTCCCCCCTTGAGCTTCATAGCAATGTGTTTCCTATATATAGTCCCCATCACTTTTCAGAGTGTAGACATCTAACTAAGTCATTTAAAGATAAGCTTATATTGTGAATATGAGATTGATTGCACAATTTATTTAGTTCAGGCTTAGTAATAGGAGAATGTAAGTCATTGACATGTCTTTTTTTGTTCAGTTTACCTTTAATTTTATTCTTGTAGTTTATATCGAATGTCTCCACTTCCATTATGAGAGCTATTAAAAGATACTAATTGAAAGAATTCTCTTTGAATTAAATTGCCATATTCTGACTTTTCTCCAGGCTCAAGTGTGAATACCTTCTTGTTTCCTATAAACATTGTCAGGTTCAAATTCAGTATTATTACTTACTCAATAATTCTGACTGACCAGTGTCACCTGATCTAAGTGTGCCCATTCTCTGGGCTTCAGTTACTTCCAAGGTCATGTGGACATCATGGATTTGTAGGAATGCCAGACATTCTAAATGTGTGCAAAGTGCCTTCTTCTTTAAATTTGTTCCTTTATAGTGTCTTACTTAATGATTTAACCCAGTGGAAGGTTTTGAAGGAAACTTTGGACAGGATAGGAACTGAGGGCCATCCTTTGGCATCTGGAAGCTCCTTTTTCACTCCCCAACTTCAAAATCCCACATTAATAGCATGAAAATTTTGCATTGCCGAAATCTATGTATTTGATATGCACTTAATCTTCAGTTCATTTTCTTTGTAGTTTTTTTTTATTATTCCTTCCTTTCCTATTACTATTACTTTTCTTTATATGTTTGTATACCTAGCTCTGCGTGTATTTGTTCTGTTATGAATTGAGAGCACTGAAAGGCCCAGAAAATGTTTCTTGGGAGCCAGCGTCCTCATTTAAAAAAAAATTACTATTTTGTTGGACTCATAAAACCGTAGTATTATAAATTACTATATTATTTAAAGTGACTGTGTGCATGCTAAACATACCATAGGTCACAGATAACTCTTCATCCACGTATTTACTGATGAGGGTAGCCGGGTGTGTTTGCACTTCCATTTATACGCTTTTTCAAGATGCGGAGGCAATACATTTTTATCTCGCTTCCATCTGCTTCCCTCGCCCCCTCTCCTTTTGCTCACAGCATGGCAACAAGAGTTACAGCTTTAGCCTGTTTTGCTTATGGAACTGTGCCAGAAGCAGTTTTGAAGGTGTTTTAAAAATGAAGACATCTGGCAGCTGGCATACTTACAATTCATTTGCCAAAGACAAGTTGCACGCTGCTGGAATTTTCAACTGAAGGTCACGCACCAGGTAAGAAGCAGTCAGGTGGAGCTGGTGCATAGGAAGCTACACGCTGAAAAAATTGTGAGCTTTGTGAAGCGGGGTGGGCTAAATCAAGAAGCATGCCTGTCTCCTTGTTTACCCCTCACCCCCTTGTCACCAGGCTTTTTTTAAAAGAGGTAAGTGGGGGGGAGGGCGGCAGGGGAATCCAAGCCAATAAAATTGACAGTGAATGACAAGGCCTATCAGCAGGAGCCCTGGAAAATGGTGAGAGGAAAGGGGGCTGAGTAAAGAAGATGGAAAGAGAATTTAACATAGGGCTGGACAGACATGTTCCTATCAGTTGAGTGATCCCGTTTTTTCAGAAAGAAGCAGACTAAGAGATTCTGAGTGTACAGCTCATCCCGTGAGTGAATTACTGACAGGACACCAGTGAATGCTCTGTGACAGAAGATTTGCTTGATGTTTGATAACGTTAGTATAGAATTTGGGGTTTTCTGTTTTAAAATCTTTTCTTGTAGCTGGGAGTCACTAAGTGTCAAATCAATTAGTTTTGTGATTTTACACTTGCATCAAATGAAACCGTCTTATTGTTTTATCTTTATTTTCCTGCAACAGGAATTTAACACATAAAAATAGGCATTTCTATATGACCTTAACATTTGACCAAAGAGAGCAAAGGCAGGAAATTGTCTCTCTACATTGAGCATCTCTCTCTCTGAAAAATTTCAGCACAGTAAACGTAATGTGGGCCATCTTTGACATGTAAGCAATGAGATATCTATATATATAACAGCCTAAACGACCGTCCAACCGTTCGATCATCTGCCTGGCAGCTATGATGCGCAATGACCGCCAGGGGGCATACGCTTACCGAGCTGTGGTGACTTGGCAGCTGCAGTTCTCCGGTAATGCACCCGGAACCAGAGAGGAGGGAGCCTAATTCCGGGTGCATCACCTGAGAACTGCCCTCTTGAAATCTAGGACACCTTGGGGCGTGTCAGAAAGCCGGGTTAGGCCTGATTCCCACAGGCCAGCGTAAGGGACCCCACTGGTGCATGAATCTGTGCACCGGGCCTCGAGTATATTTATAAAGCAATCATTAGTACCTAAGGAGTACTATTTCTATACAGAGTATTGTATCTCTAAAATGATCCCACAAAGTAATTCTTACTGCAGCATTAGTTCTCATTCTCCTTGTGCATGATTTAAATCATTTTTATTTATACGGAATTTCATTACTGAGTAAAAGGGAAGTAGACCTTGATATATTTCCACGCAGTAAGTCTGAGATGATTATTTTTCACCTTCCTAAATCCATGCCTGTTGTATTAAGTGAGCGATCCTGTCTTGTGTTTAAAATACTGCATAAGATTCATTCCCCGGCATCTCCACCAGAAAACAAACAAACAAAAAATACTGCATAAGAAATACTAGTTAGCGGAGAAGGAGATAATGTTACTGCTACAATTTTCTTGTTGAGGAAGGTTGACCCCCACTTTATCCCAGATGGAGACAGAATTGCTGGCCCTACAGAGGCTGCAAACCTCTGACCCAAGTGCAGGATCTAGTCTAAAATTTGTGCATTGGACACACTCACTATTGACCTGCAGAGTTAACTTTTTTTTTTTAATGTTGACAGAAGACTTTATATTTTTTAAATCTGTATTTCCAGTTTCTTTTAAAAAATTGGAAAATCAGGCATCACTGCCCACAACCCCTCCTGAGAATGGTCTGCTGGTCCTGGCCGGCAGGGGTTCTCTAGTCTCAGGGTCCTGCCACCCACCCCCCCCCATTCTCCTCAAGGCTGAATGCAAATTGCTGCTTGGTTGCTTTTGTTGTTGTTATTTTTCTGAAATTAGAGTGAAGAGGAAAGAGACGTATTTCTGGCATGTTTGTCTGTGTCAAAGCAAGGAAATGAAAATAGGCCAGAAGAACAAGTTTTCCTAACACCAGGCCTGCTGCCCACACTGATAGAACCTCTCCAGCCCCTGCTGTCCTTTGAACTTGTTTCCTCTCTTACACGAAGCACCACCTCTGACTGCCTTGGGTTGAAATTCCAGAGGCCCAAGTTCTTTCCTGGTCTGGCCAGGATCACTAAACCTCTACCCCACATCAGGACTGCTGCAATTTCACAAATGAAGCCATCCTAAAGGTACCCAACATAGAGGCCATTCCTGTCTTCCAAACACTGTCAGGGCTCGGAGAATGTGAGGGCCGGGGACTAGGGCTGAGGAGCTGGGAGAGGGGAGTGGTAAACTGTTTGATAATATTATGACACTTAAAAATGTACTTTTTGTTCATAAATTTATTCATACATTGGTCTTGCCTTTGAGAGATGTTTTGTTTTTTATCATTGGGCCTTGCTTCTTCCTTGGAAATTTAGAAGTTACAAAATCTGGGGATATTTTTCTTTACTTTTATTTAAAGAGAAAATGCCATAAACTTATATGAGAAAATGGTACCTGGTAGAAATGAAGATATCTGCCTGGTGGTTTTAGTGGTTGGATATGAAATCAGTGAGCAGTAACTACGTAGTACTCTTTTCACGTAGGGGCCATGCCTTAGTGTATTGCTCCCTGAGGAGAATTTTAGAGTTATTAGGATTGTAAACTATGAAATACAAGCACACTGTAGCTCATATGATCTAAACTAAAAACTCAAGAGATAGATTAGCAGTGCTTAG
This sequence comes from Myotis davidii, assembly GCF_000327345.1. NCBI lineage: Eukaryota > Metazoa > Chordata > Mammalia > Chiroptera > Vespertilionidae > Myotis > Myotis davidii. Next base: position 1,918,151 of record NW_006293778.1, on the reverse strand, counting down.
AAATGGGTTTTGGAAAAAAATATTGATGATTTGTCAACTCTTCATTTTTCCTTTAAAACTTATTTGTTTTTGTTTGCCAGTCAAGTGTCTACCAGACAAGGCCAATCTGAAATCCCTGCTAAGTTTTTCATTCATCACATAAAGCTTTCCATTCAGACCTTCTGATATACGAAACCAAACCTAAGGAGTACTATTTCTATACAGAGTATTGTATCTCTAAAATGATCCCACAAAGTAATTCTTACTGCAGCATTAGTTCTCATTCTCCTTGTGCATGATTTAAATCATTTTTATTTATACGGAATTTCATTACTGAGTAAAAGGGAAGCTATATATGTATATATATAATCTCTAGTAACAAACATCAGCGGTGAGTTGGGGGCCCTGGCCTGTGTGACTGAATTGGCTGTGTGTCTTCCTGTGCACAGAGAGTCTGCTGGTAGATTTCTGGCCAGGGCATCTGCCAGGGTTGCAGCTTGATCCCAGTAGGGGGCATGCAGGAAGCAGCCAATTGATATCTTTCTCTCCCATCGATGTTTCTCTCTCTCTCTCCCTCTCCCTTCCTCTTTCTCTACAATTAATAAAATCATTTTTTAGAGTGAGTTGAGGAAGTGAAAAACGTAGATTATAAGAAATAGTTGAATTTTCAAGAAATAATTTCTAGCCTAACCTGTTTGGCTCAGTGGATAGAGTGTCAGCCTGCAGACTGAGGGGTCCCGGGTTCAATTCCGGTCAAGGGCATGTACCTTGGTTGTGGGCACATCCCCAGCGGGAGGTGTGCAGGAGGCAGCTGGTCGATGTTTCTCTCTCATCGATATTTCTAACTATCTCTCTCCCTTCCTCTCTGTAAAAAATCAATAAAATATATTTTTTTAAAAAGAAATAATTTGTGGTGTGTGTGTGTGTGTTGGTAGCAGAGTGGCAGGGATTTAAGTTATTCTTTTCAACATTTATAGAAAAGGTTAAGTAAAGGCGCTTTGAAAGTAATAAAATTAAATTGAATACATATAAGGAAACATGCACGTAAACATATTAAATGATAACCGAAACATCTGGAAAATGAGGCAAGCTGCTGAGGCTACGGTGGCCTTGCACGAATTTTGTGCATAGGATCTCTAGTTCAATTATAAAAGGAAATTTCAATCAAATTCTTTAAAACCCCATTTTAATTTTGTTTTGAAAAATATATTTTATATTAATATGCATTGACAAATATAATTAAATGCCTGATATTTGAATAATGATAAAGGGTGTACAAATGACTATGTGCTCTTATTACTATCAACGTTAAAATACAATCATGGACTTTGGATGGCATGATCTAGGGGTTTAGTTTTAAACATTGGGTTATTCTCATTCAGCCAACATTGAGCAAATGCTATATGCTTAATTATGATAGATGTTGTAAGTAAAACATTATATAATAAAATTAGACATTAAAAACCATCACACATATATGCATTCCACGGACACACCAGGCATGCTCCTGCTTAAGGGTATTTGTACTTGCTGTTGCCTTTGCTTTGACTGCACTTCCCCAGATGTCCACATAGTTCACTCCCTTACTATCTTCAAGTCTCTACTCAAATGTCACCTTCTCAGTTGAACAGTGCATAATTCTAAACTCAGCCAAATGAGCATCAAATGTGAGGATGAGATGAAAGCATGTTAAAAATCCATTCAGAAAGAAATATTCAAGGAAGTACTCAAAGGAAGCAAAAGGATTTTAGGAGAAAGACATTGAATACCAAAAATAAGTGAAGAAAAGAGACCAGTAAAATATAGGACAAAGGATAGATCCTTAAAATTCTGTAAATTTTTAAAAATACTAATAATCTGGAATTAAACTCCAAATAAGTTCAACATAAAATTTGAAGGTGAAGCCAATGTCAGTTACAGGGAAAATGATTAGCATGCTACAGTTTATTATCTTTTATTTGGAAAAAGTATATACATTTAAATATATGAGTTAAAAATTTCTTATTAACCAACACAGGAATAGAAACAGAAAATATAATTTTTAGGTCCCTGGTGAAGGAAAAAAGTAGAGAAAACTCAATCAATTCCCAAAAATGATAGAGAAAAAAAGATTGCTTCTTTTTTAAAAGGTGAGTATTAAATATTTAATAGTGGAAGTATATGCAAACATTTTAATAATTATAATGAATGCAAGTATTAATTATTTTATTAAAAGGCAGTGATTGTCAGATTTTATTTTAAGCTAATTACTTACTACTTGCCAGAGACACTTCCAAAACAAATGACACAGCATAATTAAAATAAAGGGATGGATAGAGATATTTCAGAAAGATGCTAATTAACAAAGAGAAAGACCAGTTAAGGCAATATTAACGTAACATAAATCAGATTTGGAGTCCAAATTTTTTAATTTGGACAAAGAGGAAGATTTCACATTATAAGCAGAACACTCTCTCAGGATACAAAAATCATAAATTTTATGTACCTAACCATCCAGCTTTGACATATATAAAACAAAAAATATTAGAAATGCAAGTAGATATTGTTAAATCTATAATCTTAGTAAGAGAATTTAGTGTACCTCTCAGAATTCGATTATTAAAGTAGCCAAATAACAATAATGATGATGCTTAGTAAGAGAATTTAGTGTACCTCTCAGAATTTGATTATTAAAGTAGCCAAATAGTACTAATGATGATGATAGAACCAGGGGCGGTGAGGGGTAAAAGATCAACCAAAGGACTTGTATGCATGCATATGAGCATAACCAATGGACACAGCCAGTAGGGGGGTGAGGGCATGTACTGGGGGATGGAAGCAGCCAGGGAGAGGGCAATGGGGGGAAAAGGTGACTCATGTAATACTTTAAGCAATAAATAATTTAAATTAAAAATAAAAATGATGATGATATATAGGGTTTTAATAATACATATAACAAAATATATGTGTACACATACACATATAACAAATAGATGATACACATTTATTTCAAATACAAGTGCATTTTTAAAAATTTATCACTTATTATGTCTCAGGAAAAATATACAGACATATGCTAACCTCAACAAAATCATAAATCAATAACTGTGAACCAGAAACAATCTGACCACTTAGCTAGAGTTTTTAAAATCTTTTAAGTAATTTCTAGATTAAGAAGAAATAACAAAATATTTAAAGTGAATATATTAAAGACACAATATATTAAAAATTGTGTAGTATATTCAGAGGTAAGTATGTAGCAAAATATTAAAGGAATAGTATTTCAAGAAAAGATCATTAAACATATAGAAATCTATGTAATTCATTCTAGTAGCACTAAAGGAAGACAATATGGTCATCTCAATACATTCTAAAGTTTTGAAAAATAAAATTCAACATTTTTTGTTAAAAATTTTAGCAAGCTAGGAAAAGAGGCAAGCCTCCACACTTTAATAATGAATATTGCCCTAGCTGGTTTGACTCATTGGACCAAAAGATCCCAGGTTCAATTCTGGTCCAGGGCAGTATCTTGATTGTAAGTTTCTCCCCTGGTCGGGGCATGTGCAGGAGGCAACCAATCGATGTATTTCCTTCACATCTATGTTTCTCTCTGTCTTTTCCTCTCTCTTCCACTCTCTCTAAAAATCAATGGAAAAATACCCTTGAGTGAGGAATAACAAAACAAAACCAAAAAAAATGAATATTTATGTCTACATCTCACATACTCCAAATCAGTAATGAAACACTAGAAGGGTTCCCATTAAAGTCAACTCTAAGTCTTGGTGTTCAAGATTGTACTGTCCTAAGCAATACAGTAAGAAATAATAATAATAATAGTTCTAATAATAATATTAAATAATAGCTATAAAGTTAGAAAACAAGAAAAAATATGATCTACAATTAATATGATCTTGTACTTTGAAAATCCAAAAGAAATAACAAAAACTTATTATAACTGTTAAAAAAAAAGCTTAATACAGTAACAAGCTTGAAAAAATGCATAGTTTTCCTATACACCAATGATAACCAATTAGAAAATACTTTAAATATTGTTCACAATTACAAAAGGAAAAAACCCACAAAATATGTGGGACATTAATATATAAGACTTATATGAAGAAAGTAGTAAAACATAACCTTAGTAATGGATGGAATTACTCAGTATAATAAAACTAGAGGCCCGGTGCATAAAAATTTGTGCACTCAAGGGATCCCTCAGCCTGGCCTGCACCCTCTTGCAGTCCGGGACCCCTCGGGATGTCCAGGAGCCCTTGCTCCTTACTGCCCTCCTGCTCACTGCTCCTTAGCGCTGCCCCAGAGGCAGAAAAGGCTCCTGCCACCACGGCTGTGCTCACCAGCCATGAGCCCGGCTTCTGGCTAAGTGGTGCTCCCCCTGTGGGAGCACACTGACCACCAGGGGGCAACTCTTGCATTGAGCATCTGCCCCCTGGAGGTCAGTGTGCATCATAGCAACGGGTCATTCCACCATTTGGTCGATTTGCATATTAGGCTTTTATTATATAAGGTTGGCAGTGTTGCTCAATATATCTGGAAGTGAGAATGCTCAATAAAGGAAAGACAATGAAAGTTAAATATCTTCTAAAACCTTATAAATATCACAGCTGTTATGAAATTTAAAGAGCTTGATATTGGGATAGATAGATAGATAGATAAATAAATAAATAGAGAGCCCAGGAAGTGAATTTAAAATGTCATAAAGATTGTGTTTAAAACCATTAAATATAGAAAAATATTTTTATAATATTAGAGTAAGACAGAACATATTAAGACAAAACATAGAAACTAAAAATAAAATAACTAAAAATTTGAATACAATAAAAAATTCAGTGTTGTAACAAGCAATAGATTGAGAGAAAATATTTGCAATATATATACAGAATATATGAAGTACTGATAATTAACAGGGGAAAATAACCCAATGGGCAAAGAATATTACCAGGCAGTTTTTAAAAGAGGAAACCTAAGTGGTTAATTAACAAATAAAAACGTGTTTCACCTCAAGAGTAGTGAGAGAAATGAAAATTAAAACAAAAGTGAGATATAATTTTTCAGGAATCCGACTGGTAATTCTTTTCAGATTACTAAAGTCTAGTGTAATCAGTAGAAGGTGAGAAAATGAGTAATTTATATAATCTAATAGCCTTAAAGCCAGCACTTCCACTTTGAGATGTCAAGTGGACACCTCCTAGCCAGTATTTCCTCCCTCTAGAATCCTAATTCCTTTAGTATTGCCCCCCACCATCACCACCCTTATGTCTCAAAAGAAGTTGATGTTGATCTCACCCTCACCTCTTGGATGGGTTTGAGTGAACCAATGGTAATCTCTACTCCTGCTCTCTCAATCAATGATTGGCCAAAATTCTGGGTAACCAGAGAAGCAAAGAGAATTTTGCCAAAAGTTACAGAAAAGTTCTTTCTTACTCTTAAGGAGAACATCAAGAAGCCAGTCTTACGTTCTCCCACGAGACATGAACAAGGAAGAAAATAGAACTGAAGCTTCTCCCACAACTGAAATTCCTCTTGTATAGGCTAATTATTTTCCTACCATGTGCCAGATAATGTTCTAGGTACTAGGAACACATCCTATATAGTAAAGAGGTAATATGCAAATTAACCCTCATGCCCTCACAATATGGCTGCCTATGATCAGGACAGCAGGGGGGATAGTGAGGGATGACCAAATGACTGAACAAGCAGGCTGCGTGGGGCAAGCAGGCCAGCTGGGGTGCTGGTTAGGGGGAAACAACTGAACAAGCAGGCTGCGTGGGGCAACCAGGCCGGGAGGGAGGTTAGTTAGGGGGAAACAACTGAACAAGCAGGCTGCGTGGGGCAACCAGGCCGGGAGGGAGGTTAGTTAGGGGGAAACAACTGAACAAGCAGGCTGCGTGGGGCAACCAGGCCGGGAGGGAGGTTAGTTAGGGGGAAACAACTGAACAAGCAGGCTGCGTGGGGCAACCAGGCCGGGAGGGAGGTTAGTTAGGGGGAAACAACTGAACAAGCAGGCTGCGTGGGGCAACCAGGCCGGGAGGGAGGTTAGTTAGGGGGAAACAACTGAACAAGCAGGCTGCGTGGGGCAACCAGGCCGGGAGGGAGGTTAGTTAGGGGGAAACGGGGGGACAGTTGGGGGCAACCAGGTCAGCAGACAGAGGTGGTTAGGGGTGATCAGGCTGGCATGGGGGCCAGTTAGGGGAGATCAGGCAGGCAGACAGGTAAGCAGTTAGGAGTCAGCAGTCCTGGATTGTGAGAGGGATGTCTGACTGCCAGTTTAGGCCCGATCCCTAAACTGGCAGTTGGACATCCCTGAGGGGTCCCGGATTAGAGAGTGCAGGCTGGGCTGAGGGTCATGGGTGCAGGCTGGGCATGCCAGGCTGGCAGGGGGGCAGTTGGGGGCAATTAGACTGGCAGAATGGGGCAGTTAGGGGCAATCAGGCCAGCAGAGGGGGGCAGTTGGGGGTGACCTGGCCAGCAGCAGGGGGCAATTAGGGGCAATCAGGCAGGCAGGCAGGTTAGCAGTTAGGAGCCAGCAGTCCAGGATTGTGAGATGGATGTCTGACTGCCGGTTTAGGCCCGATCCCGGGGATGGGGCCTAAACTGGCAGTTGGACATCCCTGAGGGGTCCCGGATTAGAGAGTGCAGGCTGGGCTGAGGGTCATGGGTGCAGGCTGGGCATGAATTTCATGCACCGGACCTCTAGTAGTTTATAAAACAGACAAAACACATTGCTCATGAAACATGCTACTTGGGGAAATAGAAATAAAAAGAATAAATATATATAGTCTAACCCAGTGATGGTGAACCTATGACACGTGTGTCAGAGGTGACATGTGAACTCATTTTTTGGTTGATTTTTCTTTGTTAAATGGCATTTAAATATATAAAATAAATATCAAAAATATAAATCTTTGTTTTACTATAGTTGCAAATATCAAAAACTTTCTATATGTGACACGGTACCAGAGTTAAGTTAGGGTTTTTCAAAATGCTGACACGCCGAGCTCAAAAGGTTCGCCATCACTGGTCTAACCAATACTAAACAGAAAAGGGGGATTGGAAATATTGTAATGTACATAGTATAGTCAAGGGAAGCCTCCCTGAAAAGGGGGTGTTTGAGGAAATTCTTAAAGGAAGGAGGAAGAAAGTCATATTCACATATGAAAGGAAAAGATTCCAGAAATTGGAAAAAGTCAGTGCCAAGGCACAGACACAAGTGTGTCTGACAAGTTCAAGGAAAGCAAAACGCCCTGTAGGGCTGGATCAGAGTGAACAAGGAATGGAAGAGTAGGGGATAGGTCAGAGAGATAAGAGGGGACTAGACGTGTGGGGCTTTGTAGAACATTATAATGGCTTCGGTTTTTTGCTCTGAGTGAAATGAGAAGCCATTGGAGGTTTAGAGGGGCACCACAGTCTTAGTTCCATTTAGCAAGATAACTCTTGTTGCTGGGTTGGCTGGAATGTAAAGGGACAAGGACAGAAGTAGGGATAGTAGTTAGGAATTCACTGTGGTAATCCAGGGAGCACTGACTGTGCCTTGGATCAGGATGGTTTAGTAGGGGTGGTAGAAGATAGTTGAATTCTGGATATATTTTGAAGTTAGAGCAACAAGATTTGTTGGTGGGCAAGATATGAGGTGTGAGAAAAAGAGGAAAGTCAATGTTTGGAACCTAAGCTACTCCTAAAAATGGGGTTGCCCTTAACTGAGAAGGGAAGCTGGTTTGGGATGAAAGTGGGGAGGATCAGAGGTTTGGTTCGATTTTGTTAAGTTTGAGATACTCATGTCTCAATGTGGAGACACCACGTAGACATGTTTTGTGGAAAGGTGGGTTTGGAGATAAAAATTTGGGAGTTGTCAGAATTCACTTAGCACCTAAAGCCATGACCATTTTGATGAGGTCACCAAGGGAGTGAATAGATGCGATTAAAGGATTTAGCTCTGGGGAATTCCAATATTAAGATTTAGGAAAGCCAGCAGGGAGGAACAGCCAAGGAAACTGGGAAGGAACGCGGCAGGGGGAGATAAGAAAAAAATCTGGGAAGCATAGTGTCCTAAAAGCCAAGTGAAGAAAGTGTTTTAAGGAGGAGGGAGCAAGCAACTGAGTCAAATGCTGCCAATAAGTCAGCGTAACGTAATGGCTGATAAAGGCTCTGAAACCATTCTGCCAGGTGGTTGCTGTGTGACTTTGGAAAGGGAACTGCACCTCCTGTGTCTCCTTCATCTGTAAAAGGGTATTATGATAGCTCCTATTTCATATGGTTATGGTGAGGTTTACGTGTCTAAATTCATTTAACACACTGAGACTAGTGTCTGGAGTACAGTAAGTGCCAGTTTTAATGGCAGCTATTATTATTATTCTTTGTTGGAAATTTTTATTAATTTTTCTTCTAGTTTTATTGAGATGTAATTGACACGTAGCGCTGTATAAGTTTAAGGTGTACAGCATAATAGCTTGTCTTACACATATTGTCAAGTGATTACCACAGGAAGTTTAGTTAGTATCTATCATCTCATAGAGATAAACACACACACACACACACACACACACACACACACACACACACACACCAAGAGAAAAACATGTGTGGTTTTTCTTTGTGATGAGAACTCTTGGGATCTATTCTCCTAACAACTTTCAACTATATCATACCAGCTATGATTATTATTACCTTTAATAGCAACAAGAAGGAGGAGGAAGAATAAAGAAAGAACTGAGATTTGACCCTTGACTTTAGCAATGTGGAGGTCATTTGTGACGTTGACAAAGAGCCATTTGGGTAGAGTGGTAAGTGCAAAAGCTTGTTTAAAGTGATGTCATGTCCAGAAGAAAATGGCAGAAGATAAACTGGAAACAATAAGAACTTTTTCTTGAAAAAAGTAAAGGGAAGTAAAGAAAAAGTTTGTAACTATAGACAGAAGTTTGATAATATAGGATTTTTTTATTGTAGGAGAAATAGTAGGTCTTAAATAGCAAGTGTGTTTATTTTGAATATACCTGAAGAAGAGCTTGGCCTCAGCAGAGTTGGTTTGAATGGTTGCTGGTGATAGTGAAGATGGAGGAGTGTGGAGTCCTGTGAAGACACTGAACCCCAGGCACCTCACATTAGAGTAGTTGTTACTACAATGTCTCACATAGCTAAGTCCATAAGAAAGGGCTTTTGTTTTGTTCCCTGCTGTATGACCATCACCTGGAACAGTACCTAGCACTCAATAAGCATTTAATAAGTATTTGTTAAATTAAAGCCTATTTCCAGTGAAAATCTGAGACCCAGAAAAGTTAAATAAACTGCTTGCCCAGCTCATTATCCTGGTTCCCAGTATAGTGAACGTTCCAGAATTAGAAAAACCTGGCTTTCAGGGTTTACACCCTGCTCTTCAGAGCAGTGTTAAAGAAAATTGCAGCTATTTTTTTTATTGATTTTAGAGAGAGGGGAAGAAAGAGAGAAAGGAGAAAGAGAGATGAGAGAGAGTAGGAAAGAGAGAGAGACATCGATGTGAGAGAAGCATCAGTTGGTTGCCTCCCATACGCACCTGGACAAGGGACTCAACCCATAACCTGGGCATGTGCCCTGACCAGAAATCAACAGGTGATCTTTCGGTGCACAGGACAATGCTCAACCAACTGAGCCACACTGTCCAGGGCACGCTATTTAAAAGGCTGAAATGAAGCAGAAAAAATGGAACTTTCCACTTCTTTTCAAGATTATCCTATGTCATTGCAAACACTATTTTCATTACGTTGAAAAGTTGAATTTTGTTAATGTGGTTCTTAAAGAATTAAAACTTAAAAGTCTTAAAAAAATTATAAACGATCTAACAAAACCAATCGTTTGTTAAACAGTACAAATAAGAACAAAATTTTGAAAATTATTACAAATCTTGACCATGTTCCTATTGCACATGCTCTCTATGTATTTTCAAGGACTACAAATAATTGAAAACTTGTAAATACGATTCCTTGAGGCATAAAGTTAAACTATGTATAAATGTAGTGGATACTTCTACAAAGCTCACCAGTAATAGTGCCTTTAATGCAATCAGAAATTACCTTGAATGTCTTATTCCTCAGTTTAATAATATATACAGCATTTAATTGAAAAGTTAAGAAAATAATTACATATGTGCAGACAAGGTTGAGAACCACTGCTCTATAGTATTTACTCCTGGATGTTTAGTGGTATTACAAGTAGCAATGGCTCACTTTATTCATACATAAAACTTTCACTGTATATTCACACACACACACACACACACACACACACACACACACACACACAATCCCAGAAAAATGTACACACTTTAACAGCTGATTCTATTACATTTTGAAGATGAAATGTATTTTAATAAACACTGCCTTTATAATTATTTAAAGTGTGTATACATTTTGGGGGGAACGATATATATATATACTGTATATATACATATACACACATATATCTTTCACACCATGTTAAAAAATGGCAGTTTTTTTAGACACACATAATTAAATTGGAATTTTGACCCACTAGAAGAGGATTAATTTTACTTTTACCTTTATTAAATAAATTTTACAGCTATTTTATCGTTCTGTTAAACATCATAACTAACTAGAGTTGGAGAAATATTTTTAGAATGGCTAGGAACTTTAAAATGAAGCTAATTCATAGAAGTCTCCAGTTAATTATAGAGAGATTGCTATAGTGTTTCTACAAAAATATACAAAGTATGCCTAAATCAACATAATTGGAGACATGTAATGTGTCTATATATGGAAGTTAAAAATTAGGTCTCTCCAGTCATGTAACCATAAAAGTGTCTTTCATGCTAAGTTTATAAAAAGCATAACATTGTGAAATAGGACAAATACTGTGCCAGAGATCTTTTTTTTTCATCTTACAAGTGGCCTCATTTTTGACCTAGTAATTTCCCTTCTTGAAAATTACTACAGGGAGATAATTTTAAAAAGGAAGGAAAATGCCACATGTTTGAAGATGTTCATTGCAGTGTTATTTATATAATTGTAGAATTAGGATAAAATCTAGATGTCCAACAACAGGGAGATGTTTAATTAAATTGGAGCCTATCCACTTAATATACCATGCAATCATTAAATGCATATTATAAAGTGTTCATGTGTAAAAATGTGCATTTAATCTGTGTGTGTTTCATTTTCATTCAACAGTTCAATCTTAATCAATTCAGTTCTTGTCATGTCCATAGGTGTATAAATGTATAACTGTATAAATGATACCTGGGCTTAAGGATAGGGGGGGAAAAACAGATAAGTAGCACTGTTTTTTTAAAAAAAAAAAATTCTTCAGAATGCTTAATTCTGTCTGTCATGACACATTAATAAAGACTTTTAGGTTCCCAGGGTAATGATAAGTTCCACCTAAGCAATCACCATTCAGGCTTTCTCATTCATTGTGACTAGCCCTATGAAGCAGAGAAATTTAGAGTATGGATTCTGGGTATTTTGCTGCCCTCTTCAAATCATTTTGGAGTCCTTTTCAGGCGATATGAAATAGCTCTGTATTTCAGTGCACATCTTTGCTATAGAAACGTGATTTTCAGCTCTGCAGCCCAAGTATGTGTTCCATGTATGAATAGGAGTCTTTGTGCAACAAGAGTCAAGTCATCAGCGTCTATGCTATGAGAAGAAACGTTCATCTTCTAATGTGCATATATGTAAGCCCTCACTTTAAAAATCGGCCCCCTCAAATGGCACTGAGTACGCTTCTGTGTGTGACACATCAATGTCCATTAATTGCATGAAGAGAACCAAAATTCCAAGGGCAAAATCTGTAAAAAGTAGATACACAAAGAAAAGTGGAAGCATCTGTTTAATATATACGACATTAGAATTTAATTTTACCTCTGCGATGCTTTTGTGTGGCTGCAGTGTTACAGCGGAGCACATAAGCATAGCCGTGCAGTGTCAGCAGGTGCATGCCACCAAATTACTGCTTTTAATTTGCATATTCATCTGCTAAGAAGCATGTCATTATCATATCAAAGGGATACTAAGCAACAGCTAACTTGGAGAGATGTGGCATAGTTTCAATAGGAGCAATTAATGCAAGATGAGGACTCTCTGTCATGTCTCCAGGGCTAGCTGTAATCGGGCTGATTATTGGATACCAATAAGACTGGGCCCAGTTGGCACAGAATAAGAGAAGAACTGGAAAGAGAGCCTGCTAGTCCTCTCCACTGTGCACTTGATGGCAACGTGGTGCTCTGGTCACTCAAATGAATCCTGTCCTGGTTACAGACACTGTCTATATGCACTCATCTATTTCAGTTGTCATGAAATGGCCAAATGCAGTCCAAATGTAATCATGTATTTTTATTTTTAAAAAATATATCTTTATTGATTTCAGAGAGGAAGGGAGGGGGAGAGAGAGATAGAAACATCAATGATGAGAGAGGATCATTGATTGGCTGCCTCCTGCACATTCCCCACTGGGGATCAAGCCCACAACCCAGGCATGTGCCCTTGGCCGGAATCGAACCTGGGACCCTTCAGTCCGCAGGCTGACGCTCTATCCTCTGAGCCAAACCAGCCAGGGCAGTAATCATGTATTTTTAAAAAGAGAGAGACATTTCTGGACTCTGGACTTTAGAGGGCATGTAAAGGAAACATAAAAGAGACATTCAAATTGTGTCCACAACTATGGGTTTCCGTTAATATTTAGGTATATTTAACTCAAGCAAATATCTCCCTCCTTCAAACATTTATTGGTCACCTGTTATGTATCAATGTCAGGTGATGAAGATGCAGATGGGAACTAGTCACAGTCCCTAATCTCAATGAATCTGCAGTTGAACAGGGGAGACAGACAAACAACACGTGAATAACATTTTCTTTCTTATTGTTTATGCACTTAGGAAAGGTCACAAATGTGCAAAACCATCTTTTGATATGACAGTAAGGACATGTGGTATCATCTCTCTTCAGAAAAGTCTTTAAGAACAGAATTTTTAGTTTAGTTAAATTTTGGAAATGATCTCACTTTTCTTTTCCTAATGAAAGTAGTTAAAAGACAATGTACAAGTTGCCCTGGCAAGTGTGGCCTGGTTGGTCGGAGTGTTGTCCCATGCACCAAAAGGTTACCGGTTTGATTCCCAGCCAGGGCACATGCCTGAGTTGCAGGTTTGATTCTGGGTCGATCCCCAGGTGGGCACAGTGCATAGGGGAGGCAATTGATTGATATTTCTCTCTTACATTGATGTTCCTCCCTCACTCTCTCTTTCCCACTCTCTCTCCCTCCTCCCCTCCCCCTTCCTTTCTCTCTAAAAAAAAAAATCTATGAAAACATAGATTAAATGCGTTAAAAAACAACATTGTACAAATTTGAATATTTGAACAAAGGAAGTACAGATTATTTTTAATTTAATCAATTTTTCATTGGATGCAATGGTATGGGTAAATGTTTTTAAAAAGCAGAACCACTAATGGGTTATTTGATATGGGGTCTAGGATGGGATGGTACACACATGCACTTTCATTAATTTAGTCAACAAACATTTTTTTTAAAACTATGTGCCAAGCTACTCTAAGCACTGGAGATACAGCCGTAAACAAAATGGGTCAAGTGCCTGCCCCTGAGTTTATATTCACACATGCTCCCCTGAGTGAATATATGCACCAAGCACAAGCTTAATGGAAAGCTCACTGACGTTCATTCAAAAGTGTTTATGAATAAACACCTTATGTGTACCAGACTAGGGAAGTGAAATGGATAGGTATAAAGTTTACCTCAGAAACTACAAACCAGCCGTGAGTACCAAAAAAAAAAAAAAAACAACCCCAAATGACCAAATAGCTTATGTAAAACAAAACTTAAAAATAAGAAGGTATTCCTTTATGGGTGTCCAATCATCCAAGTAGTTTCAGACATCAACCAGTTAACTCGTATATTCACCAACCCCCTTCTTATCAATTACTGTTAAGATTTTAGGGGTGAGCACGGCCGGTGTGGCTCAGCGGTTGAGCATTGACACATGCACCCACAAGTCACCAATTCGATTCCCAGTCAGGGTACATGCCCAGACTATGTGTTCAATCCCCAGTAGGGGGCATGCAGGAGGCAGCCGATTGATGATGTCCCTCTCCATTAATGTTTCTATCTCTCTCTCCCTCTCCCTCAATAAAAACATATTTTTAAAAAATTTAGGGAGGAGGCATTGGACCGTAGTGAGCATGAGAGCCAACCAAGCACTTTGGGTGCATCGTCTTACCTAGTACTCAGAGGTGCTACCACACTGGCTTTGCTGATAAGGAAACTGGGGCTCAGAGAGTTTATGTTTCCCGATGTCACAGCTGGTAGGATTGGAACTCAGAGTTTTCTGCTGCCAAATATGTATTGTATTTGCAGTTCTTTCGTATAACTCAGCATTTAATATCCTAGCATAATCTATTTTGTGGCAATAAACTTGAATATCAAAACTAACTTACATGATTAGAGCTAATCATTTTGAGCAAGAACAATATTTTCTAGTAAGAATATTTTACTTTATTGTGGTGAGAGATATGGGTTAAATGGTGTATATTGTATCAAAACTACTGGTTGAGGATATAAACAAATGAACAAAAATATAGTCTTTTTAGCTATATGTTTCTACTCTGGTTGACTTTTTTCACCAAATGGGCAGGATCTTTTTTCTTTTTCATTAACCTTGTGCTGAGAATCGCGGACTCAGTTTTTCTTCTGTTTTGTTTAAATGGACTGTTTGGTAGAATTGAAAGAGCTTCTTGACTTGGAGTCAGAAGACCTCGGTTAAATCCTGGCTGTCTGTGGAAGATACTTAGCTGGGAAGGGCTTCAATCTTCTTGTCTGCAAAATGAGGGATTTAATCTCAGGTTGCTTCAAGGTCTAGCTTTTTATGATTCTATGTGAACAATTAGCAAGGGTTCTATTTCAAATACAGGTCAGAAAATATTTGAGTAGCTCAAACTTCCTGAATCCTATCCTACAGAAAAAAAATAAAGTAGTTTGTTTTAAAATAATACATTGAGGCAGAGCTTAAGTAAATGGTAATTATTAAGTGTTGCCTTTCCACAAAAGTTGACTGCAATTCAACACTCAATGGTTGCTTATTTTCTTATTAGAGGAAGGAAGAAGATAGAAAAGGAGAGAGAAAGAAAGAAATCCAGATTTTGTTACACGTATGTTGCATATTCACATATATAGCATGATGTATAACATGCATGTTACATACACATG
This sequence comes from Myotis davidii, assembly GCF_000327345.1. Classification (NCBI taxonomy): domain Eukaryota; kingdom Metazoa; phylum Chordata; class Mammalia; order Chiroptera; family Vespertilionidae; genus Myotis; species Myotis davidii. The sequence goes on along the minus strand of NW_006293778.1, from coordinate 1,902,974 downwards.
CATGCATGTGTGTTACATATACACAAGTGATCATATTGACAACTTCTTTAAGTTCTATGATTTTTTTCCTGCCAGAGAAGAATGAGGAAAATGTTACCTATCAACAAGTTCATACTCCCAGCAGCTTATGGCATCTTTTTTCTAAGGAAGCAGTGGGTTCCACAAATGCTGGAGTTCTACAGAAAAGTCTATTTATCTAGTTCTCCTGTTCTGCGAACAGGATCAGCTTTATGAAACAATTATGAATTGACTGAATTTGTAACTGCTTATCTTTATAACTGTAACTATATTATGTATCACTGTTAAGTCAAATATCATGAATTCTCGACCGCTCTGGGCATTTGGAGATTTTCTAATTGGTTTGTTTAAGCGTGATTCACACAAGGAGGTCTTCAAGATCACTCTATTGCTTTCAAAGACCCTAATTCAGATCTGAACTTTTAATCTCACCAAGAAAAACTTCAGTCATACACACAGCTCTGTCCTGAAGCTAATTTTTTAAACCTTTAAATTGTATTTTTTTAGGTCCTAATTCATAAAGGAAGTTTTTGTGTCACCTATTATTTTCATGGCTTTTGGTAATGGAGTTCTGAGCAAGTGCACCCACCGACCTGTCATCTCCATGTTTCGCTGCTACAATAGGAAATGAGAATCTCAATGCTCTTATTGGAAGGATTCAAAATACTTTATCCACTTTGTGTAAACAAAAGGGTGTTGGTATAACATAGGATTTTTAAATTTCTTAGAAAAGGCAAAAAAAAACCAACCCTGTTTTCATTTATGTGTCTACTTTATGTATTGGCAACAGTGAAGCTGAGTGGTATTATTGGATAGAGTGGGATAAGAAAATGTATTGTTTAGATGAAACTAAGCATTATTGGCACAATTCAAATGACCAAAGATAACATTGGTTTGTCCCCAAAAGAAAAACCAAAATTTAAAAATATTAAGTGATGATTCTAATAAAGTACTGAGGTTGAAATTGAAGAAAAAATTCTAATATCATATATCAGATTTACTTTTGGTAAGGGGAGGGGAGATATGAATAGAGCAAGATAGATACAGAGGCAGAGCTGCCTCAAACAGATTGTCAAACTGCAGCGGGAAGGCCGGGGAGGACACATATGTAATGCCCTTTGTAATAAAAAAATTTTTTTAAAAAAAGATAAATCGTGCTTAGGCTAAGCAACCTTTACGACCAAATGACCAGAATGACTGGTCGCTATGATGCACAGTGACCACCAGGGGGCAGACGCTCAGTTCAGAAGTGTCCCCTGGTGGTCAGTGTGCTCCCACAGCCAACCTCCCATGGCTGGCCGGCAGTGTTGGCAGCCGGCATCCATTCCTGCCACGTCGCCTCCTCTCCTGACTCTGCCAGGGCCTTCAGGCCCCAGGATGGGACAGGGAGCCAGGTGTGGGTGACAGTGGAATTGGCTCCTTTTCCAGGGGAGCTGAGGGCCGACTCCCTCCTTGGGGGTGGTGGCCAACCTCCCTGCCCCCACCTCTCTCCCCGGCTGGCAGACCCTGATTGCTGGCCAGGCTTAGGGACCCCACCCATGCACAAATTCGTGCATTGAGCCTCTAGTAATATATAAAGTCATATCATGCAAAGCTAGAAAACCTTGCTCCATTTAGGAAGAAACAGTTACTCGAAAGAATAATGAATATTTACGTTTTAATTAAAACTAACCTAAAACATGTACAAATCTTAACCATTCATAACCATATGACAAAAGTACATTTAGCCCTAACCAGTTTGGCTCAGTGCGCCGGCCTACGTACTGAAGGGTCCCAGGTTCGATTCCGGTCAAGGGCATGTACCTTGGTTGCGGGCACATCCCCAATAGGGGGTGTGCAGGAGGCAGCTGATCTATGTTTCTCTCTCATTGATGTTTCTAACTCCCTATCCCTCTCCCTTCCTCTCTGTAAAAAATCAATAAAATATATATTTTTAAAAATCTCTCAAAAGTACATATATATGAGAATTAAAGGAGAATTAAACCTCTCCAGAATAGAAAATTGGTGAATGTAACTATATTTTGTTTGGCTGCTTTAATAGTAGGGATATTTTTCACTTAAAATCTCCAGATTTCTTTCTTTTCTTAAAAAACAAAAACAAACAAACCCTAAAAAAGATCTGGAAATACTGACCTATATTCCTACATGACAAATGCAGGAACTAAGTAAGGATGTGCCCTTTAGATTGAGTCTCTCCTATTTTGCCACACGCCCCACCAGCCACTCTCATATTACACCCAGACTGGTTACCTACATGATGTCTTGGTGGCTTTTGGGTGTTCAATCCCTGATAGCCTAAGAATTACTCTGGGCCACATCTTCTTGGTAATCCTTGAAACTATCCCAAGTAACAGTAGCATATTCACATTTTGCAGACAAAGAAACTGAAGCTATGGGAGATTAGGTAATTTGCAGAATTGTTCATATAGGAATAGATCATCATGCTCTTTAATACCTTTCTCTGTAAGTAATACTTTAAGGATTAGGAAAGTTTAGACCAGTCTTTCTTAAATGTAGATTCATATTAGAATCACTTGAGAAGCTTAAAAAAATATGTGGGCCCCATCCCAGGTTTATATAAATCAGAATCTCTTGAGGTGGCATGGGTAATTTTTCGTTAAGTTTCTCAACTGATTTTAACATATAGCCAGGGATACAGACCCCTAGTTTAGATATCAAAAGACAAGATGACTTCCAGTTTGTGCTTAATTCTGACTTTTATTAGTTGTGTCCATGAAAATATTAGTCAAACACATTTGACATTACAAAAAGGAAACAATGCACTTACTTAATGTTTTAATTTTGAAGTGAGTTTGACTTGACCCAATTCTACATGGAGTTTGTACAGCCCTGTTTGTTAAGGAACTAAAACAAAGCAAATATTTGAATTCTGGTGCCTGTTTGCTGTAGGTATCAAGTATCTTCACACTGCGAAGTTTCAACTTTGCATGTAAGAGGTGGATTGCGTGTGTAGACCATCTGCAATATTAAGGCTATTCTTATATTTTATTAAATGAGAAAAATTAAATGTAATATTTCTGTACATCAATTCAGATATTACTAGGCCTGGAGAGAAGAAGGAAGAAAGTAGAAAATATAATTATTTACTCATAGCAAAATGTGACACAACTCTTGCTTAAAAATAAACTCCATGTCGTCCTAGCCAGTTTGACTCAGTGGATAGAGTGTTGGCCCACAGACTGAAGGGCCCGGGTTCTATTCTGGTCAAGGACATGTACCTGGGTTGCAGGCTAGGTCGGGGTGGTGTAAAAGGCACCAATCGATGTGTATGTACAACCAATCGATGTTCCCCTCTCTTTCTGTCTCTCCCTCTCCCTCCCACTCTCTCTAAAAATCAATGGAAAACTATCCTTGAGTGAGGATTAACAAAATAAATAAGTAAATAAAATAAACTCCATGCATCATAGATAAGTATTTGCTTTTTGAGGCCTCATTCGGTCAGAAAAAAAAAAAGACTTGCAAATAACTTTCCACTTTTGGAATAAATCTTTATCAGTAAGTATACTGGAAATGATTCTACATTAACGTATTTTTTATACAAAATTACCATCTAAGTAAAATTAGAACTTTTACTTCAAACATGACTTATTTTGATATGTCATAAAATTTTGTGGAGAACAATTTTGAAGCAGCGTTTAAGATTGCAATGTTCTCTATTTTAGTGAATAGAACACAAGATAGTAAATTTCAGAATTTAAATATCCATCCAAAATTAGAAGCTAAAGAAGCACTGGGTGTGTGGAGGCCTCAAAAGCCTGCTTTCATCAGGCATATGTAAGAATACTAAGACTGTATTTTACATATGGAGTACAGAGGCAGAGAATATGCTTGCTGAAGGTGAGGTTGAAATTGCATGAAGTTTAGGACAGTGTCCTGAGCACAATATTGTAGCCTGTATGAGGTAGATAGATAGATAGATAGATAGATGATAGATAGATAGATAGATAGATAGATAGATAGATAGATGATAGATATACATAGACCAAACATACACATATATCAAATATATATATATAATGCTTATAATGTAGATTTTTATATAAATGTCATATCAAATTCTTTATGATAACAGAAATTTTAGTTATAATCAAGTTCATTGTAAACAACAAAAACCAATTCAAATTAACATAAACAACAATGGGATGTATTAGGCAGCATGCTATAAAATCCAGGGACACTTCATTCCGTAGCAAGCGATGTCATCAGAGCTCTATTGGTTCCTATCTCAGACTGTCTTCACTTGGCAGCAAGATGCCGAAAAGCCTCCCTCCCCCCGCACCACCACTTCCGGTCAGCAACCCCTCTGGGAAGAATTCTTCAGTATCTCCAGCGGAAAATCCCTGGGCAGCACCCTGATCAGCTTGGCTTGGGTCAACCTGCCTGTCCTGTAGCAATCACTGTGGCCTGCGGGACAGGGTCCTCTAATTGCCCAGGCTTAGGTCATATGCCCATCCTGCATCGGGTGGAGAACAACAAAGGAGCCAGGGTCATTCTGCCTCCCCAGCCGAATGAAGGCGGTCCTCCCTCGGAAAAGAGAGTTCTGTTACCAAGAGAACGTGGAGAAGGATAGTGGCTAGAGGCTAGCCAGGGGTGGGCAAACTTTTTGACTCGAGGGCCACAATGGGTTCTTAAACTGGACCGGAGGGCCGGAACAAAAGCATGGATGGAGTGTTTGTGTCAACTAATATAAATTCAAAGTAAACATCATTACACAAAAGGGTACGGTCTTTTTTTTTTTTAGTTTTATTCATTTCAAACGGGCCGGATCCGGCCCGCGGGCCATAGTTTGCCCATGGCTGGAGACCAAAACAACATACACTCAACATACAAGGCCCTTTTATCTAGCACCCGCCTACCAGCCTAGCCTTATTAGCTCTAAAATAAGGCATCAACTATAGCCAGACCTAATTACTAGCGACTCCTGAATTTGATGTGTTTGTTGAATGAATTAATGTAGAATTACCTCTATGCTGTTACTGGATATATAGAAAATGTGAAGCCTCCTGAGTTCGCTGAAAATTCCAGGTATCTAACGATAATGGATGTTGTTCTTAAGTAGTCTTTATTATTCCATAGAGTGTTGAGTAAATATGAAAGTGGGTTTATTAATGATGGTTTCATGTGCTAAGTGTACTTCTGTCTATTTATGAATCCAAATATCTGTCTCTTTTCCATACTGAAGGCAGGAACCCCATTGTCATGCATCCTTCAGAGCACCTACTGTAATGCTGTGCTCATGCCATGTGCTTAGTAAAAGTTTGTGAACTGAAGTGAATAGTTAATTCCAGTCTTAGGCAGGACACTTTCAGCTTTCTGAAAATAGGATAGATAGATTACAATCTTGAAAGTAAAATGTTTAGGATTTCCGTAAGGGTTACATGAGATGATGCAAGTCAGACCATCAGCAGTGTCTGCTCATTGTATGTGCTCAGTGAAACGCAGTATTATCAGAGTAGCCTGAGAAGGGCATCTCCAAGCCATGCAAAATAGTAGGGGAGGAAGATAACATCAGGGTTTAACTCCCCAGGCACCTCACATCCAGGGAGAGGGGTTTCTGAAATTTACTGAGTGTACCAAGTACCCACTGAGCAGCACCATAGCAAGAAGGAAGAAAAGCACACTAGACCCCAGAAGGAAAGAGGTTTAAAACTGCTCATTGCCACCTTGTTTTTATGATCAAAGGTCTGAAAAAACAGTAGGGGGATCTATATACATAAAAAGTCAGCGACCGGAATGTTGGAACGACTGGAATGACTGGAACGACCAGTCACTATGATGCCCACTGCAGCCGGCCAACTGGCCCAATTGGGGGTGGGGCCAGCCCGCCAACCTCCCACGTCCCCTCCCCACACCAGCCCAGCCCCGATCGGCCCCCATCAGGGCAGGCCGGCCAGACCACACCCATGAATGAATTCATGCACCGGGCCTCTAGTACATAAATAAAATATATTCATAAACAGTTCCATATAGAGTTCAAATAAACTGGTTCTACATGTAACAACATAAACATGTTTTAAAATACAATTTTTAGTAAAAACTTGCATAAATATTATACTGTATTACATAACTTGTAATAACTTTAAAAATATATAAAACCAACCCTGCTGCTTTGGCTCAGTACATAGAGTGTTGGCCTGCAGACTGAAGGGTCTCAGGTTCGATTCTGATTAAGGGTACATACCTAGGTTGCAGGCTCCTCCCTGGCCGGGGCCCTGGCCAGGGCCCATGCAGGAGGCAACCAATTGATGTGTTTTCTCTCATGTAGATATTTCTCTCTGTCTTTCCCTCTCTCTTCCACTCTCTCTAAAAGTAAAAGAAAAAATATCCTCGGGTGAGGATTAAAAAAAAAAAAAAAAAAAGGGAAAAAACTGTCATTTTACTATTGAATGATAAAA
>NW_006293778.1:1881010-1895650 GCF_000327345.1 Myotis davidii | reverse complement strand
ACCTGGGGAAGGGGCTGATCCTGCGATTGGAGGGTGATGGGAGTCAATGCCTGAGGGCTCCCAGTATGTGAGAGGGGGCAGGCTGGGCTGAGGGACACTCCCCCCTCCACACACACACACACACACACACACACACACACACAGTGCACAAATTTCGTGCACCGGGCCCCTAGTACTATATATAAAACCATACAAATGCATGTAGTGATAGTATATGTGGGAATGTATCAAATTCAGAACATTGGATAGAGATTTGGGGAAAATAAGAAGAGAATAGGATTCAAAAGAGGCATATGAGGGAATGTAATTATTGATTGAATAGAGTTGAGTAGTATGTACCTACATTTTTATAATATTCTTTATGATTATCTATTTTTGTCACATTTTATAATAAATATTTTTATAAGAAAGACTAGGGTATAATCTTCATATTTGTCTGCCACAGAAGATATTTTATAGGTAGTCATGAGCATTATTGTTTCAAAAAAGTGGTGAAGGTGCTCTGAGAGTTTCCCAACCTGTGTTCTGGAGGATTCCAATAGATATTCTATGAGAAATAAAGCATCTCCCTGCTTGAATAAGCTGACTCTTGACTGGTTACTATATACAGTATGGGGCAAAAGTGGGTTCACAGCTGTGAGTACGTGAAACACAGAGTTTATTTTTACAATATAATTTATTATTGTATTATATATTTTTCCATATTAACAGCCGTAAACCTGTTTTATATTTTTTAATATAATACTCATTGATATCTTACTGAACCCTATTCCATGTAGCACATATTAGATAAGTGCCAATTTGCTCAAATAAAACGTGGTTATGATATAGATAATTCTGTCACTAAATAAATGAGAAGGAAAGAATTATGCTAAGAAGAAATCATCCCTTTGTTTAAGCTGAGTCTGATTTCTCAAATGATAAACACAGTTCTCCCCGTGTTTGATTTTTCAGTCATACCTTATCTACTCGTTTGTAATACATTAGTTCAAGGTTTGATTTTCAACTGAAAAAATCATTTGTAGTAGAAAATATTACAAAAGAAAAGTGGCATGACCTATATGTCCATTCCAATCCCACCAATTTCCTTGATTCTACACAAGCTCAATCAGTTGTAACACCCTTTAATTATCCACTAAAATAGTGGTTTTCCAGTTCAAAGCATTCAAAACCTACAAAAGCTTATGTTTGGGGCAGTGATTGACAGTAGTTTTTTGGAGATGAGGACCAGGGAAATGCAGCTAATTCTTCACTGTTTCTTCTTATGGGTGTCCTCATAATGGAAAAGCGTGAACTTAAATTTTGTAAATATCACTTGTCTTGTCAGAATGTTTGATTCTTAAGTGAGTTGAGGAATTCACAAAAGCAGCCTTAATGAAACTATACCATCAGGTCACTGGCTGGTACTTTTGGTGTAATTTTCTGACCTCAGTCTTTGTCAGTTTTTCTATAAACACACAAATTCCAGTGTAATCTTAATTTGTAAAATTGTAAGAAAGGCTTAGCAGGGTGACTTATTCAACAGTTGAAAACTGGCACTACGTTTAAGCTTTGAAAAAGGATTATCTATTCTCCTTGAAAGTTCTGTCTTTCATATGTGAAGTTGACTATTTTTTTCTCGTTTTATAACAAACATTCATTCATTCATTTATTCAACAAGGTTTGTTGTTTTTTTAATGTGCCAGGTTCATAACTTTAAGCCAATGTTGATGAATTCAACTCCTCTATAAAAATGACCAGTGAGATTATAGAAACAGCTGTATGACCTTGGAATGGGTTGTCCCTTCCTTCACTAAATATTTATTGAGCAATGACTATATGCCAAACATTGGTCTAGGCCAGGGGTCCTCAAACTACGGCCCGCGGGCCACATGCAAATACAAATATTGTATTTGTTCCCGTTTTGTTTTTTTACTTCAAAATAAGATATGTGCAGTGTGCATAGGAATTTGTTCATAGTTTTTTTTTTTTAAAACTGTAGTCCGGCCCTCCAACAGTCTGAGGGACAGTGAATTGGCCCCCTGTTTAAAAAGTTTGAGGACCCCTGGTCTAGGCATTGATGATTATAACAAAGGTGAACAAGAGGAGCATTAGTCAAGTAGTTATGATAAAGTATATGAGTATATCTATAGAGTGAATACTGGTTGATCTCTGAGAAAGTAACTGGTCCTTGTTCATTGACTTAACAAATTTTTTGTTGGCTAACATGTGCTAGACATTGTTCTAGGAACTGGAGGTACAGCAAGAAACAAGTCCAAGTATCTGCTCTCTCAGAGCTTCCATTCTTATGGAGGTCAAACCTGCAGCACTGGTCCTATGAGTACCATGCACCAAACCGGTATTCTCCAAAGGATGGAACTCAGACCACTAGTGAAATATGGAACTCAGACCACTAGTGAAATATTAGGTTGTCCATAAACTAATATATTAATAGTTAGCATTTATATTTATGACTATATTTTATTTATGATACAGGCTTTCCATTTGTGTTAGTATAGATGAACTCTTCCTAATTGATTTTATTTAATTTTTAAAAAGCTAAGTTCAGCCCTAGCCGGTTTGGCTCAGTGGATAGAGCGTCGACCTGCAGACTGAAAGGTCTCAGGTTCGATTCTGGTCAAGGACATGTACCTTGGTTGTGGGCACATCCCCAGTAGGAGGTGTGCAGGAGGCAGCTGATCATCGATGTTTCTAACTCTCTCTCCCTTCCTCTCTGTAAAAATCAATAAAATATATATATTTTTTAAAAAGCTAAGTTCAGTCACAGAAAAGTACTTAGTAAATAAGTATCGATTATATATATAGGCTTGGAAAAAATGTTATGGTGTTGCACATATTACCCACACACAAAAAAAAAGAGGAAAACAGCTTGCTCCTAAAGTAAGATAGCAACAGTGTCATTCCATGGTCCACATTCTAAAGATAAAATTTTATGATTTTAAAGTTTTATAACTATATGACATAAAGTTAATTCAAAGGAAGAGGAAGAAAACAGATTCAAAACATCCTTTATGTCACACTTTTATAAACTACCTGAAAGTAGGGAAAATCTTATCTTAGTCATAGTTCTCAACATAGTGTCCTGCACTTGGTAGGTGCTAAATAAATACTCAATGAAGGAATGAAAGAATTAATGAATGAAATGAGAAATGCTCAATTGCTCCATTCAAACTCCAGTGAATTCTCTGGCCTAATTAAATGTAATTAGCCACAGGGCCTGAGAAAAAGAACAAATCTCTCCAAACTAGTCTACAAGAACAATTTAGGACTCTGCCTGAAGACCTGAGATCTGCCTTGCTAATAGAAGGAACATAAAAGAGATTAACCTTTCATTCTGCTACGGAACTACAGATCAATTGGTACAGCTTGCCTTATATCACTGCCATGGAAGAACAGAGATAATGAAAAACCCTCACCAAGTCATGTGTATTTTGTAGAGAACTAATTAAATTAAGACCCCATTAAATAAGCTTTTACTACCACTAGGGTCTTAGCATTATGCTAACAATCCAAACAGAATACACAGCAACTATAAATTCTAGACAGTTCTCTTTGAATTTTTGAAACTAAAAAAAGGGGGAGCAACATTTGAAAAGTTGAATCCTCACCATTTTGTGCAGAAGAAAAAACATCAAAATGATAAACTATGGCTACCTTCCATATTTCCTGCAACTTGAGAATAAAATTTTATTTCCCTCATTTCGAAATGTTAATTCCTGCCATTTTTAGCCACTGAGGAAACTATTTTCTATTTTGAGATTTTGAAGAATTAAAAAGCCATTAAATGTTTACTAATAGAAAATCTTAAGAAATAGTTTAATTTCATTAAAGATTCATTATGATGAACAACCCATATTTTTATTTTTTTGCTATGACAATTTAAAGAATAATTCTACGATTGATTACTTCGCACAATTACATCAGTTCAACCAGGTGTTATTCTCTTTTCCTTCCCAAACTGTGATTATCTCACATTACCAACACACAAATGAAGTCCATATCCTTCTTGGGTTTTCTTGTCAACTGTCATGAGGAATTTTCTCGTTAGGCAGGTTGGTAGGTACCCACAGCCAAGTCCTTGTGCCTCATTAGACCAATTTCATAAGCCTCTCTGAATCTATCCGGTAGAAATAGGAGCTAGACATCCATTCCTGAAATGAAATTTTCCCAGCAGTGATCTCTCAAACAGCGGTCACCTTTTTGCTTTCCCTTTTTCTTGGCTGGTTTGAATTGAGTAGGATAGGATGAAGATGGACTGCTCGCCTTTTAAACTCTCCATTCTCCCAGAAACATGCAGATAGACTCCTCAATATGAGCAGCCACTGGGAGCAGGATTCAGTCTCTGGTCCTGCCTGTAAATAGCTTGACAAGGGGGGGAAATGGCTTTTTTTCCTGTTGCTAGTACATCTCAGAATACACCGTGTCTCGATCTACTTACAAGTAGTTGCTATGTCAGTCCTTTGACTACCCTTGCGAATCAATCAAAGGCTCTATCATTTCTCTGTAACAAAACAAATGATTTCCTGGTGCTGACTGGCACTTCCACAATAAAAGATTCTTTTTGTAAATCAAAACTATGGTAAATACGACACACAGAGCGTGCTTCTTTCCAATGCCCTCATAAGCAAAGATTATTAATGCATTTATTTATTTACATATTTATTTACATTCACTTTTTTTTTTTTTGGCACATGTCAAGCAAGAGATTAGAAGGCAGTTTTCTCTCAAAAGCCCCAATGAAGCAGGATGTTATTTTGTGGGAGTTATTTGATCGTTCTTCCTAGTCTTTTCCTTTCGATTGGCATGTAGAGAACCAGCCACACAAGCCGCTCTGTCCTTCCTGCATGATACCATTTCTTCCTGTTCTCCTTATCTGTACCTTCGAGGATGCACAGCTTTCTCTTTTTTCTTTCTCCTGGGTTTGTGCAGTTTCTTGATGTTTGTGACAGGCCACCATAGGGGAAGCTTTTATCACCGTGGGGTTTGGAGGCCTCAGTAAATTGAAAATTGCAAATGAAATCCACTGGGCTTGAATTCATCAGCTATTATGTCAGATGACCTTTGGCAGCTGCTGATAAAAATGAGAGAATGTTAGCTCTGATCCAATTTTCAGCACTAACCATTCCTTTTCAAATCCATTCACAGTCAGGCAGCAGACACATGGGAAGTGAAAATGATAGGGTTTCAAGAGAATGGCATTGTGTTGCAGATTAAGATTTTCTCCCTCTATTTCTAGAGGTCGGCCCCCAGGTCCCTGTCTGGTATCTACCTATTGTCCAATCAGTTTCAATATCTGCTTCAGAGGACATGTTAGCCATCCTTACAGATAAGTGCTTACAGGAGAGAATGTTGGACTTAATAGTTTTGCTTAGGAGGCATCAAGGGTTGCAGTGTAGCAATATTGACTGGCACATGTTAGTTTAATCTGACATTCTAAGGAATGTGACACTAGATTCTCTCAGAGTTGTTGATCTCTGGGTGATTTTTGTTACCAGCTCTGGTTTTATAAAATTTATTTTTGCACAACTATTTATATTCATGAGTCAGGGATATTCTAAAATGTCTGTCATAGCCAAGGGAAGGCAGCCTAAGCTTGTCTAAATAATGTACGGATGCCTAAATTATGAAACTGGGAGTCAATTGAATTGTGCGTTCTGTTTTTACAATCCAGTTAGAGGTAAATGTCATCAATAGTATTTCAGGGGCTATATTATCCTGAAATAAATGAGTTCCTACAGACTGGTAGGTTTCTCAATAAATGCAATAGATTTTTATCATGCCGGGGGAAATATCAGACTTGTTATTTTCCACTGAGGTAGCATGAGCCAGCAAAATAATACTATGGATGGCTGAGTCATCAGTATGATTTCTACATCTCTGAAACACAGAAGCCTTCTGAAAACAAAACAAAACACTGAAATCAATGATTTCTTCCTCCTCTCACTGTTCAGAAAAGAAAAAAAATTCTCTTTCTATCTTGAGAGTGCTGAGTTTATTGAGGGAACAGTCCTAAACAAATGTGAAGTCAAGAAACATCAAATAATTGAAATCCACATATCATTATCAGCCTTTACAAAAAAAATGTAATAAACTGAAAAATATTAAATCTGTACTTATCTAGGTTTTATTGGGTGCAGATTTACTCTCATGTTTTCCCTTGATACTCTCTTGGTTAACATTATATTAAAACAGGTGCTTACCTATTAATAGGTTTGCAAAAATACTTTTCATGGCATAACAGTTGCTTTCTTTTTAATACACCATTCTATGATATATTAGAGGCTCAGTGCACGAAATTCATGCACGGGTGGGGTTCCTAGGCCTGGCTGGCAATCAGGGCTGATTGGGGCCGGGCTGATAGGGGCCTGAAGGCCCCAGCAGGGTCAGAAGAGGAGGCGACAGTCACCGGGCTGGGCACGGAAGGAATGGACACCAGACCCCGATGCTGCCCTCGGCACCCCACCATTGCATGGTTCCCCACCTCCCCACCCTCCTCCTTCCCTCACCGTCGTGCCGCCACCAGGGCCTGCTGGCCTGGGGGAGGGACAGGGAAGGGACCATGGGAGGTTGGCCGCCAGCCCCAAGGAGGGAGCGGGCCCTCAGCCACTTTGGGAAAGAGGCCACATCTGCCACCACCCACCCCTGGTTTCCCATCCCAGTCATTCCGGTCGTTCAGTCATAACAGTCTCTTGGGCTTTTATATATACAGATGGCACTATAAAGACACTTAGATAACTCTTCTAAATGCCACTTGGGGGCGTGGTTGCTGGGAGAAGAGGGAGAACAATGTGGTTCGAGTCCTAGCTGGTTTGGCTCAGTGGGTAGAGTGTCAGCCTGCAGACCAAAGGGTCCCAGGTTCGATACCGGTCAAGGGCACATGCCTGGGTTGTGGGCTCGGTCCAACATACAGGAGGCAGCCAATCAATGATTCCCTCTCATCATTGATGCTTCTATCTCTCTCTTCCTCTCCCTTCCTCTCTGAAATCAATTAAAAAATTTTTTTTAAAAAAGAATGTGGTTCAACAGGCTTCTTTTATAAAAAAAAACAACAACAAAGTAAGTGCATATGCATCTATAGGATGTATATTATCCATATAGTATGTCTTACTTTTAAAAAAATAATTACTTAAAGTTAATATCTCACTATTGTTTTCCATACTTTTTCCTGGTGATCTTAAGTCTTGTTAAGAGAAGGCAATTATCTGTTGTCAATGAGTGTATATCAATAAAATGCCAAATGTGATGTCCAAAACAAAGCCATTTGCACATTAAAAGTCAATTATTATTGAATAGCATTTTAAAAGACTCAAATCAAGCTGTAAGTAATGATTGGATCTAAAATGAAGAGGGATCACCCAACCAAAATGTATGGATTTGGGGCTGCCATTGATTTTCCCAGATGATTAATTTTCTAGGCTTTTTTTTTAAAAAAAACAAAGAAGGCACACATTTTAAACTCATAGATTTAGAAAGCCTTGATACATGGTTTCCTTGCCCTGTCCACCTCTGTCCATTTGGACCCCAGGAAAGTGATGACCTGGCTGGCTCTGTCACAACACCACTGCAACTCTGAGTGATTTAGCTAAACTACCCTTCTGACAGTGCAGACAACAGCTCGTATCGCAGCTGAAGTCTGCGCCTTCACAAATTTATCAATGACTGCTGCTGCACATTGCTCAAAATAACAAGTCTGATATTTCCCCCGGCATGATAAAAATCTATTGCATTTATTGAGAAACCTACCAGTCTGAGTATAAAACATGTAGCAGCACTTGTTTATGTTATAGTTTCCTCGAACCTCTACCTGCCTTTAGGTTTGCAAGGGACATTTCCACTACTTCTAAAGAAGCAAATGTCTTAAGAATGCGCATATTCTTAGGGGACTGCAACTGTGACAGGCCTAACCCATTCTGATTGGACCAGGTCAGCTAACAAGTCCTTGACAGAAGAAACAGCAGCACCCACACTTGGCTGGGCCCTCAGGCCTGGCTTTCGGCCACCGCGATCTGTGTGCTCAGATAGATGAAGGCCTGTTAAGTCTTATGTCTTCATTATTGATTTATAGTATGAACTCAGCATGATTATTGAACCAGACCAGTCAGCGAAACAATTGAGTTATCAATTTATACATAGGCATGTATTTCCAATTTATATTTGGGGAGGACATATATAGATATACCATTATTTCTCAGATTTTGTCCAATGGCTTCAACAGAGAGTTGGATAATTTATTGTTCCCACCTCCTGACCTTTCATTGCCATTTCTTCTGTAGAAATACTATCCGGTGCAACTTCCTGTTGTGATGGAAATGTTCTCTGCCCTGTCCAGTACTAGCCACATGTGGCTATTGAGCATTTGAAACGTGACTGGTATGACTGAGGAGCTGCATTTTTATTTGACTTTAATTTTAATAGCCATGTATGGCTAGTGGCTATCATATTGGACAGTGCAGGAGCTTTATAGAATACTAAACTTTTCTCCACCCTCCATCAATCGTACTTGTCAAAATTCTACCTCTCTTTCAAGGCCCTACTTAAATAGGGCCTCTTTTGTAAAGCCTTTATTGATTTTCACACCTTTACATTTCCCCATCTCTCTGAATATGTATCATTTTTTACCCTTGATCATTTTCTGCCTCTCAGTGTAATCACCTGCTCTACTATACTACAAGCTCCTTGAGGACAGCGGTCATGTCCACTGGGTGATGTGCTTGCTGCAAGAAATATTTGAGGAATTAAACAGAGTTGTGGGTTTTCTAAAGAGAGAGGACATTATTTTGTATATGCATGCTAATTAGGGAAGCACTGACGCTTTGTCATTCTTTTTTCATGCCTTCTTTTTCAAATGAATTTAGGAAAAGCCTTATTATTTTCCTTTCCTGATTTATCTATTAGCACCAGGGTAGGAGTGTAAAGCAAAACTGTTATATTTTCTCCTTCTGAGTGTAGAAAAGTTGGCGACACTTCTTTCTCATCTTTATTAGACAATAACATAATGCTGTACATGTAGGAAAAGCTCAGTAAGTACTACCTGAGTCAGTGAATAAGTGAATGAGAATTATTATCCAAGTTTTGAATATCTTTTAAGTCTCTGAACATGGAGTTATACTTACATTGTCTTTCTCTTTTCCTTCCTTCCTTCCTTCCTCCCTCCCTCCCTTCCTTCCTTCCTTCCTTCCTCCCCCCCTCCCTCCCTCCCTCCTTCCCTCTTTCTTTCTTTCTTTCTTTCTTTCTTTCTTTCTTTCTTCTTTCCTATTTTTATGGATTTTAGAGATGAAGGGAAAGGGAGAGCAACAGATAGAAACATCAATGATGAAAGAGAATCATTGACTGCCGCCTCCTGCATGCCCCATACTGGGGATCGAGCCCACAACCTAGGCAAGTGCCCTGGACCAGAATTGAACCGGGGACCTTTCAGTCTGCAGGCTGATTGAAGCTCTGTCTACTGAACCAAACCGTCTAGGGCACATTGTCTTTGAATGTTAGAAAAACTCCTTCTAGAATGTTCACATAAAATTCTATTCAATAACAAACTCTAAGAACTGCTCTGCACCTTGATTGTGGTAGTCATTGTACAGCAGGATGTGTTTGTCAAAACTCAGAACTGTATACTTCAGAGGGTGAATTTTGCCCTAGATGGTTTGACTCATTGGATAGAGCTTCGACCTGTGGACTGAAGAATCCTGTGTTCATTTCTGGTCAAGGGCATGTACCTGGGTTGCAGGCTCATGCAGGAGACAACCAATCGATGTTTCTCTCCCTCTGTCTCTCCCTTTCTCTTCCATTCTCTCTAAAAAATTAATGGAAAAATATCCTCAGGTGAGGATTGAAAAAAAAGCGTGAATTTTACTACATATAAATTTTTCAAAAGTGAGTAAAGATACTATATACGTTAATGTATGCTTACAACTGTTTAGCACCTAGCACTAAATTAATGATACTTATATAATACTAATTTTATTCCTTTGTATGTTTCTGTGATGCCATATGACACATAATTGACTTTTAGGGAATAGTAAGGTTAATCTAAGACAACTGTGCTATGATTAAAAGTTAGAAGACTGTTTTAAAAACCAATTCTTCCACTTACTAATTAGATATACAACTAGTAATTACCACATTATATTATAATAGCTTACACTTATTGAATATATCCTATATGCCAGGCACTGTTCTCAGTATCCTATTTAGGCTAACTCATTTAATTCTCCAACAACCCGATGATGTTAACATTATTCTCCCCACTTTAAGATAAGGAAACTAAGGCACAGAAAGATTGGTAACTTGGCAAAGGTCACACAGCAGTTAAAGTGGCACATGACCATAGCAGATTCTTCATCATTTTGGGTACATCCAAATTTTAGCATAGTAGAGACAGGAGATAGTTTCAAGCAACACATATTGGCTCTCACCACCTTAGCATCACTGAACTGGTAGTCTCTTCAAGAAAGAAGGGTAATACTATTTTCTTCCCATCTCACAGGGAAGACTGCTATGAGGGTCAAATGAGATATTAATATGAAAATGTGAGTACTCCTTGACTAATTGTGTTGCCCTTTTACATTAAGCTTGGTGTGTGTAGGAAAGTCGTCGAAACCAAATATGCTTCATGTGCTGATGAGAGGTCCGCCTCACTCCCATTCTCATAGTCAGTCATGATCACACCCAAAGAAACTTTTAGGCCTGTTAAGTCTTCACTAGAAGCCGGTGCACAAAATTCGTGCATGGGTACGATCCCTAGGCCTGGTCTATGATCAGGGCCATCTTCACCTGCTGCTGGCAGCCAGCCTGGCCTCCCGCCACCACCCACCCCCAGTTCCTCATTTGCCATCTTATAGCCGAGGAGGGGCCCAGCCCAGGATATACTTCCAGCTCGTGTATGAGGCTGTGATCCCCCCGGAGGAGGCCTGTTTGCAGGAGGTGCTTTTGTGTGGAATTTCTTTCAGGTAAGGAATGAGGTGTGGGCCCAATGCCCAAGAGAGTTCCAGTGGAGCTATCAGGGTCATTCTGGTCACGCCTGAACGTTCACTGCATTTATTCACTGGAGGATTCCACTTGCAAGGTCCTGGGGTGTGACAACCCATCCCACAAAAAGGTCCCATTAGATTTCAAGTCGCATCACCACTGAGGAAGGTAAGATCGGGTGCTTTAAGCAGAGAAAACGGTATTCTGGACAGGGTTAGAATTCAGCAGCATCAGGAGACAGGCTTCTCAATAACCCACCTAACTAATGCGCTACCTTGCTGATGGCTTCTCCCTTCCCCTCAGAGAGCAGGTGGGGAGGAATGAGGAGCAACTGTCTACAGCTGTGGGCAGGCCTGTATCTCAAAGAATGCCAGCCATCCAGGGGGAGGGACCCAGAGGTTGGCCATTCCTCCCACTTGCTGGCCCCGCCCCCCCACTGCCACCCACCCCTGTTTCCCTGTTTGTCATTAGCCAATCAGAGCCTGTGGGCTGCAAGAAGCTCCTGTGTTAAGCATCTGCCCCCTGGTGGTCAGTGCAAGTCATAGCGACCCGTTGTTTGGTTGTTCAGTTGTTTGTCATTCGGTCTATTTGCATATTAGGGTTTTATATATAAAGATTATTGATTTATGGAAAGGAACAACAAAGATTTTATCCTGCTGACACCTAATTATACAGCAGAGATCTTTGGGCCATGTTTCCCTTGTGAAAAATCTGGGAAAGAGGAAACGGAAGAGCAGATGAGGAGGGGAAGAAATGCAGGTTGAAGGGAAAGGTAGGAGAATCCGCCAGAACTCACCATTTCAGCACTTCCCTTTCCCTCTGCCCTCTGTCAGACTCATAAGACGCAGGCCACTGAATAGATTCCTAGTGTAAAACTTTTTTAAAAAATGTTAAAATACTTCACGTTAGAGCACTTTGAAATTGTTTCTTGGTCCCTTAAATATGTATATGGAATATGTGGGGCTTTTTAAAATGAAGTTAAATTGTTCTACCAAGTATTACTTTAGACATTTTACACCTATTCATTGTCTGTGAATAAATTACTTTAACGTAATCACATATCCATATACTTAAGTTTGTTAGTCTATAAATACCCAACATTATGTCTAAACAGATTTACAACTATAAATCAAACTGTACTTACTAATCAGCACCTTCTACCAACATATTGTATTAATTTCTATTTCATAAAAGCAATCATTCAGATGAATAAGAGCTGGTGGCTTTAAGGAGTTCAGGTGAGGTAGAGATCTTAAAGAAATGAAGCTGATTATATTAAAATATAAAATACGTGCTGTACTTTTTTATGCTTCTTATGAAACAGCCTCCTGAGGAGAATGCATTTTTATTAAGTTGGGTAAGGGGAAAAGCTTTCAGAGTCAGAAGAAAATTGTCTTAGTCAATCTGGCCAAGGAATATTAAGTATGATGCAAATCTAAAGCTGACATTGGCTATTCCTTTTGATTGTGAATAATAATAATGGTAGTAGCTTTTATTTCTTAAGTGTTTACCATGTGCAAGTATAACACAGGTATATAACTCTAGCTAGTACAGTCAGCCCCCAAATCCAAGTTCTTAATAAAAAAAATATTTGATCGATATCAGTAGCATCTGATATGGGTCAGGTGGCTCTTCTTTGTGGCTTTCCTCTAAGTGATAATTCAAAGACACACCTTTCTTTCATTGTGCAAATTTACCATCTGAGGGCCTCTCACTTCTAGCAGTGTGAGTGAAGTAGAGAGAACTTTTACCTGCGCCCTGCCTACTATTAACATATCACTTCTCTACATTCATCAGTGAGATTAGTCATGTGACCTTACCAGCTGGGAAATATAGTTTAACTCCATGCCAAGGATGGTAAACCCATAATGTGTCTGCCACAGCCAGGCACTGGGCTTAGATGTTTTAACTCATTTGATGTTTCTAAGAACCCTGGGAGGAAAATACAGTGGTTAGGATTATGGAGCCTGGAGCCAGACTGCTGGCGTTTAAACTCTATGACTTGCTGTGGACACAGGCAAGTTACTAGACCTCTCCTTGCTTGTTTCTTCATCTCCAGGGTGGGCCTAATAGTAGTACCTATCTAAGAAAGTATTTCTGTGAGCATTAAATGACTTTATACATTTCAACTACCTAGAACATTTCCTAGCATATGGTAAACTCTCAATACTAGTTCTTGGTTACTAAGGCAAGTAAGCAGTTATACCAAATAAATATCTTTCTTTACTAGAATGACTCCAAATCTAGTCTGGGTTATACCATACAGGACATCTTTATTTTGTATGGATTTTTTATCCCAAGAATGCAGATGATAAATTCATTTTTTATTCTTTTTTTAATTGTGATTAAAACTAGAAAGATCTCTCTCTCTCTCTCTCTCTCTCTCTCTCTCTCTCTCTCTCTCTCTCTCTCTCTCTCTCTTTCTCCTTAAAAACATGACCATTTGAACCTTTGCATTTTCCTCTTAAGACTCTAATTCTTACCATGTTGCGGTGACAGAATGATAAAGGAGGTTATTTTTATTTTTGTTTTACTATCGGGCTCCCACAATGACCATATCCTACCACTGAGGGATATCTCTTAAATTTCACATCCATGAATAATCAAAGCACTACAATTTGATTATTGCTTCATCACTGATAAACCATTTTTACATACATCAGAGCACTTATGGTTCTTCCTGTACCATTTTCCTTTTGCCCAGGCTGTCTCCTTGCCCCACCTATATGTTCAGCTGTGTTTATGTTCAACCCTAAGCATGAGTATGAATTATTTATTACTTGTTGATTTAAACTCATTTGCTTCCTTAAGAAGGATTTCAGACAGTACGAGATTGAGTATCAATATTAGCTCTGCTACTTATCACCCCAGGACCCCCCTAGCAAATGACCTGCTGCTCAGACACCCAGTGGCTGGATCTGACCCCACTGCTCCAGCTCCCTCCTACAGCACTTATTCACTGCCATTGCCTAGAGCCTGTCTTATTGGCCCTCAAAACCCTTTATCCCAACTCCCAGGTCTCAGATAATCAGATATCCTACATCACAATCTCTTCTAAGGAACTCTTGACCAGACTCTCTTTCACAGACCCTCTTGGGGGAAAAATAAGAAAAACTGTAAATGATGATTGTTAATATTCTCAAGGAAGTCATATCATTTCCACGTTGACTTTGCTCAGAAGGAAACATTTCACATTATTGAATTCATGGGACAGACAATGCTTGCCACTATTTTGTGGGAAATCTTTGTCTAAAAGTTACCTAGGTTTCTGTTTAATTTTGTAACAACAATAAAACAATGTGACCTGTCCAATAAGTCCCACCAATGTAGTAATAGATGCCATCACTGTCAATAAAAATGGCTAGAGTGTTTCCCTGGTCTTTGAAGCTGATGCCCAGATTACTTACAATCTAGAGAATGTAGATATGCTTAGACTAATGAAAAAGAAGAAAGCGAGGGTCTGAAACTAACGTTTGATACATGAATGGTATGTACCCGTGGTTGACAAACTGTGACTTGCGAGCCACATGCGATTCTTTGGCCCCTTGAGTGTGGCTCTTCCTAAGCCAGGGGTGGGCAACCCCTGGCACACGTGCCAAACATGGCACACCAGTAACTTTTGCTGGCACGCGAAACCCTCTCTTATAATCTTCCATTTACAATTTTCTTAACATC
>NW_006293778.1:1867043-1880710 GCF_000327345.1 Myotis davidii | reverse complement strand
TTTTGGCACGCACTCACAAAAAGGTTGCCCACTTCTGTCCTAAGCCTTAGTTAGGAGTACCTAATTAAGTTAATAACAATGTACCTACTTATATAGTTTAAGTTTAAAAAATTTGGCTCTCAAAAAAAAAATTTCAATTGTTGTACTGTTGATATTTGGCTCTGTTGACTAATGAGCTTGCTGACCACTGGTATATACTAATGGTTTTATGGGTTTTTTGACTGAGTGACTTATTCAGATTTTCCAATATTAAGAATTCCAAGATCCTAAAACACAGAATAATTTTCCTGATACCTATCTGTTCCCTCAGTCTCCTTAAATAATATTGCCCAATTTTTTGTATATTTTTTATTGTGGTAAAATATTAATAACATAAAATTTGTGCTGCAGTTGAGTATTTTTAGAAAGATTATATTTTAGGGGAAATGAGATCCAAACTAAGCAACCAATAACTTATAAATGATGCTTTATAAAATTGTCTAAGGTTTTTTTCCCTCTAAAAATTAACCCTGAAATTTAATATTCAAACCCAGATTTTATCTGCATTCAGGATACTGAATTCGGGAAACAACCTTCTTTGTGATTTTAAATGTATAACTTACTAGTATTCATTCACAATGTTATATAAATATCACCACTATCTATTTCCAAAACGTTTCTGTGTCATCCTGTTTTGATTACTGTAGATCTGTAGTAAATTTTGAAGTTAGGAAGCATGGCTTGTCCAAGACTGTTTTGGCTATTTGGAATCCTTTCCCCATATAAATTTGAGGATTGACTTTTTCAATTCTGGGGAGAAAAGTCCATAAGTACCTTTGAATAGTATTGACATATTAGCAACACTGTCTTTCCAGTAACATGGGATATCTTCCCATTTATTTAGATCTCCTTTAATTTCCTTGTAATTTTTAGCATGTGTTTCATTTCCTTGATTAAATTTATTCTCAAATAATTTCCTGTTTTAGATTATTTATTTTTTTATTAAATATATTCTTATTGATTTTGGAGAAGGGAGGAGGAGAGGGAGAAAGAGAGAAACATCAATGATAAGAGGAAGCTGCCTTCTGCATTCCCCACACTCAGCATCAAGCCAGGAACCATCCAGGCATATGCCCCAATCAGCAATCGAACCATGACCTCTTGGTTCGTAGGTCGATGCTCAACCACTGAGCCATGCCAGTAGGGCTGTTTATTTCTCTTGGATACAAGCACTCCTGATTTTTGTGAGTTGGTTTTGTACTCTGCAGCTTTAGTCGTTTTCTTGTGTACATGCTGGGATTTTCTGTGCAGAGGCTCATGTCATCTCTGAATACAGATAGTTGTGCTTCTTTCCAGTTTCGATGCCTTGAATTTCCTTTTTCTTGTCTAATTGCTCTAAAACTGCCAGTGCAATGTTGAAAAAAATATCAGGGTATTTTTATCTTGTTCCTGACCTTAGATGGAAAGCCTTTAGTCTTTTACCATTAAGTATGTTAGTTGTGTTTTTTTTTTCATTAATGCCCTTTATAATGTTGAAGAAATTTCCTTCTACTCATAGTTTTCTGAGTTGTTTTTTTATTTTGAAAAGTGTGTTGGATATTGTTTCTTGACTAGAGAATAATAAGGACATTAAAAAGACTCTTTCTTGGGGATCTAGCCCACTGCCTGGGAATGTGCCCCGACTGGGAATCAAACCATGACCTCCTGATTCATAGGTCAACTCTCAACCATACTGACTGGGCAAGGTATGAAAACTTTAAATCAAGAAAGTCTCAGATGAAAGACAAATGCTGATGAATAAAACTGTTTAAAGAAATCAGATACTCTGGTTAGTTAAATATTTCTCATTAACAGAATGTTAATGAAAAATCCTCTGTCAGCTTACACAAAAGCATATTGGCCATAAATTACTCTGTCTTGGCACATGCAATTTACTAAATATAATTAAATTTTCTTTTACTGGTTAAGTAACTTAATAAGAGCTTAAATCCTTTGCTCAGAGCTATAATCATACTGAGTGCAGAACCAGCATCTGAGACTAGCTGTCCAGGCCCACACACTTGAGATATCAACAGGGTTCAGTAAGTTTGGGAAATATTACGTATTATATCCTACCTTAGAGTCTACTCTAAGGCATATTACAGACTGAGAAATCCTGAAAGAAATAAATTTTTAAAATTTGGTTTACTCGCATTTCTAAATTTATTAATGCAAAATGCTTTTTTCACCTAACAGCTATGCCTTACTGCTTAAGCGTGTGAGGCCTGGAGTCAAACTGTCCAGTTCAAATCCCAGCTGCTTTGCCATATCACTTAACTTCTCTGATCCTCACTCCTGCCATCCATAAAAAGAAAATAACACTAATAACATTTCAAATGACATTAATGAGAAGATGCAGGTAAAACACATACTAAGTGCTCTACACATTTACCTAAAATTGTTTTTAACATTCCTCAAAATTAGTATTTATAGAATTTGAAAATGCCATTATAAGTATTCAGATGAAAGCATTAAAATGCATACACAAGTGCCCTAGTGGGTTTGGCTCACTGGATAGAGCATCGGCCTGCGGACTGAAGGGCCCCAGGTTCGATTCCAGTCGAGGGCACAGGTTGCAGAATTGGTCCCCCTACTGAGGATGTGCAGGAGGCAGTGGTTCTCTCTCATCATTGATGTTTCTCTCTCTCTCTCTCCCTATCCCTTCCTCTTTGAAATCAATAGACATATTTTACAAATGCATATACAAGTAATTGCTGTAGGTCTATAGCATGCCACTGAGTACACATATTATAAGGTTTTCAATTAGCACATGTTTATGAGGGGTTGGGGGGAGATTATATGCAATCCTGGCAAAGTTTGGATTTTTCATTCAGGAAAGAAGGACCAGGCAGTGTGTGGTCATTGCTGGGACCTGCTGATGTCTCCAGGTATTAGCAGGCACACACATGGTTCACAGAAGGATAAAGGGAAAGCTGGTGGTCAAAGGCAGATAAAGAAGGGGCAGAGAGAGAGGGAGCACTGACCAGTGCTGCCCCTCTTACCCCCATCAATGGAAAAGAAATATCTATCTACCTTTCCATTCACGTAACCCTTTTATTCAACTCACAAAGAGAAAAGATGCTCTTCTCAGTGACTGCAATTTCCAAAGAAGGATAAATCATGTTCTCTTTCTTTGAAACAGAAAATGAAGAATTACGTAGAGAAAATACCAATTGGTTTTCTTCTGAAATAAAGGGATGCTAGGTGAAATCATACAAAACAATACAGAGTAAATACAGCAGGCTTCATTTAGGTTGGTAAATTTGAAAATTCCTAGGGAGACATTAGACAACTAATACTGCCATTGTTCATATATTTGTATAGCTATTACTTTTCTATATAGCAACATACTTTACATAATACCGAAGAACTTTTATTACCTAAAATCACTTCAATGTGGTCAGTAACAATTTCATCACATTTACACAATGAATCAATGGAAGATTTATTAATATTAACGTGCAATTGGGAAACAAATAGTTACACTTGACTCTAATGACCAAATAGATGTTTTTGTCAAAAAAAGGAGTGAAATATTGTGTTTTCTACAGTGTAGCTTGGTCACATGCTTTTCCATGATTAAGCCATCTCCTTGATGCATTAGTCACACACAGTTTATACCTAGGTAGGGTTGTGTGGCTCATCAAGAAATCTTTATGCGATACAGCATTACATAAGTAGGCTGCCTGATGTATTATTCCTTGTTATAAGAATGTTTATCTTTCCTGAATGCAATGATGAGCATTTGATTCATTTGTTCATGTCTCTCTGAGGATGATTTATCAATGTCAATGGCACTTAGAGATCTGAGAGCAATTAATGTTACTTCAAGGAAAGTTAATATGGCAGCCCCACTGAAGGTATCCAGGGAAAACATTGATTCTTGTATGGTTAAGATCACTTACATTGTGACTGAAACTCTAACAAGCCAACCTCAAGAGTTCATTATATTTTTGTGGGCAAATTAGAGAAAGAAAATGGAGCGCACACAGTTCCAATGTTACCTTTATACAAAATTAGCTAGCAGAGCCAAGATAAGCCATGTAAACCTCACCTCTTTGCTTTTTCTTTTCTCTTGTGGTATGCAATAGGAGTTTAATGCTTAATATTGACAATTCAGAAATTTAAAGTACCATTTGTTGTGCAAGTAAAATATATATGAACTATGGCATGCTTCCGAATTCATCCAAATCATCACATAGTATGCCATCCTCTGATAATTCTCTGCTTTCATCAGATGGATCTCAAAACTGCTCTTGCAAAGTAACGGCAGAAAAGAAACGAGCTCTTTCAGCAGGTTCTGTGTGGTGTGAGGCAGGGGACAAGCAGATGGTGGATCAAGAAGTCTCTCCTGGTGGCAGGGGCAGGGAAGTGCAAAAGGGCGCTGGTGCCAGGTACAACCTCGCTTAAGCAGAAATTGGAGTTTGATGAGATGGCAAGGTGAGAAGACAGTGCTTGTGTTGCTTTGTTTTTATTGGGAAGTTGATGCGACATACAAACTACCACAGGTGTATATTGATACCTATTCAACTTTCATTGAAAATAAAAGGGTGCTTATTGAATTCTTCTGACCAGCTGATTCTTTAGCATGTATTTTGATAGAACTGAAGAGATGTGAACAATTTATTTCACGGTCTCTAAAAGATAAAAGAAAATTATATTTTATTTTACTTATTTATTTTGTTTGTGTGTGTGTTTCAGGTTGCTTGTGCTTCAAAAAGTCTCAAGGTATTTCTGGGTTGAGGAAAGTTGGCTCTATACACAAATTAAAATATATCATTCCTAATTTCCAGAGCAGTTGCATTTATCTGTGGATAAATACATAGAAGTCAGGATTCTTTGACAGTTAGAACAAGTAAAAGGATAAAAAACTTAAAATAACACTAAGGGCTCCTGTGGAGCTGTGTTGCTACAGCATATTAATACAGAATCTTAATTTACTTGAGCAGCCCCTGTAAAAATGTACACCAGAGAGTGGGGGAAAGGTTGGCAGCCAGAGAACTAGATGCCAAACGGTTCCTCACTGGCAGTGGCATCTGGACGGGGGTTGGCCTGCCTCCGGGACTCTTGGCCAGCAGCACTGTTGTCTATACAGACGGCTGTGTGTCTGTTCAAGACTCCAATAACGATGTGTGTGTATTTTGGTAAGCTATTATTTCTGGGCCAGAGATTTCATTTTTGCATCTGTTGGCACCAATTCTGTATTCGCTGCCACCGCATCCCCACCCACTGCTACATTTTAGTTCTCTGATGAAAAATATTGTGCATAAATGGAAACGCATTAAGAGAAGAAAAAAGCCTCTTCATATTTCTCTTAAGTCCAACAAAATATATAGGTATGGCATTGACATTGTTCTAGAATCTAGATGGTCTTCCTTCATTTCCACAAGCCATGAATAATATGAAACTTCTAATCTCAATGATAAAAATCTCCTTGATCTTTGCGGGGTTTTTATAGAACCTAATTATAGAACTATCAGATGTTACTTTATCATAAATATAATGGACCAATAAGAAATTTAAATTCAAGTTACTCTTTCAATGTTTCCAAAATAACAAGATTATTTTATAATTTTATAAATGTAAATACTACAATATGATACGAGGGATTGCCACACATCTGAAGTCCTGCTTTATTTGCAGGGTTACAGCCTCTCAACCTTTTAAGATTTTGCCACCACAAAGCTATTTGCTTGGAGGGCACTCCCACACTAACTTAATTGAAACAACATCTATCAGATGGCCCCTTTATACAAGATGGTGGATACAAAGTCGAATAAGATAGCTACCTGAAAAAGTTTATAACTTTTTTCCCCATTTTGATGAAGGAAAGTGGGAATACTTTTAACTAAATAGCAAGATTACACCAGGAAAAATAAATAAAAGCTAAATGGATATCCCAAGCACTATATAGCATATGTTAGGAATGGGGGTATAGAAATGAACCCCAATTTTATGTGTATCTTATAGAGACATTTCAGTTGAGCTTACTGTTTTAAAGCTGGAAGGGTCCATGCTTATCATGTAACCTGATATCCTTCATATATATATATATATATTTGTTTTTTAATTTATCTTTAATGTTGAAAGTATCACAGATGTCCCCTTCTATCCCCCCTTGATCCCCTCCACCCACTCCCATCCCCTCCTCAGGCCTTCCCCACTATTGCCTGTCTATGGGCTATGCATATATGCATATAAATGCAGTGTTTAATCTCTTTCCCCCCTCCCCACTTCTCTCTGAAACACACCAGCCTGTTCCATATTTCAATGTCTCTGGACCTTTTTTGTTCATCAGTTTCTTTTGTTCATTAGATTCTACATATAAGTGAGGTCTTCCATATTTTTTATGAGGAAACTGATAGCGAAAGAGAAGAAGTGATTTGGCCATATTCATACAGTAATTAGTATGAGGACACCGATCTAGTTCTCTCTCATTGCTATTCCTCATAATGTTATAGCTATGATACAGTTGAAATGAAATTTTTAGGGAAGTTCTTTAACATGCCATGGCATAATTTCATAAGATAATAATAAAGAGTGAACCAATATTAGGGAATTAATATGTGATGAAAATGAGAGGAAGAATAGAGTTACTGGCATTACAAGCAATTCTCTTTGGCAAAAGTGGCTAGAGAAGAACTCCCAGAAAGATAACTAAAACTCGGTGTATAGGCGTTACAGTTAATTGTGCAAAAGGCATCTGCCACAACTTTTCTCTCTCCCTATGGCCTGTAGACATCTTAATGGAGATAGGAGGTCTATCCAGAATCTTATGATGACTACAATATCACCTCCAAAGCCCCTCTCCAACTTGGTAGTGTGCAAAACAAGATTGTTTTCTGAATTAAATGAGGTATCAACATGTGAAGGATTGGAGCCATATTGAATTTGACAATCAACACCCAAAATCAATTAAAAGAGGCCAGGGGATCCCTAGATCAGAAGGACTTCTGCATAACCCAAAAGTGTCAGCAGATCTGAAGGAAGAATATGTCAATTAGAAGGGAGGTTGGTCAACTACATGGGCAGTCCATCTCATAACCATCCTGGGAAAGGCCCTGGCCCAAGGACACACCTGTATTAATCTTGCCCTTTTCTTTTCTGTATTTTCTAGTGTTTTGATATCTGGAGCCTTGCTGACACTGGAGAGACTAACCCTCCCAGGGCTAGCTATCTCCCAGAGATAGCAAACAACCCAAAGCGACTACGACTTTATATGCAAGACAACCAATTCAAAGCCCATACCCCCAAGTCCCTCCTGTATGTAGCTTTTATACTCTGGGCCACTGTCCACCTGCCCTAATCACCCCAGGGCCAAGTACCAGACAACAAGAGATAGCTCTTAACCCTCAGAACCTGTTGAAATTATTCATACTGAGCCAGCTTACCCTACCTCTCTCATTCCTTCCCTCAAAAACCTCAATTAAGGCTCTTTTCCACGTTTTTGCCTCACTCCTTCTGCCTCTTGTCCAACCTTGGTGCCCCCCTGGGTGACCCCCTAGCCCACGCAGTTTTGTACCTCCTGTTTCTGGGGATCTGAGAATGTAAAAACTTATTCCTTCGCAACAGTCCTTTCCATGTTTGGGTGTTTTCCCAGATCTGACTAAAACAAATCCCAGGGACATTTTGAAACCACCACTCAGGTGCCAGTGGCATCGAGCTAGCACATCTCTATTATTCTGAAGTCTTTGAACGGTCTAAGCGCACAACTATCACCTACCGTTTCCTTTCCATTCTTATCGGATATCCTTCTGCTCTAATACAGTACGTCAGGTGGCATGGCTATAGGAACAGAAGATTCTAGATCGGTCTCTATCACATTTCCCATTAACGGATTAATAAATTAGAGTTCTGAGTTTCTTCATTAGTCTTGTGAGCTTAGTTAGTTCATTCCTCTTCATCAGGCTGGTCCTATGTGCCTATACGGAGAGGATCATGGTCTAAAGCAGGGGTGGTGAACCTTTTTTCTGCCAAGGGCCATTTGGATATTTATAACATCATTCATGGGCCATACAAAATTATCAAATTAAAAATTAACCTGCTATATTTGATTAATAAAAACCAAATTTAATTAACTCACCCCTAATGCCTTGGCAGGGCCAGACCAAATGATTTCTTGAACCTTATACAACCCATGGGCTGGATGTTCCCCATCCCTGGTCTAGAGCCTTGCTTCTCAGTGTAGCCCTTGGACCAGCAGCACCAGCATCACCAGGTAGCCTGTTAGAAATGCAGAATTGAATCTCAGGCCCCACACTAGACCCACTGAATCAGAATCTGTATTTTAACAAGATCCGGGTGATTTGTGTGCACATTAAAATTTAAGAAATGCAGGGACTAGCAAACTTTTTCTGGAAAGAACCAAATAGTAAGTATTTTTAGGTTTTGTGGGATAGATGGTCTATAATGCTGCCACTCAATTCTACCATTTTAGCACAAAAGCAGCCATAAACAGTATGGAAACAAATAAACATGACTATATTCCAGTAAAACTTTATATATGGACTAGAGGCCCAGTGCACAAAATTCATGCACTAGGGGTGGGGGTGTGCCTCAGCCCAGCCTGCACCCTCTCCAATATGGGACCCCTTGGGGGATGTCCAACTGTGGATCAGGCCTAAACCGGCAGTCAGATATCCCTCTCACAATCCAGGACTGCTGGCTTCCAAGCGCTCACCTGTCAGCCTGATCACCCCCTAACCACTCCCCTGCCAGCCTGATCAATGGCCTGGTCACACCCAACTGCCCTCCTTCCCCTGCAGGCCCAGTCACCCCCAACTGCCCTCCCCTGCTGGCCTGGTCACCCCTAACTGCCCTCTCCTGCTGGTCATCTTGTGTCCACATGGGGGTGGTCATCTTGTGTGAGGGTGTGATGGTCAATTTGCATATTACCTCTTTATTATATCAGATGCTAAAGTTTGAATTTCATGTAATTTTTACATCACAAAAATTTTTTTAACCACTTAATATTATTTTTTTAAAATTTCTAGCTTGTAAAGACTGGTAAACATAGGTGGCAGGCAAAATTATTCTACTGGCCATAGTTTGCCCACCCTTGCTCTAGACCACAGAAAATTCAATAGGATCGAGTTATTCTATGAAGTGAGGCATTCACTGTTGCTGCACCCCAAAATCCCATTTACTGAATGAGACTTTTCCTCTTTAAATTTTCAGAGATAGGCTACTTTTTCTTGTTTTGAGCAAACATGATAAAATACAATTAAGTTATTTTAATAACTAAAAATTTATTTTTTTAAAATATATTTTATTGATTTTTTACAGAGAGGAAGGGAGAG
This sequence comes from Myotis davidii, assembly GCF_000327345.1. Taxonomy (NCBI): domain Eukaryota; kingdom Metazoa; phylum Chordata; class Mammalia; order Chiroptera; family Vespertilionidae; genus Myotis; species Myotis davidii. Next base: position 1,871,393 of record NW_006293778.1, on the reverse strand, counting down.
AGATAGAGAGTTAGAAACATCGATGAGAGAGAAACATCGATCAGCTGCCTCCTGCACATCTCCTACTGGGGATGTGCCCGCAACACAGATACATGCCCTTGACCGGAATCGAACCTGGGACCGGTCACTCCACAGGCCGACGCTCTATCCACTGAGCCAAACCGGTTTTGGCTAATAACTAAAAATTTAAATTAAGACTTTATAGGACCACAGAAATTCTAGAATATAGATGTAGAAGTTAACTGATGAACCTGTATCATAATCTGGAGTATCGGTGTTTTAATTAAACGGGCAATTTCTGATTTGTTTCATGTGGTTGTGGAGGTTGTCTGACCCTGAGAAGCAATGAGGAAGTGACAAACCAATGACCCATCTTACAACAGTGCACGCATACACAACACGTACGATTCTGCTGCTGACAACTCACAAAGGGCAGACAGAAACAGGCGCATGGTACCTATTACCTGATTTTCAATCCATGTCTATATGTGCCAAGTGGCAGAAACCTTCTGATCTCCAGGTTCTCTGTTACTATTTGTACTTGGCAGCAGGCCACAATCACCAGTCAGCCCTGCCACCATCTAGATAATCTGTCAGCCACAGAAATGGAATGCCTACCTCCACTGGGTTGGTTCATTTTTCCCAATGAGATAAGTAATTGCCAATGCAATTCCAATTAATGATATAAAGTGGATCGGTGAATTCAGAATATCATTTTTTATGGCTCCAGTTATTAGATATTTTTCTCAGATTGGATTAAGAAATAAGGCATATGATTCATGATGCTTCAAGTAGTGATTTCAGATAACTAAAGCTCCCACATTGATATACTTAAATTCTTAGACATCCATTTCACAATAATAGTTCTATAACCTGAAAAAATTTTTACTTTTTAAATTAAATCTTATTACATAAATTTCTAAGTGTATATATCTATCTCCATTTCTAAAGCTTGGTTATATATCAGAATCACCTCCAGAATTTTTTAAAGTCAATGCCCAATAGAATAGGGAGAGCTGGTAGTAGGTGCTGACATTGCTATTAAAAATTTACCCTAGTCAGTTTAGCTCGATGGGTAGAGCATCAGCCTGCAAACTGAAGGATCCTGGGTTCGATTCTGGTCCAGAGCACATACCTCCACTGCAGGCTCCCTGCCCTGGTCAGGGGCATGCAGGAGGCAACCAGTCGATGTGCCTCACTCACATCGGTGTTCCTTTCTATCTCTCCCCCTTTTTTCCACTCTCTTTAAAATCAATGGGAAAAATATCCTCAAGTGGGGATTTAAAAAAAAATTTAACAAGTCACGCTAGCCAGTGTGCTAAATGGTTAGAGCATTGGTCTGTGCACCGAAGGGTTATGGGTTCTATTCCCAGTCAAGGGGCATGTTCCTGGGTTGCAGGTTCCAATCTCAGCCCAATCAGGTCACATGTGGAGGCAACTGATCAATGTCATATCAATGTTTCTCTCTTTGTCTCTCTGTCTCGGTCTCTCCCCCTTCTTACCTCCCTTCCACTCACTCTAAAAACCAATGGAAAAGTATCCTCGGGTGAGGATCTTTAAAAAAGAAAAAAGACCTCCCAGGTTATCCCAATGTGTATTAGTTGAGAACCACTGCTTTGGTGACTACCCAACAAGAGATAGATATGTTTTTTATTAAACATTGCTATTTTTTTTCTGAAAGTTTTGTGAGGCACATTTTTTAATCATTTAAAAGTGAATTAGACGTACTATTAAAAGAAAAAATTTTAATCATTGTGATTCTTCATAAAAACTACTTCCAGAATGTTCTTACAATCAGCATAGATACAACGGAAGCTATACGCCTCCTTCTTTATTTTTTTTGCTTTTTATCTAGATAAATTGGCCTCAGACATTAATTAAATATGACTCAGCAAGCACATATGTCCTAATGTCCTAGACACATGGCAGTTCTATTACTTCTCAGCACTGTTTCAAAAACTATAATTGCTGTATACTGCCTCTCTCTGTACTTTCATCACTTTCATTCTGTTAGATGATTAATATCAAAATAGATATATAATAAATTATAAAAATAAACTTGCTTTGATGTTATTTTTATTTTTGTTGTTCATGCTTGGTTTTTTACTATCTCAATTCCACCAGAATATGGGACTGTGCTAAGGAAACGTTACTCAGATCTATGGCTACCATTACCCCAGAGGATTTTGAGGACATTCTTATGGAGATTTGGGTCTGTCCTCTTCTAGCCTCAGCTCTACCCTGTCAATTCCAACTTGTGTGCCTCAGAGAAAGATCTGAATATATTACAGTAGCACCTTGGGATATCTGCTACCCATAGATACCACTCAGCTTTTCTCAATTTTTACTCAGGGATAAGTGAGCATAAAGTTTTTTTTTAATAATTTTCGTTATTATTTTGGAGTGTGTGGAAAAAATATTAGTTGTTAAAGCATTTCATCCTGTGCAATGGACATTGAAGATAATTTGACTATTCAAATTTCAACTAATTGCGTAAATAATAATGAAATTGTAAATTACTGAGTGCTTAGGGTGCTTTGCATACATTATTTCATTTAACCCTAACAGTGACACTGTAATATAGATTGGAAATGCTCCCATTTTACAGTTAAGAAACTGAAAAATCAGCTTAAGTAAACGTACCCAAACTCACACAGCTAGTTAGCAGAACCAAAGTCTGAACGCAGGTCTTTAGGAATCCAAAGGCCACAATCCTAACCATTCTGTACACATGCCCAAACTAGCACAGTGAAGCCAATGGCTTCCTGCACTCTGCCCTAAAATACAAAACAAACAAACAAAAAAACAAAACAAAAACATCTGCGTCACTTCCATCATTCATACTTTGCATACTATGCACAAAACTCAATTCTTGGCTAGGAATCAGTCAGCTACATCAGGTTAATCACCTCCTGGCCAATCTGTTTGTAACTGGTTGATTCAGTAGAGGTAACCCAGCTGGCGGCAATTTGAATAGCTGTCTCAGGAAGATGGTTCCTTCAGTTTGGGATTGAAGCATGGATTAGGACAACTCAGACTGACAATGTTTTCAGGGGAAAATATCCAGCCCTGGCTGGGTTTGCTTAGTGGATAGAGCGTCGGCCCAGGTTTGATTCCGAGCAGGGGCACATGCCCAGGTTGCAGGTTTATCTCTAGTTGGAGTGTGCAGGAGGCAGCCAATCAATGATTCTCATCATTAGTGTTTCTATCTCTCTGTCCCTCTCCCTTCCTCTCTGAAATCAATAAAAATATACTTTTTTAAAAAAAGAAAAATATCCAACTCTGAGAAAAAACATCAATTAGACATTTTTTAAATAAGTGAACATCACACACTTTAAATTTGTGTCTGTGTTTTTTGGGCATGTTCACTTCTTAATATTATTGCATATACATTTAAATGGATATAATGACTATATATTCTCGCATGTGTGTGTGTGCATAGACACACAAGATTGCTAGCAGGTTGAGCATAAATTAAACCAAGTGTGAATCCTGTTATTTCTTAGTCTTTTCTTCCACACCTGGTAGATTTAAACTCTACAGGTCATCTTGTCAAAATATAATTTTGGTTCTGAAATAAAATAACAGAAGAGAAACAAACACAAGCTACTATACCTCACTGCCAATGTTGCCAGATAACCACACACAAAAAAAATAGAGTGCCTCAGACAGAAATATCAATAACTTTAACGCGTGCGATTTGTTAACAGGGAAGAAAACAAGCAAACTTGCTCTCCGCTGACTGTCACTAATATTTATTCGTCCAGTGACTGTTAATCAAACCAAGTTTACAGTCCCGTACAGCACCTGTCACAGGTGCTGATCATTAATCAGCTATTACAGCAGTTTATTCTGCCGCTGACAACTCGCAATTTTCCACTGATTCAGCTAGTTTGTCAGGTGGGAATTATGGCATAGCGCATGTGACAAAACACATCACCCTTCTTTTTATTTTTATTTTTTTGCATTTTCAGGCTTCTCTCTCCTGCTTTCTCCCCCTTTTTAGACAAACAATATCTGGGAACTCAGAAGTAATAAGGCGGAATGCATAATTAATTACCCAGCTTGCTCTAATTAGGGATGAATAAGTTGTGTCCCTCTCATCATCACAAATGTGGTGATGGGTAATACCAGTTTATGCTGTATTAACTGCAAATATGCAATCCTTCTGAGAGCACTTTTGTTGATGAATTTGATGAATGTGACAATAATTAGCAGAGACAGATGAGAGCTAAATTACTACTGACAATGTAATGCTATCCTGCTCGAGGGCCTGGGAACGTGGCAGGATAACATGGCAGGGACCTGGGCCTCGTTTCTAATTAATAGTCTTTTTTTTTTTTTTCATGG
>NW_006293778.1:1853976-1867023 GCF_000327345.1 Myotis davidii | reverse complement strand
GGGGGGGGGGGGGAGTAACGGTAATTGTTTTCGTCAAAGGCTGCAGGGAGTTATCAGGGTAATAAAGTTAATTAGCAGAACAAACATCTTTTCACTGCCTTACCAGTCTGAGGAAGAGAGGGTAATTCAAACTGCAGAAAGATGTGACTAGATGGGGTGATAAGAAAAGAAATTTTACACAGGAGGCCAACGGCGAAGAATGACTTTCTCCCTTCGTTTCTCTGGCTTGATGCGGAGAAAGAAATTAGACAGCTCCATCTCTGAGCTCACAAAGTGGCTCGTGTGGAGAGCTCTATTGCTACGGTTTTGAGTTTGGGAAACGAAGTTAACTTAGATCAAACTCTGATGCTTACTTCTTCCTTTTCTAGGTAGTGATTGGTTTGCTCAATGTCATCTCTTTTCTAGTGACATGTTCGTAATGTCTGAGGCTTAGAAGCAAGTTCGGACCTTTGCCAAACACACCATTTAGCTGCATTTTGCCCCCATAGGAACCTGTTTTAGTCTCTAAATCTTTGAGGGGAAAGTAAGAAATTCATAAGTGATTTCCACCAAGTAGTGTTTGTTCATTCTCTTGTATAAATTAAAATTAAAATGGGATTTTTTTTAAAAAAAATACATGCTGTTTTATTCTATTTTTGCGGTCACAAATAAATTATTTTTCTAAAATGTGGCCAACACTGTTTTCTTTTCCATGGTAGCATCTTACATATACAAGTAACCAGTCAAAAAAGTGAACAATTTAATGGATCTCAGTTTACATTAGCATTTTATTCAGTTCAGTAGCATTGCTTGACATTAAGTAGATACAACATAAAGAAAAACATCCATCAAACATTCTAAAGCTTTTACAAGTTCATTTTCTCCCTTTAACTATCATTGGTGATTGGTCTTTTAAACATCAAACACTTAAAACATTTAATATTAAGCAAATAATACTAGGACAGAAGCCTGATGCCGTCTAAAATAATATTCATAAAAAAGTGTTTATAGATTTTTGTTCTGTTTGGGTAAAATTTATCTTGTGCTTTTAAAATCAATAGCTATCCCACAAGTTCTACATACTTACCATGCATATAAATGTGCACAAATTTGTTATCAGAGACCACTGAAACAACCCACAGTAAAGACTGTTTGGTTCTAAGTTGAGAACATATGAAGTAAGGTACTCCCATGTTTAGAGAATGGTTCTGGGTCCACTTTCCCGCATAGAATCCTGCAAGAACAAGCTTCCACCAAGCATGGGGCATGGCCTCAACTCCTAATATCTACATTTTAAAAGTGTTATGCTTGTCCCCAAAGAGAAGAGCAGTGTGGGAGTGGAGGACAGAGCATGAACTAAGAGGCAGAAAACCTGCGTTCTTTATTAGCTGTGCTGCTAACTTCTACGTGATCATGAGCATCTCCTTAGGCCTCGAATCCTCTATACGCATCTATGCAATTGGGTACCTTCTCTACCGACTCCTAGCATTGCTGTTGGAAAACATGCAATAATTGTTGTACTTTGGAAAACATGCAATAATTTATGAGTATACTGCTAATGTTATTGTAGTAGAAAAGTCATGAGATAGAAGCTTGAGAAATCCCATCGCCTTTTGATTGCCCTCCTCTGTGTGATTAGTTAAAACCAGGGCTAAAAGAGGTACTGAGATCTGGCCTTACTTTGTGATTTTTTTTTTTGCTAAATGTATCAGAGAAATTATCATTGTGAAAAATACTCCCAAATTCATTTGGTCAATGTTACCTACATTTTAAAGATTTTCTTAAACTCTCACTAGAAGAGTCTATTAAGGTCAAGACTGGAAAAAAACTAATCTTTAGTCCATTTAGCAAAATCTATTAGGCTTGTCAAGTAAACTTCCACTTTGAAAACACCCATGTTTCTCACAGACAGGAACACACACACACACACACACACACACACACACACACACCAAATTGTGATTACTATGCATTGCTGTGTATCCTTAAAAACATTTTAAAGTTTTTACTGTATAATCAAACTTTAAAAGAAAAATCTGGAAGTGGAAGCACAATTGGATGCTACTTTCCACAAATTGTAGCAGTTCTTATTTAGCTACTGTGTGAGGCAATAAATTTTAATATAAGTTCACTTACAAAGAGAGAAAGATTGAGAAACTGAAAGAAGTGACACAAAAAACCCAAATGTGACTTTTCTTTTCTTTTGTTTTGGAAATGGGAGTCATTAACAGGGAGCATGTTTGTTTGTTTGTTTCCTTTGGAATCTACACGGAATTTATTGAATATTCTGGTCTCTTCCTCCCTACCCACCACTTCCTCCACTATACCACAGGTACATCTTTTTGGGAAAGTAATGGAGTTCAGTCCAGTTAACTTCATTGATCTCTAAGGACTTTTGAAAATTATAAAACTTGCTGTGGGATTCTGACATGCCAGAAGCCACTAGAAAAACAAGTTTGATATTCAGAACCTCATCAAGACGGTCTCCTCATCTTTGATTGGAGACCAAAATGATATTTTCAAGCAAGTGCTAATTTCCAATATTAGCCTACTGGGTAAGCTTAAAATGCTTAGTGGAAAAATATGTTGGAGTTAGAGATTTGCCAGTGAGATACTATAGGCACTGGCTATATGTACTGTTGGTATTATTAGGAATATTCAGAAAATTTAATTCATTATTTTCCTTGGCCATTGTTTTAGAGAATATTTTGACGAATTCTCATTTCTTGAGGGCTCTGGGGCATTTTCGCTTCTGATATGAGTGCAGAAGAGTGTTAGCTGCTTAAATAATTACAAAGAACTAAAAACAAACCATAGTTAATTTTTTTCAGATTTTGAATTACAAAATGACTTAAATGCTCTCTATAATCAAAATGCTACATCATAATCTAAAGAAATTACAGCACTGCTTAATGACATTAGGAAACTGCATGCAAAAAAATATTTGTACACAAGGTGGTGATATTAGCAACCAACTAGGGTACTTTTATTCTGCTAAAACCCAGAGTAAATAACAGCAGATTACTTTCCCTCAGTGATCTCCTGAAGGTACGTTCAGGTGTTCATGTAGTGATAGTATGTAGAGGCACAGTGCACATAGAAAACCTGCCATCACATGTCATTAAACTAGCAGGGGAAGAAGAGAAAAAGGACAAATCACACACAAAAAAAAGAGAGTTAGAAACTTCTAAAGAATAAAATTCAGGTTCTGAACATCAAACTTGTTTTTCTAGTGGCTTCTGGCATGTCGGAAGGATTTCAATATTCAGCTTTTAATACCTACGTTTCCATTGCACCGGTTTGGATATTTAAGTCCGAAGGTTAAATCCTAAATGTAGAGTTATTTCTGTAGCTCTGATAAGATATTCCCACATCCTACAACGGTTTATTCAAAATCCTTTGTCTCACACTCCTCCCCTGCCTTTATAAGTAGTTGTTTTTTTAAAATCCCAATCCTGGCAATGTCTCTCCATCTATTCATGTTTCTTATATAGAAATTCAAGTTTTTAGGTTTATATTAGCATAAATCAGAACAACTCAAAAGTGAAGCTCATAATAATGTCACCTTATTTCTCATGGAATATTGGACTCGTTAACCTTATCAATACTAAAATAAAAAATTACCTAATGTATTCCAACACATAAACCAGTTCATATTTTTGTGTATTGGTACGTTCATAATGACCTCTAAGAGAATAATTAATTTTATTATGTAGCTCCCCCAAATCCAATAATTTACTACAGTGAAGTCTATTTATTCTCAGATACTTTATTTTTAAAGAAGTAAATGATGGCATCAGCAGGGACACAGAACTTGGTGGTTACAAGATGGAACGCAGTGTGCAGTGAATCAGAAAGGTAGGCAGATATGTTTGCAATGTTAAGCTCCTTCTCCCAAGATGAAAAGAGCAGCAATTGGTATTTGCAAGCCAGAAAGAAAAATATCTGTTCTTGAATTATCTAAGGGTGAGTCAGCAACTTAAACCCAAAGAAAAGTAATAAATAACGACAACAGATGTTTGTAAACCTGTGCTCCCCTGTTCAGTGTTTCTACGTGTTGTTTTGCTTTGATGTGCTGTCAGCCGCCTCTCACCTGGGAGTAGTGATATCTTATCAAAGCCCAAACAGTTCCTCTTCACAACAGATGGATAATAGTGCCTTTCAATTTATCATACTGGAAGTCTAAAGAACTATGGGAACGATTGGTCAGGTGACAGCTTGATGGACAGTTTGACAGCCCTTAAAGCATCATGGGAAATGGTTGTCACCTGATTTTCAGAGCGACCGGGAAGATAACCTTCAGAATGATGAGGAAAACAAAAATCTGAATATTTGTCTAAGATTCAGTGGCAGCATCGTGTCCACTTAAGTGATAATAGGTATGAATTTAGATGACTCGAAATGTTATTATCAAACCTGAGGGGTTTCTCCAAAGCCAGGAGTGCACTTCATCTCTTTAGATGCCTTTTACTCTTTTATTCACATGCCATTGAAAAATATATACATAATGTAGGGCTTTCAATTTAAAACATAGCAAGTACTTAATCATATGCTAAATATATTAGCTGGTCAATAATAGTCTCCAGCTTTGAAATCCGCTTCCCTGTACACCTTTTCCTACATATACTGTGCACATTACAGTTCTAATTAGAAAGACTGTCATGAAGAATCATATGGATTGAATTTTACACTGTGGGCTGATTGGCCCTAATGAAGATCAGTGGAGCCTTGGTATGAGAAACAAAGGAAGAGAAATCAGTTTGAAGATCTTTGGCACAAAAATGTTTGTATCTGTATTTACTCATTCATACAGCCACCAAACATGACTGAGCACTTACACAAGGGTCTCTGCTGGCCATAGGAAGATGAGAAAGATAAAGCTCCAACTTACAACTCACTTATAGTTTGACAGTGAGGAGAGAGGTGTGCTTTGTTTGTTTGTTTTAATATTTTTATTGGTTTCAGAGAGGAAGGGAGAGGGAGAGAGCAATAGAAACATCAATGATGAGAATCATTGATTGGCTACCTTCTGCATGCCCCACACAGGGGATTGAGCCTGCAGCCCAGGCATGTGCTCTGACTAGGAATTGAACTATGACCTCCTGGTTCATGGGCCGACTCTCAGCCACTAAACCACGTGGCTGGGCAAGGATAGAGTTTTGAATTCATAGAAGATGGCAAGAGAGCTCAAGAGATCAGTCCCAAATCTACTGCCTTCTAGTTGGTGAGGCTTACACACAACAGTTTACAAAGTTGTCTCTTGCACGTTTCCTCTTGTGTATTGTACAGTTTATGGTATATGCAGTTTAAAATCATTTTGTGGTCTTATCTGAAGAAATTCTGCCTGAAAATCGGGATTCCAAAGGAAAAAAAATAAGCACTCAATGTTTATATATTTACTGGAGGCCTGGTGCATGAAAATTCATGCACTCAGGGTGGGTGAGGGGGTTCCCTCAGCCTGGCCTGCGCCCTCTTGCACTCTGGGACCCCTCAAGGGATATCCACCTGCCAGCTTAGTCCCGCTGCCCAGGGGATAAGGCCTAAGCTGACAGTCAGGCATCCCTCTGGCAGCCCGGGAGTCCTAGGGGGTGTGGGGGGGACATCCTTAGCGCTGCCGAGGAGGAGGGATAAGTTCTGCCACTGCTGCTGTGCTCGCAGCTGTCAGCCCGGCTTGTGGCTGAGAGGAGTTCCCACTTTGGGAGCACACTGACCACCAGGGGGCAGCTCCAGCATTGAGCATCTTCCCCCTGGTGGTCAGTGCTTGTCATAGCGATTGGTCATTCCCGGTTATTCTGCCTTTAGGGTCAATTTGCATATTACCCTTTTATTATATAGGATTGAGTGCCTCCCAAGTGTAAAGAATGATTCCAGAAACAGTAGGGAAGTCAGAGACCTGAGATGCAATTGCCTGGTTGAGGAGGACTCTAGACTTCACAAACCCTCAGGCCCTTAGATATTTCAGCTATTGTCGTGTTTGTTTGTTTTTCAGAGCAAACACTCAATAAGTTTTTATGTTAAAATTATATCTAGCATAAAGAAGAGTTATAATAGTACTAATAACTCCTTTAAACTCATCATCCAAAACTTACCAATTGTTAACATTTTGCCAAATTTGGTTTTTATCATTCTTATTCTTTCCCTTTCACATCCTCCTTCCCTCCTTCTTCCTTCTCTTATTTAACTATCTATATAATATATCTTTTATATTTTTAAATAATTTTAATAGAATGACGTTATATTTGTTCCTGATTCATTCTATACTCCCTCACAAAACCTAGCAACTGCCTTTATATACTTAATAAATGTATATATGAATGAATGAGTGACAAACACTATTCCATTTAAAACTAGTCTTTGATCTTTTAGGTTGATATTTACACATAAATATAAAAGGTGCTATATTATTTGTCTAAAACATATGTAATATTTTACAAATTATGAATTTTTCCCCAACTGTATCTTATCAATAACTGATCTCATAAACTCATACAAAAGAAATAATGTAGTAAAATAAGGAAAGTGCAGCAGAAATGTTGAGTGACTTTACAAAGGAAGTGAAAGATAAATGCTTCAGGTGCTGCTGGTTCTTTGTCTTTCTCTGGGACAAATAGATCATCTGTAGATGCTGGATGAAAAAGCAGGGATTTCAACAGAAGTTGTCTTTCTGAAAAACACTCTGGCAGCATTGGTTAAAACTGGTACCATTTGGCTGCTTGACACTTTTTGGATAACATTCTGTTTTCACAAATTTTGATGCTTTGGATTCACACTGCAACATGTTTTCCCAAATCCAGTTGTGCCAAAGCCAGACGAGCCAGACAAATTGTTTTCCAGGGAACTGAAAAAAGCCAGTAAATAACTTAAATAACTATTAACTATTAACAACAAAATGTTCTTCTGGAATTATTCATAAGAAGACACATTATTTGAAAAAAATGAAACTGAAGTTTGCAAATGCAAAGCAAAATGCTTTTGAGTGCCATATAAATTCAAATAGAGACTGATAAAAACGCACTGGAGCCTTGGCTGGGTGGCTCACTTAATTGGAGCATCGTCCCATGCACCAAAATGTTGCGGCTTCTATTCCCAGGCAGGGGGCATACCTAGGTTGGGGGTTCAGTCCCTGGTTGACACACATATAGTAGGTAACCAATCGATGTGCCTCTCTCGATGTTTCTCTCTCTCTCCCTTCCTCTCTCTTTAAAATCAATAAACATGTTCTCCAGTGAGGATTGTTGAAAACACACACATTTTGCTTGTTTCAAATTGGGAGGGCAAGATGTGGGAGGAAGATTTGTAATAAGTGATACATGGACAAGTCCAAATGCTACAGAACAACTGAATTCAGAATCATTTCTCAATCAGAGCTGCGGTTAAAATGCTTTTCCTTTCCCTGTCGAAATAAACCCATGCATCATCAGGTCCTAACAGGTCCCAGATGTAGCCAGTCCCTACCTCACCTGATACGAATTAAGTTTTATTGTTAACAACTAACATAGTCATTTAAGCCAACTAATAAGCTACATATAAAGCCAAAACCGGAGTCTTATTACATGTTTCATAGTAATGTTACAATTTGTGGTCTGGAAACTTAGAATAAATACTAGTGTCGAACTTTCAGTCAGACTAAAATTTTCACAGAAAGAAATTTTTAGACTAATAATTCCACACACACAAAAAAGAAAAAAATGATCTATTAGTTAAGCCATAAAACCATTTTTAAAATATGACATGTGCGTTCCCATTGTAAGCTTCAACATCTAAAATCAGCTTGACTGTTATGCAGCATTTTGAAGGACATGAAAGTCTTAAATTATTAACTAATGTAGGTTATATGAACTGTGGACTTTTAAAACCCCATGTATGTTTACTTAGAGTTAAAAAATTGGTGATCTTTTAGCTCAAAACATGTCAGAACCGTGATCTTGACTCTTCTACTAAGGTGCAACAGGGCCTCTGCTGTGAGACCCAAAGAGAATCTTGAATCTTAGGACCCAGATTAGAGTATTAAAATTATTTTTGTTTTAGCTCTTTTTTTCTTTCAAGGTATGTACAGTGTGTCTCAAATGTGGGGAATTCTGGATTCATTTTCCCTTATTTTTCTGACTAAATCTTTGCAGATGGTAGATCTTAGTATTCAAAACACAAAACATTTTCCTTTAGGTCCCTTATTATATAGAGACTTTTGTTATTAATTTTTTTTAGTAAAAAAAATACCATGTAGCTTGTGCACTCAGAAAATAGGCTTAAGGGTTTAAGAGCTTCTGAACTCGTCCTGTTTGTTCTGCACTTTTCCAATAAACTGGAGACTTGTCAGAGAGGTGAGTCAATGAGTATGTTGATTATTTCTTTTTTTTTTTTTTTTTAAAAAGGTATTTAGAAAAGCTGCCTAATTTTCTTAAATTTAGAAAGTAAGCCCCTGAAGAATCAATCATACCTAAAGTTTCCCTGTTGTTATGGCTTTTACAACCTTTTTACAATTAAAAAGGTTTGATTTTTGTTCCCTTTTTTTCAATAAAGAGGTAAAAATGCAGAGAAAGAGGGAAATATGATACCATATCTCACTAATGTATTTTAAATATTTACTATTGTTATTTACATTTACAAGACTATGTTTTTTTTAAATATATTTTATTGATTTTTCACAGAGAGGAAGGGAGAGAGATAGAGTTAGAAACATCGATGAGAGAGAAACATCGATCAGCTGCCTCTTGCACATCCCCCACCGGGGATGTGCCCACAACCCAGGTACATGCCCTTGACCGCAATCGAACCCGGGACCTCTCAGTCCGCAGGCTGACGCTCTATCCACTGAGCCAAACCGGTTTCGGCACAAGACTATCTTTTGAATATACAAAGGGAATTGATTCTAGTTTTCTATCCAGCTATTCTCAGAGTTCTGATTTCTGCTTATTCAGAGATTTATGATAAACTTTCTGAAGCTTGCATGTGCTGAATAATCTTATGATTATAACAATGGCACCTTACATGGTTCAACTTTCACTTCCACCTAATTCATTATTATGAATTCTTTTTTGTGTGAAGAATTTAAGAAGAAAATACATGCAATTGGGTTTTAACTAATTCTTAGAATCCAAATGGTATTTGGTACCTACATTAGTGCATTTATTTTCCTGAGATGTAACTGGGATGAAGAAAACCTAGAGTGGAAAATGAAATTATCGCTCAACTAAGTGATTATTTTGTCTACATTCTATCAAATCATCAGTTTGACTTTTTTCACTGAGTATTCTTAACTGGCAGTTGTGTTGGAATTTTATAGGTGCAGTCACAGTATTTTTAACAATCTAGGAACAATGCTCATTATTTATTCTATATGGCATTTTAAACTCACTGTTTTCTTTCTAGCATTATAGTTAACAGAGAACAAATGAACATCATTGCTTTTCACCCTTATGATATGTAATGTTCCTTATTGTTATATTAGAAACCTGCTCTTCCTTCTTCTTTTAGTAAAAAAAAAAAAAAAAAATGCCAAATTCTTTCTTATTTCTTATCTCTCACTATTTTAGGAAAGTTACTTACAGTTCTCTGCTACTCAGTTTTCTCATCTGTAAAATGGAAATCATTATACCTTACTCTTAGACTTGTTATGAAGATTGGAGATTACTGCAAGTAACTGCATGGTACCTCCCATAACAGTCTGCTCCCTGTAAGAACTAATTCCTTTCTCTTTTATTGGTGTTGGAATCTTTATTAATTGACTGGTGTCAAAAGACGGGTTATTCAAAGACAGCTCAATAAAAAATTGGCAAAGGCTTGAATAAGCACTTCACAAAAGAAGATATAAGAATGACCAATAATCATATAAAAAGGGGTTCAACATCATTGATAATTAGGAAGTGCAACTTAAAACCATTAATGAGATATCATTTTACACCCACAAGAATGGCTAAAAGAAAAGTTTGACGTTCCCAAATTGTGAGTGGGTAAGGATATAGAGCAATTAGTGCTATTGTGAAATTAGTTTAAATTTCCATTCTTGTTCAAGAATCTTGTCAATTCTGTTCAAAATTTTTTTATGTATGTGCTAAAATTTTTCTAGAAAATATTTATTCATTCATGTACTTACTCAACAATTATTTATAATTCATGGTGGGTAAAACATAGTTCTTGCCTTCAAGGAACATGTTTACAAACTGAAGCCTTGTTAATTTATCCAGTTTTATTTACCATAGTTTCTTGATTCCCAAACACATGAATTATCTTACAACTAATTTCAAACAAATCTGATGCTTGTCCCTCCCTGTCTCCAAAAAAAAAAAAAAAGGACAGGTTATTCAAAGTCTTAAATTAACCTCTTTCCTTCAATTATACGGAAGCAAAAACCAGTGTGTCAACAGCTACTAATCTTTCTTCTGGGTTGACTCATTAAAAAGGACTCAGCACAAAAATTATTCTAAATCATAAGATTCAACATTGGCAAAGCTCAGAAAATGCAATCCTTCCCAAAGATAGGGAGAAAAAAGTCTTTGCCTATCTTACTAAAAGCCAACACCCCATAAACATTTTCTCCTACAATTTCATAAAGCAATAGTAGAATAATATTTATTTGAATTATTTTTTCCAGCACATTTGTATAGATAACTTCAAAAGATATATAAGGTATTAGTCTCATTTTGTTACTATGTAATCAAATAGGAAACTATCCTTAAAACAATAACAACAAATACGTATTCAGTGACAGGCATTGTATTCAAGTACTTAACATGGATTTTTTTTCATTTAATGCTCACATAAGTATTATTATTATTATTATTATTATTATTATTCTCATTTTAGAGATGAGAAACTTGGTCATGGAGAGAGTCAACAGCCTGGTCCGGGTTATGTAATCTGTAAGTGTTGGGGTTGGAATGCCAAGTGATTTACTCAAAATTCATATGCTTACTTGAGCTTGCTTACAGGAGGCAGCTGATCGATCTAGCTGATCGATGTTTCTAACTCTCTATCCCTCTCCCTTCTTCTCTGTAAAAATTAATAAAATATATTTTTTAAATTTTTCTTTTAAAAAATAAAAATTATATAAGTATTTCTTTACCTTTTATTTTAGGCAATAATAAAATCTAATTCTAAATATACAAAGCATTCATTTAGACTTTGGTCCTCAGATTATCTTGGCCTCAGAAACCCTTTACATTCTTAAAAATTATTGATGACCCCAAAGACTTTTTGTTTATGTAAGTTGCATCTATCAATTGTTATTACATTAGAAATGAAAACTGAGAAACATAGAATATTTAAACATTTATTTTAAAATAACAATAAAGAACCCATTATATGTGAATATAACTAATGTATTATTTTTACTAATGTATTTTTTTTAAAAAAATAACAATAGTTATTTCATGAAAAAAGTAGCATTACTTTACATTTTTCAAATCCTATAATATCTGGCTTAATAGAAGACAGCTGAATGCTCACATCTGCTTCTGCATTCAATCTGTCGTGACTTTAATGTATATCAAGAAAATCTGGATTCTTACAAATGTGTAGTTAGAAGAGGAAGGAGTGTTTTAATAGCCTTTCATACAATTATCGGTATTATTCTTTGATTCAAAACCAGAATTTGACAAATGTGATTTTATTAAAGTTGGTTTCAATGTGGAATTTGAGACAATATCAATGAACTTTTTGTACACTGTTATATTAAAATCCATTGATTTATTTGGCACTTGAATGGATCTTTTACCTTGCATGGTTTTGAAATATTACATTAGTCTTTTGAAAAATACTGGTTTACTTCAAATCTTCCCAATGTTGACACATTTTATTATTCAATTTTTTAAAATCCAACCATATTGAATCATTTCACCACTGATCTCGTCAGAAAGTCAGCTTGCAACTCAATCACAATAGCGCTTTCTTCCCTTAAGACAACCATCTTCTTCATTCAGTACACAGCAGAAATGCTCTGCATGCTTTTCATTTTATTACACAGAACATTTTAAAGGAACATGTACTCAAGAAACGAGTTTTAGTAACATTAATAACTTTAATCTTTAATCAAGGAAATTCTTAAGTGAAACTGGCTTTTTGTTTGTTTGTTTTAGTGGAAATGTGTAGAAGTGAAGAATATAATGACTACTGGTAGAGTTTAGTGCCACCGTCTTAAGTCACCAGAAGTTTATACGTTGTGCACAATCAGTGCAAAATGCCAACAAAGTATTATCATAAAAATAATTGTGAGTTCATGGACTCCCTGAAAGGGCCTGAGGGACCCCAGGAGTCTAAAGACCACACTTTTAGAACATTGATTTAAAGTTATATTCTCTAGGTAACTTGGAAGAGGGAATAAAAATCTGATAGAAAAGTTGCATGTAAAAAATGTTTTTATTACTTTGATCCTTGGTTCTCCCTGTTGTACTATAAAAGTTAAATAAAATTAGGCCTTTTATATCTACAAAACCCTAAATTCCTTTCTTTTTAATTGCATGTCTGGATTATTATTGTCTGTCTATGCTTATGCCTATAAGACATTATATTGTTTTGAAGGGTTTTTTGAGCAATATATTAGAAGAGAGAGAGAATAAACAAGAACTAGGATTTTCCCAGTCGGTAAATTAGTTACAGTGTATAAACCGCTCATCAGGTAAAGCCATTCAGGTCAGTGGGGTATTTTTTACTAATCAACCTCTGCATTAATTTACTAATTCCCGGTACCTCCCAAAGTGAGAACTCTATGCAGATGTATTATTTGTGTTTCCTGATTTGAATAGATTATTAACATATTAAAATGCAATTGAAGATACACAGATTGTGCATATTAGATCTTTTCTATAACTGATTGAAGAGTGAAATACTATATGCTGCTTAGAAGTCAGTTGTCGCGGGTAAATGATAAAAGCTGATACTAAATTGAACCTGAGGTGAACACATTTAGTCTGGGACATTGTAAATTATTTAATTCTGAAAATATCTCCTGAAAATAAATTTATCCTAATTCTTTCCTTCCTTCTTCCCTCCCTCCTTTCCTCCCTCTCTTCCTTCTTCCCTTCCTTCCCTTCTTCTTTCCCTGCTTCCTTCCTTTGAATATGACTAGCTTAT
>NW_006293778.1:1853132-1853806 GCF_000327345.1 Myotis davidii | reverse complement strand
TCCAGCACATTTGTATAGATAACTTCAAAAGATATATAAGGTATTAGTCTCATTTTGTTACTATGTAATCAAATAGGAAACTATCCTTAAAACAATAACAACAAATACGTATTCAGTGACAGGCATTGTATTCAAGTACTTAACATGGATTTTTTTTCATTTAATGCTCACATAAGTATTATTATTATTATTATTATTATTATTATTCTCATTTTAGAGATGAGAAACTTGGTCATGGAGAGAGTCAACAGCCTGGTCCGGGTTATGTAATCTGTAAGTGTTGGGGTTGGAATGCCAAGTGATTTACTCAAAATTCATATGCTTATTTACACTTGAGCTTTAAAAGATTAGCAGTCCTTTTATTCTTAAAAAAATGAAAATGATAGCCCTAACCAGCTTGACTCAGTGGATAGGGCATCGGCCCACAGACTGAAGGGTCTCAGGTTCAATTCCAGTCAAGGGCATGTACCTTGGTTGAGGGCTTGATCCCCAGTAGTAGGGGTGCAGGAGGCAGCTGATCGATGTTTCTAACTCTCTATCCCTCTCCCTTCTTCTCTGTAAAAATTAATAAAATATATTTTTTAAATTTTTCTTTATGATAGGTGTTACCACATTGGGCCCATTTTTTAAGATAAGGAAGTGCATCTAAGAATCAGTTCAGTAACTTGCCAAAA
>NW_006293778.1:1847657-1851710 GCF_000327345.1 Myotis davidii | reverse complement strand
GAGTGAAATACTATATGCTGCTTAGAAGTCAGTTGTCGCGGGTAAATGATAAAAGCTGATACTAAATTGAACCTGAGGTGAACACATTTAGTCTGGGACATTGTAAATTATTTAATTCTGAAAATATCTCCTGAAAATAAATTTATCCTAATTCTTTCCTTCCTTCTTCCCTCCTTTCCTCCCTCTCTTCCTTCTTTCCTTCCTTCCCTTCTTCTTTCCCTGCTTCCTTCCTTTGAATATGTCACTAGCTTATTATTTTATTTTATTTTTCTGCTGATAATCTAATAATAAGAGATAATAGAGGACTTTTACCAAATTGTCTTACTTCTTAACTTTATTTTGAGTAAAAAAAGAAAAAAAGCTAACATATTTATCATAGGAGTAGTACAGGTGGGGTACAGTGGAAGAGGTATGTTCTTCCTGAGCTTTCAAGTATCACCTGCATGTGCTCTACTGAGGACATGCTAATCAGGGGCCCGCCTCTGGGCTTGCAGATGACCTCTCTCCCAGGCTGCTAACATCCAAACCTTTCTCTGTCTTTCTCTTTAAATGCTACTCATTCTTCACAGTCCTCCTCAATCAAACCCGGTGACTCCAAGTTCCATCCTTCTCCCTCTTGTATATTTACAATCTAGGGGCATTCCTTGTACTTATTGAGCATTTTCTCCAGCTTGTTACCATAGTGTCCAGTTCTTAATAGGTACCCAAGTAAAATTGTTATGATCAAATATAAACTGTCAGGAAAAAAAATGAATGAAACTTCATTAGAAGAATGGTGGTTTGTTTTTATTCAAATGATTTGCCATATATTATGATTCTAGAAAATCAACACAAAATTAGAGATGGACACAATGAAAAATTCAGGAGAACCAATTTCCCTAAGGAAGTTACAAATTGCTTTATCCTCAAAGCACTGGAAAATGTCAAGCAATGGGGTTTTTTTGTGAAAGAGAGAATAAAATGTTAGCATAAGGCTGGATATGGAATGAATAATACTTTTAGTAAAGAGGAAAATAAACAATGTTATCTGCCTGTTTTCTCAAAAGGCCATGTATTTAGAGGAATAAAACAAGTCTGACAGGTGTAGAAGAGAAAATCTAGTTGGAGTTCAGCTCAGTTCAGCTCTATGGGCTTAAATCCACAACAGACTCATATCTGTAACATGAACTAAAAATATCTGTTTCTGTGAAATATAAACCTTAATAAGGCTAAACATAGTATCATCACTTTCTCAACTGTGTGATTAGACTTTCAACAGAAATAGGAATTATAAATATTAGAAGACACAGTTTCCATTTTTGTAGATATAAACTTAGAAACCCCCCAAAAATAAAAATTCAATACAATATGTATTGAATATAGAAAATCAATAGCATACCTGAAAAAATACTAGGATAAGTTTTAAAGGGGTCCTATTTGCAAAAAAGTAGCAAAAATATACTTGATAAATGTACAGCTATAACATATTTATGATTAGGAAAACCAAACACTATGAAAACACTGAATTTTGCCATATAATGTATACATTTAATGTTATTACAATAAATAGCCTAAACAAATTGGGGAGTGACTTCCTAAAATACACTGGAAGAATAAACAAGCAAAATGCAAGGAATCATTTGAAAATAGATAAGGTACCCTACCATTTTTTAAAACATGTTAAGCTACAATAATAAAAAGGGTAGTGCTGGAATAATAATTAAACATTAGGATAGAATATCTCAGGTATTATATATTTAAAATACATATTTATGCCTATACATCCATATATGCATATATCTTAATTTACAGTCCATTTAGTTTCCATTATATATAAAAATGTAATATATGAAAAATAATGTATAACAGAACTAGTTAGTGAGACAAGAAAGGATTGTTCAGCAAATAGGAGTGGAAAATGAAGTAAGGATTTGAAAAATTGCCAATTAGGATGGCCACTTCTTACTACATGAACAAATAAAAGGTGTGTGCTATGAGAAGAGCTAAAAGGAAAAAGCTGCTATTGTAACTCTGAAATTCTGCAATGGGAAGATTCTAATTATCTATTTGTCCAAAGAGTACCCATTATATTTTAAATCCCAATGGTTTTTGCAATGTATGCATCTTTGTCACCCTCACAACTAACACTGAGCTTTTCACACTATGAGTGTGCAATGCACTTTTTGATAAATAGTTAATAGATTTATTTATTCATCTACTCCTTCAAATAGTAGAGAGCAGGCAGACAGCTATGGTTGGGAGGGGAACTTGAAGCGGGGTGGAGGGATTCAGAAAAAAAGAGTACATTTTGATCCATCTTTTTATACTCATGGTTATACCTGGTTTTGCTTGAACCAGACTTTCCTATAAAGATAAAAGGAATAGCAACAACTAAAATCTAAAAACAACCTCGTGCCTTTAGCTTTTGGATCATACCATGTTTTTTATTAATGGAGCAGTTGGGTAATCAGCCTTTAAATAATAGAAGCCCGAAGAGCAGAGCCCTTCATGACTTTCTTCATGTCATAATTCAAGCACACTAGTTTGAACTTCATTTTCCCAGGATGATGATTTGATGATGGGTAATTTGTAACCGAGGTCTCCATACTGGGGAATTGGTTTCATTTCAAGAAGAAAGTAAGATTTATATGAGAACAGCAAGATGATCGTCACAATAATCCTTCAAAAGTCAAGAGATAACCTTATCTCATGAATACTAAACTACTGTCCAGCAACTGTGGGTTCTAAAATAAGGGTCTTGCTCCTGATCTCACTTTTCTATGATGGAATCTGTAAAATTATGATAAAATAGAAGCTATTACTTGAGTTCAGAAAAAATTGAAGGTATTTTATTTAAATGTTGCTCTTTCCTCCAGTGTGCTGTTTGTTGTTGATTTTTTTTACATGATATAATTTCATGGTATTTTGGTAGAATTTTGTATCTAAAAGAAATCTTAATGTAATTTGTAATATTGACCTGAAAGTTCAGAGGCAACATTAGCAAATAACAAGCAATGTCTGAGTAAAATTTTATTATTTATGACATTATATTGGTTATGATTTCTCTTTCTCAGAGATGGGACATCAAATAATCTTGGATCGAGGATATTTAGGATGGCATTAGACACTAAAAGACAATGTGAGCATAGTGACAAGGCCATTTTCACAGTAATATAGGATCCATGTCTAAAAATAATTTCTAAGTCCTGGCCAACCATGTAGGCAATATCTCCAGTGCTTTAGTATCTCTAGAGCAAAAGTGTCCACACTGTGCTTTTTCATAGGGGAAATATACCATGATATATACATTCATCCAACAATGATTTTAACAGAGAGCATCAGAAAAGGCCATTAAGAGCTTGAAAGGCCAGAATTTATATCAATATAAGATAGTTTATATACCAATGCCAATCCATAAAGACCTTTCCTGAGAATACAGTGGAACTGACAAGTTAAGACAAAATGTCTATGTTCATCCTACCCACCCCCAAATATCTAGGTACCATGTACTAATATATAACCACAACAATGAGACACCCCAATTTAATAAAGTTGTGTGATGGGGACCTTTGAAGTCTTTCATCAAAGTTCAAAGCAGTGAGAAAGAATGGGCCTACCATCTAATGAACAGCTGCGATAAACAAGCACTATGAAGCATATTTTGTCAACACGAATTCACTGAATGCTTCAAGTATTCCTCACAAGTAGTTTGTTGAATCCCATTTCACAGGTGAGAAAGAAATTGTCTCATGACTTCCTTATGCTGATACAGTCAGGACGTGTACAGGATTTGTTCTTTTGGTTATGTTTGGTGTATTCTAGGCGCTGTAGAGGAATGCGGGGATATATAAAACATTTTACCTTTCATCAAATTATCTGCAAGTCAGTGAGGTGTATATAGACACACATACAAATGTAATAACACACTAGGACAAAAAGAGAAAGAGCCCAGCGGGCGTGGCTCAGTGGTTGAGCGACAACCTATGAACCAGAAGGTCAGTTTGATTCCTGGTCAGGACACAGGCCTGGGTTGTGAGCTCGATCCCCAGTAGGCAGCGTGAGGACGCAGCTGAG
>NW_006293778.1:1839088-1846411 GCF_000327345.1 Myotis davidii | reverse complement strand
TGCCACTTAATTGAAATTATAGTGTGTTCAAGCCAGATTTGACACTGACTGGCAGTTGTTGTTAAGGAATACTTGGAACCTATGTATGAATAGGTCATTTTCCAAATAGTACAGATTTAACCATATTAATTCAGCAGAATATTTCAGGAAATCAAATAGTTGATAGTGTCAATACAACCACCTCATTCATTCCATGTGGGATTATGTGTTGGTCACCTTTATAGCCATAACCCCAGAACCACACATGGCATCACAGATAGTGGAACCACTAGCTTCTTCTCACATATACTGCCTACAAATCAAAGGGCTTTGAAAATAACTCTTTTAAAAAATATGTTTTGATTGATTTGAGAGAGAGAGAGAGAGGAAAAAAAAAAAACATTGACCAAGCCCACAACTGGGGCAATTATCCTGACCAGGAATGAAACCAGTGACCTTTTGGTGCATGGGACTGTGCTCTACTGAGTCACACTGGCCAGGACAAAAATAACTTTTAAAAAATTATTCAATCCTTGGAATACTTCTTTTAAAATGTAGGTATTTGCATTTTATACAAACAAAACAGTATCTGATTCAGTTTTTAGTCATTTTCATCCAGATATTTATTATTATAAAAGTACAGCCTGTGGCAAAGGAAACAAATCCAGACTGTTACAGATAGAAGATTCTTGGTCGGGTAATAGCCCAAACAATTTAAGGAACCAACAAAAACACCAAATAGGTTTATATTTATTTTTTATTTTAGAAAGATTCACATTTTATAAAGAGTAGCAGGTAATTTATCTTCCTTTTCCTTCCCTTGTGTCTTCTACTCTGCATATTGCCTCTAGATCTCGGGCATTTCACTCAACCAGTCTGTGCCTCCATTTCATCATCTGGAAATTAGGATAATAATAATAATACCCTTCTTTTTGGGTTGTTGGGTAGATTAAATGAGGTAAGACAGTTGAAATGTACATATCAGATACTTGGCATGTGATAAGTGCTATATTTTAGCTAACATATTATTTATAATTACTGTTCCATTATTATTATTCCATGATGGTTATACACCATAACTTATATTAAAATAGCATCTAAAAAATAAATTTAAAGATCATGTGTGGGGGGTCTTCAGAGAGGAGTGGAGGGATCAAACCAAAAAAAAAAAAAAGGAGAGAGAGAACTTATGGACATGGACAACAGTGTGGTGACTGTGGGGACGGGTGGAGGTGGAAGGAAGGCATAGAGCAGATAAAAGGTAATGGGAAAATAAAATAAAATTTCATTTGAAGTACATGTGTGAATATAAAAATGTATAAATATAATTAGATGAGAATTAGTATATAACCAAAGGTCACTTTGGGGATAATAGTCTTGAAAATGATAAAAATGAAGCCACTATTAAAAAGGGTTTCCATGGCCAGTGTGGCTCCATTGGCTGGAGCGTTGTCCCCTGCACTGCGGAGTCATAGGTTTGATTCCCAGTCAGGACACATGCCCAGGTTGCAGGTTCGATGTCCTGACAGGGCTAGTGTGGGAGGCAACCAATCAATGTTTCTCTCTCACAATGATGCTTCTCTCTCCTTCTCCCTTTCTCTCCCTCTTTAAAAATCAATTTTAAAAAAGAAGAAAGGCCTTTACTTTTCCGCAGACTAGCTTACATGGCATCCTGATGTGTCAGGAAAGAATCTTCAACCCCATATCAAATGTACCTGTAATGCAAAGAACTTTGCTACAGGGAAGGTCTGACCTCTTGGTCGTGGTCTCTTTAAGATTATTTTTTCCCTTGTCACTTTTGTTTGGCAATGAGAAATCAAGTAAATAGGTAAGTAATCAGACTTAGAGCTATTTGGGATGCAAAAGAGGAAAGGAACTAACATTTGTTGAATACCTCCCAGGGGCCAGAAAGGTTACCATGGGCTTTATATGTGGTCATTATTTCCTTTAATCCCCATAACCATACCCTGAGGTAGATGGTACCCCTATTTTACAAATGAGCACATTGTGTCCCAGACGCTTCTTCATCTGATATGATTAGTCGGCTGAGAAGTGGCGGATCAGAGTCTAAACCTGGGTTTATCTACCTCTTGAGCCTGTTCTCTGTATACTGTACAATATTATGTTTATTTTGAGCAACTACTTCTGACTCACTATCTTTTTATAGTACCTGATGACACAGTCCTCCAAATTATCTGAGAATCACCTTTAGAATATGACTTTAAGACCTTATGGGAAATGCTAACAAATTTTTTTATTTTCTGAATCTAATCAAAAAGATATTTCTGTTTAATTTGTGGGGATTCTGGCAATATTTCTGCAGAGAAAGGGTTCCTAGGTAGCAGCTGCTGAAAAATCTCCATAAACATTTCATTTGATATTCTCATATTTTACATTAATGCAAATGTTTTGCACACCCCAGGGATGTGAAATGTACTATAAAAGAAGCAGTGAGCTGCCAGTCAATGCCCTGCAGGGGCAATTCTGAAATGGAGTCCTGCAAATGTTGTTTGTTTCTTTTCAGCCCAAACTGCATGAAAATTTGAACCAAATCGGAGGGTGGGTGAAGGGGTACAGGAAGCTAATACAGAGCTCTGCACCCCTATGGATGCTGAATAAATACTTGTGGCCTGAATGACAGACTACTTATTGCCAAAGTCTAAAACTTTTTGTTTTGAGATGTTGGTTTTATGTGGCTCCCGTGGTTTTTCAAACAATTACTCCAATTACCATCATCATCCTTAAGAGAAAGCCAGACGCTACTCCTGCGCTGCTCTCCCTGTCGCCTGTGAGGAGAGAGGCTGCCTGGGAGGTGCCCGCTTCTGTATTCCGCTTGGGCTTACCTTCCCGGACACAAGAAGGATGGTTAGTCCCAGGAAGTGGGAGGAGCTGGACCGATTGGGGAAGCATCTGGTTTCCTGGGAAAACTTGGTCTTTTCAGGGCCTGAGTTTTACTCACATCTCTTCCGCTTTCTAATTGTGTGGCTTGGGCAAGATTTTGTTGCTTCTCAGACACTCCAC
This sequence comes from Myotis davidii, assembly GCF_000327345.1. Lineage (NCBI taxonomy): Eukaryota > Metazoa > Chordata > Mammalia > Chiroptera > Vespertilionidae > Myotis > Myotis davidii. The sequence goes on along the minus strand of NW_006293778.1, from coordinate 1,843,411 downwards.
TTTCTCATCTCTACTGTGGGGAAATAATGTGAGGATTAAATGAGACAGTATTTCTAACACACTGTAGGGATAGCACTTAATAAATGGTAGCTATCGTTATTTCCATTACTGATGAGGCTGTAACACACAAAAGCATTATGTACTGAATATATACTCTTAGAAATCTGAGAGATTTTATATCATTTGTTGTCACTTAAATAAAGACTTTTTTTTTTACTTTAGATATCATAGACCAACCCAATAGTGTTCCCTTTTCACTTAGTGGCTGCACATACAGTTTGAATGGAAACTAATACCTTCTCCTGCATTTCTTCTTCAGCTGTCTTATTCTCCCAGAGCCTGTATTGTACATTGCCTCAGATTATCTCATTAATTACTTAAATCCTGTTGTCTAAATAAGAGGTTATAAAATCCTAAAATCTATCTTCTATGTCTAGAGCCAGTTGGCCCCAAGGGGGATCATTATTATTCTCAAAAGAGCTGTACTACCTGGCATTAATGTTGAAGCTGTCCATTTTCAGAGACTAGACAGCACGAAATACTCCTTTCAAGTCCTCTTGGACCGTCCTTTTTCATTATTTTTTATATAGTGGCAGGTGTTTTCATATGCAAAGCACAACGCTGGTCTTGAACAGTGGAATGTGTTTTAGAGTTGTAGAGGATGGTTCATCCTTAGAGGGAGAATGGGCTTTTCTGTTTACTGTGTTCCAGTAAAAAAAAGAAAAAAAGTTAAAATTAAAGTTTTGTTGTCATGAATTAAAACACCACATGATGAAACTGAAGTAAATAAATTAAATTTTCAGTAGATTCTATGAGGTAACAACACAGGGGAAAAAAAGGAACATGACCAACACTTCAAGTATGAAAACTCAAAATTCCCATCACTCATTCCAATATTTTCTTTCAGGGAGCCTCAAACTCCTATAGATTTGGCTCTAACTAGATCATTGTTTTCCAAAGCAATAAATGAGATGTTAGTGGTTGTATAGGTGAAAATTTATTTTCATATTTAGTCATTTATTTTAGTATGCTTTCAGAAATTTAATTGGAATATTAAATTATAATGTAAACTTTCCTTTTTAAGTAAAATTACTTATGTAAAAAGGGGCAATAAAAATATTTTTAAATATATTTTATTGATTTTTTACAGAGAGGAAGGGAGAGAGATAGAGAGTTAGAAACATCGATGAGAGAGAAACATCGATCAGCTGCCTCCTGCACATCTCCTACTGGGGATGTGCCCACAACCCAGGTACATGTCCTTGACTGGAATCGAACCTGGGACCTTTCAGTCCGCAAGCCGACGCTCTATCCACTGAGCCAAACCGGTTTGGGCAAAAAATATTAAGAAAATGATATTATAGGAGTTAATGTGGAAATGTCAAAAGTTATAGAACTGAAGTTCAGAAAATATTGATCTAAGTGACTAATTGAAAATGTGTTGGCACATGTTTCATATTAGTTATTTTATTGGATGGTGTCACAATATTAGAGGGTAAGTACCTGATGATTTAAAGAAACCAGGTTGTGCCCAGCCTATGTGGCTCAATGCTTGAGTTTCAATCTCTGAACCAGGAACTCATGGTTTGATTCTTGCTCAGGGCGCATGCCTGGGTTTTGGTTTCAGTCTCCAGAGGGGCATGCAGGAGGCAGCCAATCAGTGATTCTCTCTCCCTCTCTCTCTTCCTCTCCCTTCCTCTCTGAAATCGATAAAAATATTTTTAAATGAAACTATGTTGTGACATTCTGCAATCAGCGTCTTGCCTGACTAAATTAGCAGAGTAATGTAGTATGTACTTTTCCTTCTATCACTCCTTACTCTGAAATAAATCCCAGATGGAGCAAAGATCTAAGGGGGAAAAAACAATTTTATTTTTGCAATCTTGGAGTAGGAGAGGTCTTTCACAGCATGACATACCTCTCAGAAGACTTTGATGAAGACCTATCAATTTGACCAATAAAATCTTTTTAAATTTTTACATGGCAAGATATGTAAGTAAATAATAAATAAAAGCAAAAAGCAAGATTAAAGTTATTTGCAGCACAATGTTTGACAGACAAACATTAATTTCCATAACATATTAAAATTCCCCATAACATACTAAAATAAAAGATAACTAAACGATGGTAGAAGAGCAAATGTTATGAACATGGTCACAGACTAGGAAACATCAATGCTTTTTAACATAAAAAAATGTGCTTACACTCTCTCATAATAAAAGAAACAAATGAAAACAGACACTCCTTTTTTGCCTGTGTGGCAAGACTAAAAGTTTAATAAATATAGTGAGTATGGCCAGCTGGCTTGGCTCAGTGGTGAGCGTCAACCTATGAACCAGGAGGTTACAGTTCAGGCCACCAGCTTGAGCCCCAGTGAGGGGCATGCAGGAAGTGGCCGATCAATGATTCTCTCTCATCATTAATGTTTTTCTCTTTCCTTCTCCCTCTCCCTTCCTCTCTGAAATCAATATATATATTATTTGCTGCTTTTGTTTTTGCTTTTTTATCTTTATTGATTAAGGTATTACATATGTGTCTTTATCCCCCCATTACTCCCTACCCCACCCCCACTCATGCCCTCATCCCCCTAGTGTCTGTGTCCATTGGTTAGGCTTATATGCATGCATACAAGTCCTTTGGTTGATCTCTCCACCCTACCCCCACCCTCCCCTGCATTCCCTCTGAGGTTAGATGGTCTGATGGATGCTTTATCTCTGTATCTGTTTTTGTTCATCAGTTTATGCTATTCATTATATTCCACAGATGAGTGAGATCATGTGATATTTATCTTTCTCTGACTGGCTTATTTCACTTAGCATAATGCTCTCCAGATCCATCCATGCTGTTGCAAATGGTAGAAGTTCCTTCCTTTTTACAGCAATGTAGTATTACATTGTGTAGATGTACCACAGTTTTCTTTGTTGATGATAGCCATTCTGACAGGTGTGAGATGGTACCTCATTGTCGTTTTGATTTGCATCTCTCATATAATTAGTGACTTTGAGCTTGTTTTCATATGTCTCTTAGCCTTCTGTATGTCCTTTTTTGAAAAAGTATCTATTCAGGGCCGTTGCCTGTTTTTTGATTGGATTGTTTATCTTCCTTTTGTTAAGTTGTATGAGTTCCCTGTAATAAGATATACAAAAGAAAGAGGGAAAGAAAAATAATCTATTGCTCTTTATAAACTTTTAGCTTTTCTAAACTCAAATTTTAAATCTGAGGCTATTTGGTGTTTTTTGGTTTCTTGAACTTGCTTTGGCTGTTGCTCTATCATGAACCTTCTTTCTATAATAGTCTGGATTTGTTTCCTGTTGCCATAGGCTGTATTTTTAAAATACAAATGTCTGCATGAAAAATACAGAACACTGATAAAATATGAGGGTGTATTATGTAAACAAAACCAATACTTAGATTGTTAAAAAGAATTTAGAGGACTGAGTACAAATTTTTTTAAATCGTTTCAGAACCCTTGGATTTGTAGGCAGAACCTTTTTATGAGAAGATGAGGAAGCTAATGGTACTACTATCTGCCTATGCAAGCCCTCATTAAACACTCGATCCCAGTGCCCATGTCAACACAAGCATGGCTGGAACCAGGGATCAAGGAGAGAGTGGCAGGAAATTAATTTTGATATAGCCTGAGGCCAGGTCTTTTAGGCCTTGCAGGCAGGATGAAATATTTTAGACTTTATTCTAAATGTGATATGCAACCACTGGAGAATTTTATTTTTGATCATGTCATTTTTTTTATGTGGCCTGATATATTAAAATTAGAGAAGTCTACTAAGCCATTTTTTAAATATATTTTTATTAATTTTTTACAGAGAAGAAGGGAGAAGGATAGAGAGTTAGAAACATCAATGAGAGAGAAACATTAATCAGCTGCCTCCTGTACGCCCCCTACTAGGGATCAAGCCTGCAACCAAGGTACATGCCCTCAACTGGAATTGAACCTGGGCCCTTTCAGTCCACAGCCCCGACACTCTATCCACTGAGCCAAAGACATTTTTTATCTATGGTGTCTCATTCTTTATGGCAAAGGGTGTTTTACTTTTATAACACTTATTATTTTTAGATTATGAAAGAAATGTATGCTTTTCTCACTGTAGAAAATACAAAAAATATTTAAAAGCAAGTAAATACATTTGTAAATTTAACCCAGAGTTTGGCAAATTATGGTCAACAGGCCAACTGCCTGCTTTTTGTAAATCAAGTTTTGTTGGAATAGCAGCCACATGCATTTGTATTATTATCTGTGGCTGCTTTCCACATCACAACAGCAGAGTTGAATAGTTCTAACAGAAACGATATGACCTGCAAACC
>NW_006293778.1:1837420-1838774 GCF_000327345.1 Myotis davidii | reverse complement strand
ATATATATATATATTGCTGAGTTTACTTACCACTATATTATCAACATTTTTGCAAAAAGTTAATATTCATTCATTATGAAAGATGGCCAGAAGCCAACATTTTTAATGCTTGTATATAGTCCATCTTATACCTATACCATCTTCTGCTTAAATAATTCCTTATTTACTCCCCCATGTCTGACATTGAGGCTTTTCAAATTTTGGTTTATAAATAATGATGTAGTGAATATCTTTGTTTATAATTGTTTTCATTTCCTTAGGCTAGATTTCTTAAGGTGAAATTATGAAATCAAAGGGTATCAACATTTTTAAGACTCCTCATAAATATACTCAGGTTTTGAATTATTGTTCTCCAAAACTCTGGATGCCTATAAGCTTGTATAACATCATTTGGGTAAACTACAACAGTGTAGACTACTTTGGAGTATCTTGGGAAAATTACTAGTTTTTTCATATTTTGGATAGAGCATTGTTCTAAGTGATTTACATGCATTAACTCATTTAGTCCTTACAGCTAACCTTTGGGATAAGTACTATTATCCCTATTTTAAGGTGGTGGTGCCTAACACTGGTTAGGAGATTTTCTAGAAGCTACCTTTTTTTTTCTTTTTTTTTTTTCCTAGAAACAACCATGTCAAATTTTGTTATTATTAATCTTATTTTACAGATAATCATATTAAAGGGGATTACATAACCTGCCTAAAGCCATACAGAATGTATGTGGCAGAACCTGTTTTCTACTCCATTGGCTTTCTCTTCCTTGGTGGTGCATATGTTATGAACTACATTCTGGATTATGTCTCCCCTTCAATGTCCAATCCAAATTCCATCCCTGCCATGACCACTATAAGGAGGGAAACAGTATTTGAGCTGGCTCATGAATAGGAGTGGGTAAAAAATAACAACAAAATGGTGGCAACAACAATAATTAATTGAAATTTAGAGTTTGTTGTGTTTAGGCTAAGTGTTTCAGATCCTTTATCTCATTTATTTCCCCTAACAACTGAAAGAGGTGCTACTATTATTATCTCTTCTATTCATGAGGGAATTAGTCATCAAGAGTTTAATCTTAGAGTTATAAAATTATTAAGTAGCAGAATTGTTATTCAAAAGTAGGTATAATTCAGAACTCAGACTTTTAATTACCTTTCTTGAAAAACATATATGCTCACTCACATACACACACACACACACACACATCACATCACATCAAATACACACACACAACATTAGAGTAGTTAAGTTATTGTCAAATGATACACTCATCTTATATCTCATTTGGGGAATTTTTAAAACAAACCTCCTATCTGTTCAGAGAGGTCTGAGATATAGGGGAGCAGAGGAATGTCACTTC
>NW_006293778.1:1833451-1837303 GCF_000327345.1 Myotis davidii | reverse complement strand
ACATCACATCAAATACACACACACACACACACACACACACACACACACACACAGAGCCTGAGCATGGTTACATTGGTATGACCTTAAGCATGTAGAAAATAAAAGACTAGAAGATGGGGTAGGGAAGGTGAGATGTAATAGAAATTGAAACTGATAAGGTGTAATAGGGCCAAATATTTAACTTTTTAAAGATTTCCATTAATTTTTGTTTTGTATACATTGAGTCTTTGTTTCTGTTTCATCACTAGTGCTTCATCTGTCATTGTAAACATTACCAAATTGTGCTTTTTCAGGTGTTGAAAATTATCATGAATACATGAAAGCTGGCACAATTATTGTGCAGTTGAGAAAGATTTAGCTAAGTGTGGATTATTGTGCATTTGGAATATTCATGTCAACACCTGGTTGGGTGAGGGCCAGAAAATTGCCATTACAGAAAGTGAATTATGAAATTCAGACCAGTACACCTAGTAGGCCGTTAATAAATGTTTTTGAAAATAAATGCATGAAAAATTACGAAACAGTCTTTTATTTAAAGACTATGCCTTAATAAAATTGTGATTTGCATAGAATATACCAAAACCGTTTTGAAAACAAAACAGCATTTTTAAGGGCTAATGCTTGTCTATGCAAATTAAATGATTCCCCAAACATATTTTCAGTAATAGCTTTTATTAAAAAGTCACTTCTCCTGCTATTTTCCCTACTATTGCTTTCATGCAAGCGGTATAAAAACATCTTTTCACATTCTTCCCACCTGATGTGATGTGTCAACACTGATCTAAGGACTTTCTCCTGTTAAGTATGTTATGTATTTATTTGTAATGACTCTCCATTATTGTATGCAAAGACACCCAAAATAGAGGACCTGGCAGTATTTATACTTTGGCCCATTTGGTTCAGACCATTTTCTTGCAGTATTGGCATCACATTTATTCTCTGAGCATCGTGGATGCATATTTTTGGACTTTTCTCTGGATGTGTTATAAGACAATGGTATCAACCATCTTTCTCTAACAATCTATTGGTGCATTTAGTACACTTTTCTCCACTGTCATGTATGCTTTGGTAATAGACTTCAGTCAATCAAATAAATGAACTTTCATTATCACATTTATAATTTGATTTTGGAATTCTTAAAACCCCTCTAGGGAACCGTGGTTTCCAGAACACAGCATGAAAACCATAACTATGGGAAATGGATATTCATTAAAGGTGAGAGGCATGGACAGATCTGCATTTTAGAATGGCAGCTCTGGCCATACAATGGAGGATGGATTAAAGAGGGGACATATTAGTAGCCAAGAGATGGGCTAGGAGGTTATTGGGAGAGAAAATCAAGGGTTAAACTTTGGAATATGAATTAGAAAATATGCAATACTTGAGAAGTAAAATTGATTTAAAAAATTAGACAATTATTTGTGATCAGAATTAATGAATAAAAAGAGATCACTGATGGCTTCTGGCTTTGGAGACCAGCGTAAGTGATGGTGAAGCTGGTGAAGACAGACAGCATGCTGAAGACCGAGGTGCATGCTTACTTTGCTTCACAGTGAGGCAGATAACGAACTTGACTTTAAGCATGGCAAAGCCGAGGTAGTAAATATCCAGTGGGCAGTTAAATACAGATCTAGAACTCAAGAGAAAGATTGGGGCTGCCTTTGAATCCGGTGACCACATTGATAAAGCGTGGGAGTGATGCTTTAGAAGAATAATGTTTAACAGTGATATTCTAGACTGGTTGTGGGATGAAGAAATATATAGAAAACTCTCCTCTTTTTTTCTTTTTCTCCACCACATTTATCATATACAGACTCTTCAGGATCATTACCTGAGAAATAATGCCATTTGTACCAAGAGAGCCCATTTTGAATAACATAAAACCCAGAACCAGTCAGAATTAGGTTCCAATAACAGCTCTGAGTTTCACTGACCAGGTAGCCTTGTGATATTCAGTTAACCTCTCTAAATCCAAGTTTTGTATCTGTAAAATGACAATGATAATTCTTACTTCATAAGATAATCTTGAAAACTAAATTCATGTGACGTACTTATTTCAGTGCTTCAAACTAGCAAATGTTCATCCAGTAAATGGCTATTTGACCACAAGTGGGTTAGATTATAGACCAAACAGGCAATCTGTGGACTGATCTAAAAAATGTACTATGCTTCTATAGGAAATGTCCATGTTCCAAGCAAATTGGCTTTGATACTATGGTCTTCATTACATAAACATTTAAGTTCTTACTTTAAAAATTCAATTTACTTTTTAAAGAAGTAGTTGATCTTTCCAATTGCCAATTCTTTTTATTTAGCTCTTCAGCCACCATCTTAATCTCATAACTAATATAAATTCCACCCTGAATTGAGAGTTCCTTAAAAGTAAGGACCATGACTTATTGAATAATCATTTATTGAGCATCTAGCTGCCAAAAACTGGACATAAAAATATATGTACAATAGAGTTCCTCCTCTCATGGGGCTTAAATTCTACCTGGAGAAAATGATATGCAAATATAACCCTAAATAATGTGTGTTATAATAAAGATGTGTACTAAGAACTATGAAACAATCCGGCTGGTGTGGCTAAGTGGTTGAGTGTTGACCTATGAACTGGGAGGTCATAGTCCAATTCCCGGTCAGTGCACATGCCCAGTTTTGGGGCTTAATTTCCATTGGGGGCGTGCAGGAGGCAGTCAATCAATGATTTTCTCTCATCATTGATGTTTCTCTCTCTCTCTCTCTCTTTCTCTTCCTCTCTGAAATGAATAAAAAATATATATTTTTATAAAAAACTATGCAGCATAGTGGAAGAAGAAATTCATATCATCTGAATTGACAAGAAAATCTTAGTAAAGAGGGTGATGTTTAAGCTAGACCAAATGTGCATCAAAGTCAATAATGAACGAAAAAGACATTAGGGAATAGGAAGGTATACATGAGCTGCTACTATAGGCAAAGATTCATAAGTAGGCAAAGATTTATTTGGACTTTGAATACAGAAGATGATGATAAAAGGTGGAACAGCTTGACATGCATGTAGGCATGTATGCAATAGTAAGATATCTTATTAATAAATAGTAAGCTGATTGATGGGAAATAAGATCAGAGAGTGCTACCCTAGAACTAGCCTCTGTAGGTCCCTGGGAACTAAGCAAGAAGGTCCCTGAATTTGGAAGTTCCAAGGATTTTATGCAGTATGCAAAAAAAGAGGGACTATACATTCTGAAACTAAGGTATCCTATGCAACATGGTAACAGCAGAGTTGGAGGAAGGTTTTTTCCATCAGGGATGTTATAGGTAAAGATGGCAGATTGGATCATCTTGAAAGCTACTTCAGTAATGTGTGTGTGTGTGCATGTGAGTGAGTGTATGTGTGTGTGTGTGCGTGCATGTGTGTGTGAGAGAGACCTGTTGTAGGTGTAGGGCTGGTACATCTTTGGAAAGCAGCTATAAAGATATAAAAATGACATTTTGTGAATATGACCTAGGGCAGTGGTTCTCAACCTTCTGGCCCTTTAAATACAGTTCCTCATGTTGTGACCCAACCATAAAATTATTTTCATTGCTACTTCATAACTGTCATGTTGCTACTGTTATGAATCGTAATGTAAATATCTGATATGCAGGATGGTCTTAGGCAACCCCTGTAAAAGGGTCGTTCGACTGCCAAAGGGGTCATGACCCACAGGTTGAGAACTGCTGCTCTAGACCCTACCCTTCATTCAGGATTAAAGACAAGTATATCTTCTTTAGGGAAGCCCTCCGTAACCACACCAGAGCCCAAGCAGGGTCCAAGACCTCTACCATTCAAGGTCACAGATACTGCTATCCCTCCGCCAGGGCACTGAC
>NW_006293778.1:1832497-1833379 GCF_000327345.1 Myotis davidii | reverse complement strand
AGTAACTCACACATTAGAAAAACCTTGGGCAGTGGTTCTCAACCTTCTGGCCCCTTAAATACAGTTCCTCATGTTGTGACCCAACCATAAAATTATTTTCATTGCTACTTCATAACTGTCATGTTGCTACTGTTATGAATCGTAATGTAAATATCTGATATGCAGGATGGTCTTAGGCAACCCCTGTAAAAGGGTCGTTCGACTGCCAAAGGGGTCACGACCCACAGGTTGAGAACCACTGACCTAGGGTATCTAATCTAATAATAGACAAATATATAAATTGACCATACCTCCACAATGCCCCACAGCAGATCAGGAGGGAATATGCAAATTTGCAGGACAGAGATGGCGGTGGCCACACAGAGCCAGAGGGAGGCTTGGGTTGCCCCTGGCAATGGAGGAAGCCAAGCTTCCCCCCTGCCTGGGCCAGCCACGGAAGGAGGGCCCTGTGGGGGCAGCCATGGAGCAGACCAGAGCAAGCGGGAGGCTTCGGTTGCCCCGTGAGATGGAGGAAGCTTGGCTTCCTCTGTTGCCAGGGGCAACCCAAGCATCCCACCCACCCTGGCCAGCTGCTAAAGGAGGGACCTGTGGATGGCGGCCACGGAGCCAAAATGAGCAAGGGAGGCTTGGGTTGCCTGGGCCGGCTGCCAAGGGAAGGACCTGCAAACGGCCCTCAGCCCCTCACCCAGGCTGGCGACACCACCATTGGGGTGAGGGTCCCCACTGGGGGGCATGGCCAGCCTGCAAACAGCCATCAGCCCCTCACCCAGACTGGTCAGGCACCCCAGCGGGGACACCCACCCTGAAGGGGGTGTGGCCAGCCTGAAAACAGCCCTCAGCCCCTTACCTAGGCTGGCCACACTCCTATGGGGTGAGGGTCAC
>NW_006293778.1:1830336-1832189 GCF_000327345.1 Myotis davidii | reverse complement strand
CGTGCCCTGGCTGGTGATCAGGCTGGTGCTGGGGGTAGGGGCAGTTGGGGGTGAGCAGACCAGCGGGGGTCCAGTTGGGGGCAAGCAAGCCATCCGTGGGGGTGATCAGGAGAGTAGGGGGCAGTTTGGAGTGAGAAGGCCAGCAGGGGGGCAGTTGGAGGTGAGCAGGCCAGTGGGGAGGGCAGGTAGGGGCAAGCAGGCTGTCAGGGGGTCAGTTGGGGGTGATCAGGCTGGCAGGGGGGAAGTTGGGGGCAAGCAGGCCGGCAGGCAGAGTGGTTAAGGGCAATCAGGCAGGCAGGCAGGTGTGCGATTAGGAGCCAGCAGTCCCAGATTGCGAGAGGGAAGTCCAACTGCCGTTTTAAACCAGCAGTTGGACATCCCCCGAGGGGTCCCAGGTTGGAGAGGGTGCAGGCCAGGCTGAGGGACCAGCCCCCCCCCCGCATGAATTTCGTGCACCAGGCCACTAGTTTGAATAATAATATCACTAATAAATATAGCAAAGGTGACATGAAAGATTGTGAATTGTTGGGACAACTTCAAGTATAACAACATTTGCATCATGGGTTTGCTGGAAGGAGAAGAGAGAGAGGAAAAAATTGAAAACCTTTTTGAAAAAATAATGACCGAAAACTTCCCTAACTTGGTGAAGGAACTAGACATACAAGTTTCAGGAAGCATAGAAAGTCCCAAATAAGATGAACCCAAAGAGGCCCACACCAAGACACATCCTATTTAAAATGCAAAAGTTAAAAGACAAAGGGAATCTTAAAAGCAGCAAAAGAAAAGCAGATGGTTACCTACAGGGAATTTTCCCATAAGACTGTCTGCTGATTTCTCAACAGAAACTTTGTAGGCCAGAAGGGACTGGCAAGAAATATTTGAAGTGATGAAAAACAAGGACCTACAACCAAGATTACTCTACCCAGCAAAGCTATCCTTAGAATCAAAGGACAAATAAATTAGTTGATCATCACCAAACCAGTATTATATGAAATATAATATTAAAGGTCTTCTTTAAGAAGAAGAAAAAAGATTAAAAATATGAACAATAAAATGACAATAAATACATATCTATCAACAATTAAATCTAAAAAACAAAATAAATGAAGAAGCAGAACAGAAACAGACTCATAGATACAGAGATCATTTTGACTGTTGCTAGATTGTAAGGGGATTAGGAGGATGGGTGAAAAAGGTAGAGATTAAGAAGTACAAATTGCTTGTTACAGAATATTCATGGGGCTATAAAGTACAGTATAAGGAATATAGTCAATAATATTCTAATAACTGTATGGTGTCAGATGGGTGCAAAATTTATCACGATGATCATTTAGCAAATTATGTAATGTCTAATTACTAGGGTATACACCTGAAACTAATGTAATAATATATGTCAACTGTAAACTGAAAAATTAAAAAATAATTTAAAGTTTTAAAAAATGAAAAAATTAGTAACTTTATCCACATTCTGAAATATGCTTATTTTTATATGACAGAGCATTTTAGGCAGCAGATACTACTTGTCAAGACATTCTTTTTTTTTTTAATCATTTTCTTTAATTTTTTTATTATTATTAAGGTATTACAGATGTGTCCTCATCCCCCCCATTAACCCCCAACCTCCCCCTCACACACACACACTCATGCTCCCATCCCCCTGTTGTCCAAGTCCATTGGTTTGGCTTACATACATGTATACAAGTCCTTCGGTTATCTCTTCCCCCTTACCCCCGCCCTCCCCTACTTCTATCAATACCCAGAAGGGAAGTAGTCTAAAGGTTTTTACTTAATAAATAACTTGGCTAATTCCCAGGAGTTTTTAAATTTGTTAACTCGACCTGCAGCATCTCTGG
>NW_006293778.1:1819603-1824770 GCF_000327345.1 Myotis davidii | reverse complement strand
TGCACTGGTTTTAATAATCAAATGCACGGATCTAAGGGGAACTGTAACAAGAGCCTGATACATTGTGCAAATTCGCAAGCCTCCACCTTCCAGGTCTGCGCACAGTCTTCGCGCGCACAGTCTCCGCACGCCCACTCGCCCCTGGCACCAAGCAGCCGGCAATTGGCAAAGTCCAAGGCTGCTTTTTTACATCCAGTCCAGCTATGGGCTTATTTTTAGCGTTCCCTTCTGCCAGCAGCCCTGTGGGGCCCCTTCCCCACTCCGGGTCACGCTGGTCCCAACGGCAGCGGACTCTGTGAGGCGCAGATTTTGCCCCGCGCGCAGCGTTTTCCTAGCTGCAGACAGTCTCTCAGCTGAAAATCCTCGGCCTATTCGGGCTGTATGTTACCCGTTTCAGCTGCTCACCCTTATCTGCCCCAGGACAAGGCACAGGACATGTCCGTTTATACCTCCGCCATTTTTCCGATCAAGACATTCTTATAAAAGTCTGATATCCTACATTGAAATAAACTTTTTTAAAGAAATCTTTATTGTTGAAAGTATTACATATGTCCCTTTTTTGGAAATAAACTTTAAACTCCTCAAAAAAAAAAAAAAAAAGAAGAACAAAGTTGGCATTTAATAATATTTTATTATCTGCTCAAATAACTGAGGCCAGAATTATCAGAAAACTAGCCTAAGTCCTAGATGGAGTTGGCAGTAAATAAGAATGGAATCCACTTTCTGTATTGCTGTATAACTTCCTAATATTGCTAGAGGGGGAAAAAGTTCTAAACAAGGCCATGTCATTCTAGATCAGTGGTTCTCAACCTTCCTAATGCTGCGACCCTTTAATACAGTTCCTCATGTTGTGGTGACCCCCAATTTCATTGTTACAAATTGAACATAATTAAAGCATAGTGCTTAATCACAAAAACAATATGTAATAATATATGTGTTTTTCAATGGTCTTAGGCGACCCCTGTGAAAGGGTCGTTCGACCCCCAAAGGGGTCGCGACCCACAGATTGAGAACCGGTGTTCTAGACAGTAAAACTATGATCGTTTTATCTTGTGATATTCAGTGGAACAAATTTTATGGATCTAAGAGATCAGGGGAAATAGTGAGAAATCATGTTTTCTGTCTATTGAGGTGTATATTTTCACTTTAAAAATGTGATCTTGCCCTGACCGATTTGGCTCAGTGGATAGCGTTGGCCTGCAGACTGAAGGGTCCCAGGTTCGATTCTGGTCAAGGGCATGTACCTTGGTTGCGGGAAAATCCCCAGTGGGGAGGCAGGAGGCAAATTAGCACAATCCCCTGAGCACACAATAGTAGCAGAGTATAAAGAAAATCTGTTCTTGCCCTGACTGGTTTGGCTCAGTGGATGGGGTGTTGGCCTGCGGACTCAAGGGTCCCAGATTCGATTCTGGTCAAGGCCACGTACCTTGGTTGCGGGAAAATCCCCAGTGGGGAGTGTGCAGGAGGCACCTGATCGATGTTCCTCTCTCATCAATGTTTCTAGCTCTCTATCCCTTTCCCTTCCTCTCTGTAAAAAATCAATAAAATATATTTTTTAAAAAAATGTGATCTTAAAAGGAGGGTGATGGAGAGGTGGGGGGAGGGGAATAAGAGAGCAAATCAGTTTAATCATTCATAGCAACATATTTACTTTACCAGAAAAAAAAAGGCTGTAATTGCACAGGGATTAAAAATAAAATGTTTGAATGCTCTTGACTAGATTCCTGGATTTCATGTGGGAATAAAATATACTTTTACAGTAGTTTTTGATTTGGGGCTAGAATATCAAGCCCTTCAACATATCCTAAAGGATAAATGTGACCCTCACGTACTAGCACTGGCTTGAGCACTTTTAGAAAGAGCAGGGGAGTTTGTGCAGTAAGGGAGTTTAAAATGTTAAGGATGTTTTCAATGAGAAACAGCACCTACTCAGAATATGGTGGCAAATCCGTGTTCAGAATCTATGTTGTCACTCTAAGGTTCAGGAACAGTTAAGGGAGGAAAGAGAATCTCAAGGTCACTGGGAATAGTCCTTAGAGTATTCTTGCAGGGCTTATCTGTGCTCACATGCCTAATGTTTTTCCAAGTGCAGAGAATGGCCACTTGCTTGACATAGGCCCAGTGCCATCCTTTATTCAAGCTCTTTTATATTCCTCTTCTTAAAGAAGCTGTCAAGTTCTTTTTCTGCAGCTGACAGAAAAGGCCAAATCTGTGGTACAGGAAAGGAGGCGCAAAAAGAAACTTTTTTGTGTTGATGTTTTACTAAGTGAGCTAAGGAGAATTTTAGAATCATGTAATTTACTCTGGAGGCATTTACTGTACATAGCCATAGTGATGGTAATTTCTTTCATTGTTGAAGTGAAAAGATAACCATCAATCAGTTGTCAATTGGTCAATTGCAGAAGTGATGAAAAGAAACTGGTAGGAACAATCACTTCTGTGGCTACCTAGACCATTTGTAGGCTTAAGAAAACTATGGGAACTGGATTGTGATTTAAAAAGGGATTGGACCAGATTTTCAAAAAGGTTAATAGGCATAACTTCCTTGTAATGAATGGCTTTGCAGTTATAAATAATTAGAAAATGCATTGTTTTAAACATAAAACAGTAAAAAGACATGGGATTAGTTAAAAGAGTAAAAAAAAATTTATTAAACTAGATATCAGATAAGTAAGCCCAAAAGACCTTGAATTTCAGTAAGCTCTTAATGGAGGAAAGATACGTAGCTTACTATTAACCCAAGACATGTATTTGAAAACAAATTAATGAAAATTACTTGGTACTTATGTATTAGTCTCAATATTGGGCACTTTGAAACAAATAACTTGCCAAGTATTTGTCATAAGAAATTGAAAGTCCAAGTTAATTGTGAACACTGTTATTGAAACATCTAGAGATAATTTAATTTTTGAAACCTCTGGAAGCTCACATAAAGGTTAAGATAAGTTTGAAAATCATCAACTGGCATAAAAGGCAAGTGGCACTTTAGGATAGTGTTATAAGCAACATTTCATTTTAATGTATCCTATTTTCCTGAGAATAGCAATGTTATTGATTTATTCTGAGAGAGTTTCCCCCACACACAGTGATTTCTATTTTTACTGTGGTAGGTAATAAAAAGGATTACAGGCCCCCAGAAGGATGAGATATCATCAGTTTGTAATCCAGCCCATGGTTTCCTAGATACCGTATTGTCTATTCTGTTCCGCTATGTGAAAAATGTTGAATATCAACAATGGGTTTCAGTGCTGTATTGTTGAGTTTTGTATGAACTAATCTAGCTTCACTAAGGAAAAAAAAAGAAAGAAAGAAGAAAAAAAAAGAAAAAAAAACCCACAGCTTTGGACAAAAGTCTATAGTCCGTGCATTTGAAACTCCCCTTGCACAAGGGCTGACTGTAGCTGGGGAAGACAGTTTACTCATTTGCTCTCTCCTTTCATGCAGTCAGCTGGCCCTCTTCTCAGGTGTAGATCACCTAACCTATTATCATTTCACCTGTTTTGATTCTCTGGTGAGGAAAGTCCCAGGACTTATCAGCTGGGATAGGCCTCTTTTACAAGACAGCTCTGTTCAGTGTGTGGAAGGTAAGCTCTTTGCACAACTTCTCTGCTGTAGTGTGCTGGCCTAGCTCTAGAACTTTGCAGCCTATCATTTATGTTTAACTTTCACTTTTTCTTCTCTCTTCTTCTTTTGGAGAAAGAAAAACCTGACAGGTTTCTCCGGAAAAGTGGCCTTCCGTGGAATGAATGAAATGTTCCCTTTCTATTCCAGTAAGTAATTGACTTGTAACTAAAAATTGAACTGGCTGCTGTGTCAACTGCAATGTGAGCTGCTGCTGGCACAGGTGTTGCTTACTCTTTAGCCTGGAAAGAAAGGGGGCTTAACCTGTGATTAAATTTCAAGTCAATTGACCTCAACATGATAGCACATAATTCTCACTTGCCTCCCAAATGGCCCGAGTTCTTATTTTGACCCTGATTCTGGCACCTGTGTGTTTAATGCTTGGTGTAGCTAGAGCTGCGCTTTTGGTTAGAAATAAAGTGGGTGGAGAACAGTTCTGAGTGAAAAACAAATGATAGTCAGCCAACTGCGTCTTTAATTCAGTGCTCAACGTGTTCCATTTCTTTCATGCATAAACTCTAAGTTCATGTAAATTACTTTTTAAACCTTTACTTTAAAAAGTATGGATTCATGGACAACCACTGTATTGCTAAAAATGCACAGTAAATCCAAATCAGTGAATTACAAATAAGCACTGGATGTGAGAATTATGATGCCAAGGGTTTTCAAATGCTTAACTTTGGTTATGTAACTTATAAGCTTTCTACGTATGTCTTGCAATTTAATGATGTTTTTTAGACCTGGCAGTGAAAAAGCAGCATTGTTTTTCCCAGTTCCTGTGAATAAAACTAAAGAATGTTTAAGTTTGAACAAGATGGCACTATTTGAATTTTGGAGACAAACCTCTATCGACTTCCCAAAAGCAAAATAAAAAAAAATCAGTGACATCTAAAATTACCATTTACCCTTGAAACTATTCTCCATCCATTTTACGTGAAATGTTGGTCTGTGTGAATAGAGCAGCATGGACCGTTGTTTTTTAATTCTTCGCTTCCTTATTAACCTGAGAGTCAGAAGACGGTGCTGATGATGCTTGCTTAACCCTCTTTCAGGGCCAGGCTGTGCCTAGCTCTCTGTGAAACCATTTCTGACCCTCTGCTTGCAGTAGTGAGCCTGAATTTTTCCCCTTCCTTGCCCATCACTGTCAGTCAATTATAGGATTGAACTGAACCAGAAAATCTGGTGCAGTCTGGTAATTAGTACAAAGGGTTTCCAGTCTAGTGTAAAGACGGAGATGCAAGAGCCCCAGCAGTCACAGAAATCGTTTTGATTGGCCACGGACATTGCCTTTTAGTGCTGCTCGGTGACTTCCTAAAGATATTGCCTCCTACCCTACAGGTCTTCTCCTTCAAGTACATTATGGACCTCTTTTTAAGTCGTGGTGTGTGTGTGCGTGTGTGTGTGTGTGTGTGTGTGTGTTTCTTTTTTTAGATCCAACTTCTCCCATTTGTAGTCTGTCATTTTTGCCTATCAAACAGACACATTTTGACTTGCCCAACAAAGAACCAAGTTATCAATACTCACAGAAACTGACATTTTTAATTCA
>NW_006293778.1:1808190-1817586 GCF_000327345.1 Myotis davidii | reverse complement strand
TACTACTTCTCTCAAAACATGTTTTCTGGAATACTATTCCTATAAGCTGTGCCATGTAAAAGAGTAAAATAGTCAAACAATTTTTGGAAATGTAACATGCTATGACCTTCTCTAGGAAATTCACAGTGAAAATTTGCAAATGAAAAACTATGAAAAATCATAATTGTAAAGACCTCTTTGAGCTTTGTGTAATAATAGAGTATCCCAAACTAGTTTTCCATAGTCTATGCTTTTTATTTTGGTTGGGGGGCGGGGGAGATGGGGTTAATCTGATTTCATTCTTTAGGGCTAATGTTTGGTTGAACACATTTTGGGAAATAATAGAACTTTTGCAGAAAAAAAACTCTGGAAGGTCATGTTTATGTTATTTGTGTTAACTAGTTCTGTATTTACTAATCCTTTATTCTCATCTTATGGATAGGATATCAATGGACAGCCATAAATTCAATCACTCAACAAATATTTCGGCACAGTGCTAAAATGCTGGGAATACAGTAATGAGTAAATCAATCAGGACCTCTGACTTTGTAGAGCTTATAGTCCTAGTGATTTAAAAAGAAAAAAGAAATGGAGGGAGTAGAAGCAATATTAGCTGTTGCTGGCCCTCATAGCTTATCAGGCTATGTTTGTTTTGTTTCCCTAATTCTGAAATGAGGGGAGAGAGGAAAAGAGGGGGAGAAGGGAGCAGAACACTAGTCCAGAAGTTTACAATCTGCTCTTTGAATAGAGATATCCCGTATTTTCCTGAGATGCACTTATGCATCAGCAATTAGACCTATGATAAAATTCTCTACTGATCCAAAGATGGATTTTTCTTGCTTAGGAA
Source organism: Myotis davidii (assembly GCF_000327345.1). NCBI lineage: Eukaryota > Metazoa > Chordata > Mammalia > Chiroptera > Vespertilionidae > Myotis > Myotis davidii. The sequence goes on along the minus strand of NW_006293778.1, from coordinate 1,816,760 downwards.
AAGTAGGAAGGGAAAGTAAAGAAGAAAAGAAAGCAAAGGAGGAAGTAAGAAAGGAGGAAGGAAGGAGAAAGGAGGGAGGGAGGAAATAAGGGAGGAAGGAAACAGAGAAGGAAAGAAAACAGCGTTCCCTGGTTTCTCCTCCTATTGTCACTCCTTAGTTACTGATGTTACTACTCTTCTATGCAAGAAGATCCCCTTCACGCCTCAGCTGAAGACCTTGTTTGGTCAACAGTCATCATATCATCATTGTCTTTCTAATAGTTCAAAGTGCGTCTCCCAATCAGATTCAACTCTTGGTGAAAACCATGGGTCCCACCTCTGTCAGGAAATCTCTCTAGCTATCCAACTTCCTCTCCCAGGTTCTGACTTGTATGCTGGGGAACCTGTTTCTTCATGTGAGCAGGTGTCTCCTAAGCATTGGAAAAGACAGTCCCATGGGCATAGTTAGTGCATGGTTCTCCAGAACTGTCCCATCCCTACAATCCCTACACAAAAATATTAGAAAATATTTCAAGAAGAGCCTTCTTTTCTTATTGGACAATCCCCCTTATTTCTCATTTTAAGTGTTGGAACTGAGTGACTTGAGGGGTAACTCCTAGATATACCACTTGAAAATAAATGTTGTGGGTTACTGACCTTTGGTAACAAATTTGGGAGGAAGGAAAGGTTGTAAAATTAAAAAGAAGAAGAAGAAGAAGGAAGAACTTAGGCCAGCTACAGCGTCTTAACTAACTGTCATTGATATGTCACAGGTGATTCTGTAAATCAAGCCTGGGATCAATCCTCTGGGACAGCGCAACTTCGGTTTGCTGCTTCCCTCTTGCTCCTCCACCGTTTCCTTTGATGGGAATAATGTGAGATGGGATCATTGTGGGAAGGGACTTAGAAAAAAATTTAGGATTTTCAAGTTAAGATTAAAATTTAGTTTGTTTTCTTCTTGTTGTTAGCTGGGAATCAATTTTCTAATTCCTTCTCCTCTCTGTCATTTGCCTATTGATAATGTGCTAGGCCATGCGGTACTTGTCCCTTTTTATTCCTTCTAATTAACTTTTTCAATCAATTATGATTACTTGTATGGATTTCTGTTCTCTCTTCTCATCAAATTTGTTTGGCTTATTTTTTATTTACACGCCACTACCCACCGCTGTGAATGAACAATAACAAAAAATCTGCACTCTTCCCTTCCACCTCTTGAACTGGAGAAACAGTTAGCTAATAAGAGGCTAAATGAGCCTCAGAGTATAGAGAAGCTGGAATCCTTAAATTATTTAAATTGAAAAATGGCTGGTTTTACAATCAGAAAAACTCAAGTGGACCATAAGCCCTACTTGATTGTCCCCCCTTATCTGGATGATCTTGTAATGACAGCTGGAGTTATCTGCCATCAGCATCACTGTCCACAAAAGCTTCTCTGCTTTCCGCTCAACTCCTTTGCAGCCCTGGGGAGCTGGAGCTATTTCAGGGGAGAGGACCCTACAGGATTGGAAACTTTATTAAAATGCAAAGCTGTCTCTGGTGACATAAAAGCTCAGTAAAAAGTGATGGATCTAAGACCACAGAGCCAGAAATTATCTGCAGAATGAAAACCTGAGATTTGATATACTGCCACAATAGGCAAGGGTCAGTGTAAAGTAAAGAGCCATGTGCAATAAACAGCAGTGTAAATTAAAAGCAAGAGATGCGGGGGAAGGGAACTAGGTTGCTCAGCATGGATAGTGCAACAAATGCCATGTGTCAGACTGGCCCTTGCAGAATTCCGTCCTGGGAAGCAGTCCTGTGGAATTTCTTGTGGGGTGTCAGGGTAGTTGTCTGCTTTGAAAGATTAGGAAAGTACCCCTAAAACATTCCTGATTTTCTTTTGGTAAGCAACCCTTTCTTGAGCTACCCTATATGAATTTTCTGGAACCCTTTGTTACTAACAGAATTAGTAGTAATAAGATAGTAATGGTAATCCATCACACTTTGACTTAAAGTCTGAAGGTGGTTCTTCCTTTCACTTGCCATATCACCATGCAGAATCAAATAATCAAAATATATGTAAGTGCATTTGCCCAATTTAATACATTGTACTATAAAATACCAAAATAAGATCTTAAATTTATTTGACACTGTCCATTCAACTCAAAGGACTCCACGTATATTACTCCCTAATAAGTTGAGATGTTGAAACAAAAACCAAGGCACTAAAGCATGAAACAATTAACTAAGTTGTTATAAACAAGGAAAAATTAAAAACAAGGTCCAGGTGATTTCAATTTGAGTATACTAAGTTCTTCATAAATCCCTCTTTATTTTGCATTCAGAATGCTTTACTGTCCTGTCTGGTGTGACTCAGTTGGTTGGGTGTTGTCCTGTGTACCAAAAGGTTGCCAGTTCAATTCCTGCCAGGATACATGCCTAGGTTGCAGGCTTGATCCCCAACATGGGGCATACAGGAGGCAGGCAGCCAATCAATGTTTTGCTCTCACATGGATGTTTCTCTCCCCACCCCCCCTTCCTCTCTCACTAAAAATCAATTAAAATATTTTTAAATGCCTTACTATTTAAAAACTGACTCTAGCCCTGGCTGGTTTGGCTCAGTGGATGGTGCATGTCAGCCTGCAGACTGGGGGGTCCCGGGTTCGATTCCGGTCAAGGGCATGTACCTTGGTTGCGGGCACATCCCCAGTGGGAGGTGTGCAGGAGGCAGCTGATCGATGGTTCTCTCTCATCAATGTTTCTGATTCTCTATCCCTCTCCCTTCCTCTCTGTAAAAAATCAATAAAATATATTTTTTTAAAAATGACTCTAAGCACAGTACTCATAAAAACCAAAGTAGTGTGCTCCTTTCTGTACTTCACTGCTTTGAAAAAATTTTTCAGGAGAAATTTATTAGCAATATCATGACTACCATGGCAACTATCAACAACCATTCATTGAGTGTTTACCGTCTCCCCAGTCTGTCCCCCTTCTCCAAGCCTTGTCTTCAAGCCTCATTTTCTCTTCTCAGTAACCTTGAAAAGAAAACAAAGTCATCATTTCCCTTTTTATGCAACTAGTAAGTTCAGTTAACAGACAAAAAAGCTAAATGAAGTACCCCATTCCTTCATTTTTAGCAGAAGACACTAAAATTACCAGTCAGATCAAAATTACTCCAAATATCAGGAGAACCCCCCCCAAAAAATATGTAATACGTTTGTTATTATTTTTTTCTAAAAATATTGTGTTTATTTTGACATGTTTACAAACTGATTTTTTTGTGATGAGCAGATTGGCAAAATTACTTAAGACTTTGTTTTCTATTTTTAGTTCAGAGATGGCTTAAGGTATAATCATATAAATAAGGTTCCTTATCCAATGGAAGAAAACAAGGTCCTCTCTGTCCCCCAAAAGGAAACTGGGCAACCAGAACACAGAGAGGCGCCTTTGTCCAGCTCTGCCCCCCACCCCCATTAGTATGCACTGCTGCACACTCGAGGCCCACAGAGCCACTTCTTTGACTTGGGAGGTTGGTTTTCACAAAACCCCAACCTTTGTTCCACAGGGACACTCATGTCAAATGACAGTCCCCTGTCGTAATTGTAACTCCACCATGTTCTCCCATTCAGGACAGCACATCCAAGTGCAAATCATGCTATTACGGGGATATTCTTGAATTGGCTGGAATTAATTCTTATGTGTTGACTACAGTCCCCAGAACTTTATTATTATTTCACATTTCTTGTAATCCCAGCTGATCATGATACACCAAGAGTCTCATGACGTTGGGGTTGAAAAATATGCTTTTGGCAAAATTGGCAGCCAAACCGAGAGACTAGTAAATGATAAAAGATCCTTAGATCCCTGGTGCTCACCGGAGACCCGAGAGAATGCTCTGAACCAACACTCAGGAATCTTTCAGCAAATGATAGGACCCCGTCATACCGCTCTGCTCCCTTCAGCCTGGTGCCCCTCACTCCAGGTCGATTCCACAGCTGCAAATGTATGGGAGAGGGCTGGACAGAGTGTGTTTACATTTAACAAGGATTTATTTTTAATTTTTTTTTAATATATTTTATTGATTTTTTACAGAGAGGAAGGGAGAGAGATAGAGAGTTAGAAACATCAATGAGAGAGAAACATCGATCAGCTGCCTCCTGCACATCTCCTACTGGGGATGTGCCCGCAACCGAGGTACATGCCCTTGACCGGAATCGAACCTGGGACCTTTCAGTCCGCAGGCCGACGCTCTATGCACTGAGCCAAACCGGTTTTGGCTAAACAAGGATTTAAATAAGCTTCAAACACCACACTAACAGCATGAAATTAATTTTATGCACCGTGACTAAATGTCTGTCTTTTTGTTAAATGTATTATTGTCTTGAGTTAACTTGTACTTTACATTGGAAACAAAATTATTTTTACATTTTCAGCGTTCAGAATGCAATTTGGATTCTCTGGAGAGCTTTTGAAAAGGCCCACCCTGAGACTAGACCCCAGGCAAGTTAACTCAGAGTCTCTGCGAAGGGGACCCGGGTACTAGTGATTTTTAAAGCTCCACGGGTAATTCCCATGTGTAAGTGAGGCTAAGAACCATTGGCCTCAAGGAAGGAAAAGCAGAGGAAAGGGAGATCAGGCTAGGGAAGCATTAAGAAATTGTGGTCATAAAGTTATAATTGGTGTTATTTCGATTTGTCAACCTGATATCCTGACAGCTGCCCGTGACACTGGATATGAACCTAAGACAGGGGTCCTCAAACTATGGCCCGCGGGCCACATGCAAATACAAATATTGTATTTGTTCCCGTTTGGTTTTTTTTACTTCAAAATAAGATACGTGCAGTGTGCATAGGAATTTGTTCATAGTTTTTTTTTTAACTATAGTCCGACCCTCCAACGGTCTGAGGGACAGTGAACTGGCCCCCTGTTTAAAAAGTTTGAGGACCCTTGACCTAAGACTTTCCCAGACATCGTCTCTCCCTGCTTCTATCCATGCTTATGTTTGCAGAGCCTTGTGTCCCTGTGAGCCAAGGGCAAAGAGGCAGCGGTAACTTCTTCATGGCAGCAGAATTCTCTCAAAATTGATTCAGTAAAACCTTTCTCTACTTCTCTGTCCTTAGAGGCAGGTAGAAGTAAAGAATCCTAGGCCTACCACAAACTTCCTCAGAAAAGATAGATTCAGACCAGAGTTTTAAAAATAATACAGATCATCTGGCCAGCATGGCTCAGTGATTGACCGTCAACCTATGAACCAGGAGGTCACAGTTCAATTCCCAGGCAGGACACATGGCCAGGTTGTGGGCTCGATCCTTAGTGCGGAGCATGCAGGAGGCAGCCAGTCAGTGATTCTCATCATTGATGTTTCTCTCTCTCTCTCAAATCAATAAAAATATTCTTTAAGACTATCTGTAGTGGGCAAGATGCTAACTTAATCCTTACCACAACCCCGTGAGGCAAGTATATATGCCTCCGTTTTACAGATGAAGACCCTGAGAAGTAGCCACATGAGAAGGCTATCCAAGGTCATGCAGCTAATGTGTGCCTAAGTCTGGACTTCTCGCTCTAAGACAGATGGAAAACTGACCAAGGGTCACCCAGCTATTCATGGACAGCTGTCTGTGTCAAAAGAATCTTCCATTCTTTAAGTAGAGAATCAAATTAGTATGCTAATTGTGTTCTTTGCTAGTATGTATAAGCAAGCATTATACTCACATAGAAAAGAATCTTAGTCTTCAGACACCAGTATGGCATTTGTCCTCTTTTGAAACATCATTGCTATTTCTCATGACCAATTTAAATCTATTAGAGTTTCTTTTATTTAAAAAAAAAGTTGAATAATTAAGAGAACCCAGCATAGGCATCTAAGCTCAACTTACATGGAACCTTTGAAAACAGAGTATAACTCCTTCTTATAACACTTCTGAAAATGGAAATAGCTCTTGAATTCATGGTAGTAGAAAAAAAATTCATTTTTCATGATGTCTTTGATTATAATAGTGAAACTGGAAATTGTCATCAACCCCAAACAGCTAGAGCCATCCGTTTCCTCTTCTGTAAGCTTTTTCTTTTCTTTTTTTAAATATATTTTTATTGATTTTAGAGAGAAAGGGAGAGGGAGAGAGAGGTAGAAGCATCAATGTTGATAGAGAATCGTTGATCGGCTGTCTCCTGCATGCCCCCTACTGGGGCTCGAGCCCGCAACCCAGGCATGTGCCCTGAGGGAGAATCAAACCATGACCTCCTGGTTCATAGGTCAACACTCAACCACTGAGCAACACCGGCCAGACAGTAAGTGTTATCTTAACCAGAAACTACAAGCTACCTAAAGATACAGCCCGAGGTAGGGTCAGCCCACAACCGATTTTAAGAAAGCGGTTTATCTTTTCTTTACTCGTCAGCCATTGTCTTGTGTCGATGTGTGTTAGGTGTCGTTTCTCTAGCCATTTCATGTTTACCTCTTTCCCCACTCACTGGCGCTCCTTGTCCCAATGGCCTGTTTAGTCCTTCCCGCTTCTGGACCAAAACCTATTCTCAAATCCTTCATTCACATAAAGGTAACAGTGGTTAATAACAGCTAATAGGAGTTATGATCTCCAGGGTGATATGCATTTTTAACAGGGATTAAATCCATTCGGCTGAAAAGGCAATGCTCTTGGGATGTAATTACAGGCAGCGGTTCTCTGGAGGCCGATGAAGGCTGCTCCAGTCCAGCCACTCCGTCGCAGCTGTGCTCTCCTGGGGTCAGGTCCGAGCCTTTTCGTGTTTTTATCCCGAGTGGAGTGCCTCTCACAGCAGCTTTGGCCCTCAGCCATGAAGGAAACTTTAGCCTGAGGGAAATAAATTACAGCCATAAGGATGCCCTGACACAGGGAAAGGGAAGGTGCTGGAGTCGTTTTGAGCCAGAAAGCCATGGGAAGAAGCCAGGTAAAGCAGTAAGAGGAGATGACCTGGATCCATGGTTTGAACGCTTCTAGAAGCCAGTGTCAGTTCTGAGAGACTTACTCAGCAGCTCTGCTACATGTCAATGTGTTCCATTTGAGTTGCACTCAACTTGGGATAAAGACTAAATGAATCGTTTACAAAAATATTTATTGAGCACCTACTCTGAGTCAGGAAAGCTGCTAGGCATTCTAGAGATAGCAGTATAGAACCCAGTTCCTGCCCTTATGAAGCTAACATACTCCTTAAAAAGCCTGATGTGAAGACACTACTTATATAATCCATTACATTGGAGTCATACTAAGTGCTACAAAAGCAAATTGCCAAGTACTAAAAAAATCTTATAGCAGACCCCACGACCTAATACAGAACATCAGGCAAAGCTTCTCATGGGGGGGAAAAAACGTCCTTTAAGCTGATTCCTGAAGGATGAGTAGGAATTAACCAGAGAATTCATAAAGGACTGGACATTTCAAACACCTTTAACACGTGGTACTCTAGAGCTAATCCTGAGAATTGCCTTGATTACTTTTCTTGAGGTCTTACGACAAGCTGCCTATTCAAGGCTCTGAATTCAGACAAAAGGAAACATTGGCCGAGAGAAAGACATTTCCATGGCTGTGGGCAGCTTCATGAGGCACACACACTACACTGTGATCTCACCATTACTGTTTCTCTGTGCTCTTGCCTGGGTCATGAGCATGAACACCCCTTGGACATTCCCTATCAGTGTACTCTAGGCCAGCAGCTTTCAAAATTCTGAAATATCCACAGACTAGACTTTCTTTATGGCCCTGTCCAGAAACCTTGGGCAAAAGAAAAGGAGTTAGGAAAAGGGGAATGAGCCAAGAAACTGGAAACCTCCGAGAGAGCCTGGTCTGGGTAAGGGATACTTTAACCGTCCCACCCACACTTCTATTTAACATGGAGCCAGCGCTCTGTAAGTTTGCAAAATTCGTTCCCACATCCATCATGCTACTTTATACATCATGATATTTTAAGTCACCTTCCCTTGGCCCTCTTCTTTAGCTAATTAAATTCTTGTTCCTAAAAACTCAGTTCTGGCATCTTATCCTCTCACCCCACTGTCCCAGTCTACTTTAGATATCCTTCCTTTGTGCTCTCATAGCAAGCTGCACTTTCATACCTTATCACAGCTAGACTACAGTAATTGATTTACTTATCTGACTCATCTACTTCTTGAGGGAGTAAGTTCCTTAAGGGTAAAGCTCATGCTTTAATCATTTTTGTAGCCCTGGTCCCTAGCAGAGTACTTAAAAAATACTCTGAATGAATTAATGTTCATGCGTGGTAGTTACTTTCCCTTTCTTAGCCTCTTAGGAGAGATGTGGAAACTTAGATTTTTGCATATCCAGTAAACAAGGCTGGTTTTGTATGTAAGAAACTTTTGACCCATGCCAGTCTAATATTGTCTCCTTTTATAGGTAAGCCTATTGTAGTTACCTTGACTACTTCTATAGTCTTCCTTTGGAAATATCCTAAGAACTAAATAGGCCAGTATACATACACTGAGTGGCCAGATTATTGTGACCACCCCATCAGTACAATGAAGTGAATTAGTTATGCAAATAATAATAATAAAAAAAACCTTGAGAGTATTTGCTTAGGAAGTTTTCAATATTCAGTATTTTTGGAAGTGTCAATAAAGTACT
>NW_006293778.1:1797200-1808175 GCF_000327345.1 Myotis davidii | reverse complement strand
TACCCCCACACTGGGGATCGAGCCCGCAACTGGAGCATATGACCTGACCAGGAATCAAACCTCGACCTCCTGGTTCATAAGTTGATGCTCAACCACTGAGCTACGCCAGCCGGGCTAGTCAGTGCATTTTAAATAATGCCCATGTTTCATATTAAGAATGACATAATTTCCAAGATAGAAGCAAGGAAAGAATAAACTATTCCTAGCAAGATATTTGTCAAGTAATTAAATATTTACTTAATGAAAAAAAGGAAAGGATGCATTAATAAAGGACTAATTGCATGCATATATAAATGTAGTACAATCTACAGGAATCAAGCCATTAGTTAAAATAATGGACTTGTCAATGGCAAAATGACAAAGCCATCAAACATGAAAAATAAAACCTATTGGAATATAATATTTCCCAACCAGAGTCCAAATATCATTCAAATAGTGAAAAGAAGTGTGTGCTTTAAAAAAAAAATACTACTAACCTGGAAGAGGCAGAAGTTGTTTATGTAAAAAGAACATTTGTAAATTAGGGAAATCCTCATCCCATCCCACCTTTCTCCTCACTCCCCCCCCCCCCGCCGCCCCCCCACACACACACACACACAAACCATCCTCACATATGCACATCATGGTTGTCTTATCTTCTTGCTTTCCTGAAATGACCTTGATTTGAAAAACAGGAAGTTGGAGGCAGTAGAGCAGCGAGTCAAACAACCCTTTGCGGGGGTCAAACGACCTTTAAAAAAAAAAAATACTACTAACCTGGAAGAGGCAGAAGTTGTTTATGTAAAAAGAACATTTGTAAATTAGGGAAATCCTCATCCCATCCCATCTTTCTCCTCACACGCCCCCCCCCCCGCCCCCCCCACACACCACCACACACCACAACCACTCACCACTGCCCCCCACACACACACACACACAAACCATCCTCACATATGCACATCATGGTTCTCTTATCTTCTTGCTTTCCTGAAATGACCTTGATTTGAAAAACAGGAAGTTGGAGGCAGTAGAGCAGCGGGTCAAACAACCCTTTGCAGGGGTCAAACGACCTTTAAACAGGGGTCGCCTAAGACCATCGGAAAACACATATATAATTACATACTGTTTTTATGATTAGTCACTATGCCTTAATTATGTTCAATTTGTAACAATGAAATTGGGGGTCACCACAACAGGAGGAACTGTATTAAAGAGTCACGGCATTAGGAAGGTTGAGAACCACTGCAGTAGAGTAACAGAAGGTTCCTGTCAACTGAAATTCTCCTTCCTTCTCTGCCTATTACTCTTCGAGAAGGCATAATTTGCCACCTCTTCTGTGAAAACCCTTTTTTATCCACTGTAGCCCCCCTGCTCCCTTCCTCTGCTCAATCACTGCAGTTTACCTCTTTCCTTCTTTTGCACCTATTTCACTATCTTCTCTTATAGTTAGTTGCCTACATCTGTCCTTCCTATAGCCTAGGAGCCTTGCAAGAGGGATTGTGACTCATTTATCTTTATATTCCATTCTCTCTCTGCTTTTTCCATTCCAAACCCAAAGCCCAGCAAAAAGCAGGAACTCAGAAAACCGTTGGAAGGCTGGAAGGGAAGAAGAAAAGAAGAAAAAGAAGGAAGTTTATTTTTTAAGGGAAAAAAAATCTCTCTTCTTTCTTCAAAAATATTTTATCTTTCTAAAATCAGGGGACAGGTGTTAGGGTATGTGCCCTGAACACCTCACTTTGGCAGAGAGCCCAAATTCCATCTCCAACCAGCTGAGTCATTTTCAGTCTCTTTGTGGTTCATTCATGCTTTTCCCCTTCATTGACACGTTAACATTTCATGGTGAGTGGGTCCTGCTCAGCTGGCAGCCCCGCTAGCCCCCCACACCTCTAAGCTGTCCTCACTTCACTAGTTCCCAATTGCCTGCCTCCAGGGGAGTTCTGTCATCATCACCATGCGGTTGGAAGAACTGCTTGTTCGCTGTTGCCATACCTAAATTTTGATAATTGACATGAAGCAAACTCAGCGAATGAGAGACCTCTGCTAGAGGCCATCTTCTCCTGTGTTTGCTTTTGAAAACCACCCCATTTATTTTAAGAAAATGAGAGAAATACAGACAATGAAGGAACTGGACAGATCTAATATCTGCTTAATTTGGTATCTGGTCGAAATCTCTAATTTTTTTTCCCTCAAATACCTATACATCTCTTATCTCCAGGCCGTCTATAGTAGGGACTATTAAAATGAGTTTCTAGATCCATCTTGTTTTGTAGGTCAGCAATTTCTACGTTAACCTCAAAACTAGCAATAGTCCAAGAGCACATTAGTAATTAAAAACTAGCATCTCTAAAGCTAGTTTATTGACTTCCAAAAGGGAACCTCTCTCTCTCTCTCTTTCTCTCTCTCTCTCTCTCTCTCTCACACACACACACACACACAGACACACACAGACACACACACGTATCTTTTAGAACAGCGGTTTTCAACCTGTGGGTCACGACCCCTTTGGGGGTCGAACGACCCTTTCACAGGGGTCGCCTAAGACCATCGGAAAACACATATATAATTACATACTGTTTTTGTGATTAATCACTATGCTTTAACTATGTTCAATTTGTAACAATGAAATTGGGGGTCACCACAACACGAGGGACTGTATTAAAGGGTCGCGGCATTAGGAAGGTTGAGAACCACTGGGGTAGAAGTTTAGCATTTCGGATTTACTTTGGGGCCTTAAGCCCTTAGTAGGTGCTCAATAACTCCCTGCTGACACACTGATTAGTTTTAGTAGCTCCCTGTTATTTCCAAGAAGACAGCATTTTCTAGACTTTTCTGATCAACAGATGAAACGTACGTTTTCTTAAAGCTGTGGAAATAGAATAATTCATATTGTGAGGTTGTTTATTACCAGCCAGACCCTCATGTTGCTCTACGGGGCTCTGATAATCACCTATTTCAGAAGCCATTAGCCTTCTGTGTGTTGTAAAGCACCCTTCCCTGTAGCTGGTCTATGCCTTTGTATTCTCGGGGGAGGAACGGTGTGCACTGAAGTAACAGCCCTCTGCTGACCAAGGAAAAAAGTCTTTGATGCACAAATAGTACATTAAACTGCTTTTATTTGATATTGTTGAAATTAAACAGTGTATAGAATCCCTGCCCAGCCATGGGAACATATAAAACCTTTGAGAAGTTGTACATTAATCCATGCTTAATATTACAGAAACGCACACGTCTAAGAAAAAATACACATCGAAAGAATGTAACAATCAAGGCTGAGGCACTTACAGCAGGACAGCAGGAGCTGGATTTAACTTATTGATTCCAGAACCACCGGTGTTGTGTGTGTGTGTGTGTGTGTGTGTGTGTGTTTAAAGAGGCGAAATATTGCTTTTACCGTTTTCAGATAATAATGACTGTTGTTGCAAATTATAAAATTTAATTAGCTATATAAATGCCAGAGGAACAAATAGTGTGCTATTGTCTTGATATCTTTCCAGAAATTAGTCTTTTAAAGTAAATTTGCCATATTAATCATCTAAAAATATTTTTGATCACTGAATTAATAGTTTGCAGCCTGTTTCCAGGTACTCATTGCCATAGGTGATTGCTTCTTAATTACTACATGGGCTCTTTCTATTCACTCATATTAATTCATGTTTTCTGGCATAGTCCCAAAAGGCAGCCTTGCCCTATATCTTCTAATTACTTCTATAATTGAATTTGCCCACTTTTTCTAACCTATTTTTTAAACTGACTGTGTTTGTTCATGGTTTATTGTGTCTTTTTTGTGTCAGTTCTCTGCAAGCAGAATGTACATTGATTCTTCCCTCATTTCTCATTAATTTTCAAGAGCTTTGCTGCATGTCTGTTTTTTCAGTCTGTCGGACCTATTGCTAGACCGAAAAAAAAAGACTCTTATTATTAAAGGTTAGGTAAAATAGACTGAAGTTAATTAATTCATTAGTAACTCTGAGCCAATTACTGAAGCCTTCTCTTATTTATATACTTGTTAACAAGACAGAAATGAGAAAGGCCAATTACAGGCATATGTCCTTCAGAAGTTCAGCAAAACCAGAGCTTATGCATTTATTGACACCCCTACACAAAAAATTCAGTTTATCTGTCAGATATGTGAAATTGCATTTAAAAATTATTGGCTAATACTCTATTCTGTTCATAAATTTTCAAGGTTTCCCCCAATCTAGATATCTTTGAAATGTCTGATATGATTAAATTCTTCTAAACCTATCTCAAGGAACACTGCTGAGCCTTAGAGCAATTACAAAATTAAAAGAAATTTGACCTAATTTTCTGGTTTGCATTCATCTCTCTTTTTTCCAAACTATTACGTTTTTAATTCTTGAAATGAGATCATTGATTAGCAGATCTCAGAAATGAGTGCCCTTTAAAATATGTTCTACTTGGTTTTTCTTGAATAGGCCAAAACCTTACAACATGTGGGAAGGCAGTGTTTTCTGAATTTTTTCTGTGACTAATATAAAAAATGTTACTGCTTCATCCACATAAACTACCTGCACAATACATACTACACCCATTACTTCCCCATCTCTCCCCAGAAATATTTTGTTAATTTAACAGGGGTTCAGAGGGAAGGGGCCAGTGATTGAGTAGTTTTCTGTACATCTGTATTCTCTTCCTACGCTGGTGGACCAACAAATCAACAGGCAACCTACACTAATGTCTCAATAAGTTGACTGGTTTGTTGAATGCAAACTAACTTGAGATTTGGGGGTTTTTGTTGTTGTTATTGGTTTTGTTTTGTTTTTTACCTTTTTACTACCAGGTGGACTCACATTTTCATATTTAAGTGATGCAAAAATAATGTCAGGGTTACTGCTGCCTAACTTTCTAGTTTTTCCTAAGTCTCAAATGTATTGAAATTGAATCAAATATTTGATAGAGTCTGAATGACGACCACAGAGCTGTAAAATGAGGAGGAATCTCAGCAGGTCCTTAGCCCAGGTCCTTGATTCTTGGAAGACAAAAGGAAAAAAAGGTTAAAATGTGTAGTGTACCTTTTCAGGAAGCCTTGCATAATGCTTCCTAACTTTCATACCCTCTTATTTAATAAGGTGGGGTTTTTTTCACTTTTCACTTTTTTAATAGCATGTATCTTTTCCTCTGCTGATTTATGACCTATTTGAGGAATAACTGTATTTTACATCCTCAGTAGCCCCATCATTTAACACAATGCCTTGCAAATAGCAGGCCCTCGATAAACATACTGTATGTCAAAAGAATTAGGGATGAGAAGTCCATAATCTCTTTTTCATGTGTTTGGTGTCTAACCCCCCTCACTGTCTAGGTTAACTAAAGAATTTCATGCTTGAAATCAGTTAATGTATCTTAATTTTCTGTGGCAACTGCAATAAATTGGTAACAAATGCTCCATTATTAACTCCTGTAAGCTTCTCTGCTCTAAGATTAAAAATCTATACTAGTTTTCCCTCACAGGAACTGTTTTTTATTCTCTTAATTATATATGAGCTTTTTTTAAGGCTTTACTGACCTCAAGTTTGTTACTTTGGGCCAAGACCACACAGGACCTTGTTACTCTTCCCAGTTCCATGTGCAGTGCTGTCTCTGTATTTTCAGAAACACCTGCATGAAACAAATTAGGTTCCCTAGACTCTACTCCATGGGGCTTTTACCCATTAGTTCCTCATGCCCCTGCTTCAAGGAAGCTGGTTTTCCTCAGGCTAACTTTTCTAAGTTGTCTCTGCCTTCCTGTTTACTCTCTCTCATTCTCTCCCTTTCTCTCTCCCTCTCTTTCTCCCTTCTTCTCTCCTCCCCCCTCAGTCCCTTCCTCCCACCCTTCCTTCCTTCTTTTTTTCTCTGTTTTTTTGAAATGTTATTGTATAGCTATGTCTCCTAATAACAGCACTTCATATGTTTATAATGATTTTCCAGTGTACAACCTCTTTTCGCAGGTAACATATCATTTGATTCTTACAGGATAAGTAGCATGCCAATGAAGAAACTAAGATTCAGAGAGGTTAAGTGGCTTGCCTAAGGCCACAGAGCTAGTTACAGTTTGTTTTTAAATTCTTTCATTATCCTTAAAATGAGGGTGATAATTCAGATCTTAGTCACTGAAAGCCAAGGGGATTGACTTTACTGAATTGCCTGCCTCCTCTCCACCACTGCCCTCCCTTTCAAGTGAGCCTCACTAACTGGTGAATTATGTACAAGCTTGAACCTCAAACCTTTGATGTTAGAGCCTCACCACTGCCCTCCCTTTCAAGTGAGCCTCACTACCTGGTGAATTATGTACAAGCTCTTCACCTTGAACCTCAAACCTTTGATGTTAGAGCCAAAGTCACCTTGCCAGCTTGCTCTCTCCCTACTTCCTACTCATACCTCTTATGCAGCTAACACATCCGATTTCCTCTCTTTTAAAATATCTTTTTTATTGATTTCAGAGAGGAAAGGGGAGAGGGAGAGAGAGAGAGAGAGAGAGAGAGAGAGAGAGAGAGAGAGAGAGAGAGAGAGAGAGAGAGAGAGAGAGAGAGAGAGAGAGAGAGAGAGAGAGAGAGAGAGAGAGAGAGAGAGAGAAACTTCAATGATGAGAGGTAATCATTGATCAGCTGCCTCCTGCATGCCCTGTACTGGGGGATCAAGCCTGGAACCCGTGCATGTGCCCTTGACTGGAATTGAACTGAGGACGCTTCAGTCTGCTTTAGTTTGCAGGCCAATGTTCTATCCACTGAGCCAAACCTGCTAGGGCACATTTCCTCTTTTTGATTCACCTTTGTCCCACTCGATCCTCATCACATCTATAGAAATTCTATCCTTCCTGTGGGTCCTTCTCCCATCCAGGCTCTTACTGGAAGCATTTTTTTAAATATATTTTTTATTGATTTTTTACAGCGAGGAAGGGAGAGGGATAGAGAGTTAGAAACATCGATGAGACAGAAACATCGATCAGCTGCCTCCTGCACACCTCCTACTAGGAATGTGCCCACAACCAAGGTACATGCCCTTGACCGAAATCGAACCTGGGACCTTTCAGTCCACAGGCCAACGCTCTATCCACTGAGCCAAACCAGTTACAGCTGGAAGCATTTTTCCTCATATCCATCTCTTGCCACTCCCAACTCCCACTAGATATGTCTCCCTGGCATTTGAATTCTCATGACAGCCTCTTGTGTCTTTAGATGGTTTCTTGTGGATTCTCTCCAATGTGCTATTTATTTCTGTCATTCTCTCTTCTCCTCTTAGACCAGCGGTTCTCAACCTGTGGGTCGTGACTCCTTTGGAGGTCGAACGACCCTTTCACAGGGGTCGCCTAAGACCATCGGAAAACATATAATTACATATTATTTTTGTGAGTAATCACTATGCTTTAATTATGTTCAATTTGTAACAATGAAATTGGGGGTCACCACAACATGAGGAACTGTATTAAAGGGTCGCGGCATTAGGAAGGTTGAGAACCACTGTCTTAGACTAAGTTCCACAAGGATAAGGATCAGGTATCATTCACATATCATAGTGGTAGGAACATAGCTTTGGGGTGCAAAGACCTGGTTTGTATCTCAGCACCATTTGCCAAGACAAACTTCATATCCTATCTGAGCTCTAGTTTTCTCATCTTTAAAACTAGGTGCCAATAATACCCACTTGCAGAGTTTCTGGGAAGGAATATCTATAACAGGGGTGGGCAACCTTTTTGTGAGTGCATGCCAAAACCAGCAAAATCTCTGACTCAAAATTCTTCTGCATGCCAACCTAATTTTTTGAGAACACGTTACGCCTACTTGATATCTCTTAAGGTGTACGTATGTGAAGAACCTTGAAGAAATAATGAAATTCATTCGAGCGACAAAAACACAGTATATGATGGTGAAAAATACATTTATGGTCTTTAAGATAACTTGTTATGTAAAATTATTTATTTATCTAAGATGCACCTACACTGAATTTATCTGAAAAATAAAAAAGTCGATATTAAGAAAAAAAATTGTAAATGGAAGATTATAAGAGAGGGTTTCGCGTGCCAGAAAAAGTTACTGGCGTGCCATGTTTGGCACACGTGCCAGGGGTTGCCCACCCGTGGTCTATAAAATACCTCACAGAGCATCCAGCGCATGTAAGGGCTCCTGCCAGTGAAACTGAATAGATTAGAACTGACTGTGTAATCCTATCACAGTGCAGGCATGTTTCTAGTGTAGGAACAACTGGATCCAAGCCCAGCCTTCCTATTTGTGTGAGTATTTTCATATTTTCTTTCCTGGCTATGTTTATGTCAGTGTTAAGTCTTATCTGAATATTCCATGTTCAGGCCTCTTAAAATTAAAGCACATTTGTTGGTGTAGTTTAAAGTACTAATAAAAAATTAACATAATATGCTTTTTTTAAAGCATGTGGTTTCTAGTTAACACTGGGTGTGAATCCAAACTGCCCCTGCTCTCTAACCGTTGCCCTACCCTCTCCAAATTATGACCAACTCAAAAGTTGTAGTTGGGATGTCTTTCACTTTCTTCTTTATTGGTCTGTATGTTTTGGGTTTTTTAAAATAAAGAGGATGTATTTCTAGAGCCCAGAAACAATGAGAATATTATCATAGGTGACAGCAATAACTTTCAACACACAAACGTCCACTTTTGTAATTTGGATTTATAAATTTTGCTTGATTGTTCAGTGCCTTATGCATGTAAATATCTCATACATTTCAGTAATTACTAAGGAGCAGGGTGTTTCTTTTTGAATTATTATCAACTAATTTTTAAAATAACTAAATAAGTCAATAACTGACTGACTACATCACCAGTCAGTTTTACCTTTAAGGGGACTAATTTTTCTAATAACTAGAAATTAAATGTTGTCCGTGTAACCAAAGTTGACTCAAAGCCTGGACACAGGACAAAAGTTGAATACAAATTGCATCTAAACTTAGAGCAGTCAGAGCCAAAGTCATGGCTATAGTCAGTATGTTATTTTGTTAATGTGGGTAAAGAGGGCTTTTAAAAGAAAAATAGAAAATGGGGCAAACCTTGTTTTAATCAGGGAGTATAAGGAAAGAAAATTAAATGCCTATGTTACAACTTATTCTTTCAGACTACCAATAACATTTTCCCTTAGCCTCAAGAGACAAGCATAAAACAATGGCTCAGTGCTTTAGAATAGGAACTAAAGTTGTGTACTGTGCATGGATTTAGTCCTATATAAGAGGAAGGCAGCATTTAAAGCTGGTGTTGCCTCCTGGGGAAAAAAAGAAAAAAAAACAACACTGGGATTCTGAGTCAAATATGTATGCATTTTCTGTTTTTCTGTTTTGTGGGTCTTTATTGCTAAAAATATTTTTATTAAATCACTCTGGGCATCTTTAAGCTTACTGTGTTCTTGGTTGCTCATTTGCAAATCTCAAGTCATGATATAATTATGAAACATCTTGAGTTATTAAAAGTAGAGAAATTTCACTTTGTTTGTGAACTGAACAGCAGACCAGGCAATGTCTTCAGAAACAAAGATTTTCTTTTTTGATGGAAAAAAAAAAGTTCTTTTTCATTATAAGTTAAAATGAGGGATGATACCAGGACAAAACGCAGAAATTGTCAGCTTGAAAGCTGTAATGTTGATGCTGTCTACAGGACACACTCCATGAAATAAATGCTTACAAGCATGGGCTTCAACTCAGACTACCCTGAGTGTGAGCCTTGGGTCTACCACTTTCTAACTATGTGATGTTGAGCAACTTAACCTCATGAAATCTATTTCCTCATCTGAAACATGGGGATTATAACATTTCATCAGACTTAAGATGCACATTCTTTCACATTTTATCATCTCTAACATCAGGATGCATCTTATAAATGATGGTATGTCTTGGTTTCAGTAGCAACATTTTTTTCTTTCCTTTTTTTTTTAATTGGAATAATTTATTCTAACAAAAGTACAAAGTATGGAAAAATTAGTGTGTTTGAATGATTTCAGAGAGCAGAGAAAGGTTCACACTAGCAGGTGGAGTGTTTAGCACCTTTGAACAGAGATATTCAGGGTGCGGACACGTGTCAGTCCAGGCTACGACTACCCAAGAAAGATCTGTGTGACTGAGGGTGTGCTGATCACAGAACAGTGCGGTCATTTGGGTTTTTCTCTACATGTTGAAAACACCACAGAAAACAGAGTGGGAAAGCTGTTCACTGAATTCATGGCTGGTGGTTAGAAAAATGGGAGAGAAATGTTGAAACAGAGGAGAAAGAGCCCGGGTGAATGAAGAGGTCAGTCAGATGGACAGTCCGAAGGCGCTGACGATACAGAACATGGTCTTGTTCTCCCATCACACGGTGCAGCTCCTGTCAGTAGAGCTGTCCCAGAGGCAAGAACTCGCCGTGTATTCTTCTGCATAATTATACAGGTCACAATGTATTTGAATGGTTTTCCCAGCTTGGTGGGTTGGCTTAAAGTTTGTTCTACTACCTTTGTGATCCACTGATTGAATTTGCTGTGCTGGTAGGCGTTGCCACGGATGGCACTTTCTACAGCCTCTTTCACAATGTTACTCACTTTGTCAACAACAACAGTAGTCTCTTCCGCACTCTGGTAGTCTTCCATCTTCCCCTGTGAGTCGCCTCTGTGGCCCTGATTTTTTTTTTTCTTTCTTACTGGTACATAAATTAATTGTGTGATTTACAAACTATAGCATTTGCTATTCAATTAAGTAACTAATATACACTTCTAGGTAAAAATAAAATAATCATATAAAACCTTATGCCCAAAGGCTCTCAGTAAACAATACTTACGAATGTTGTACAGTATGATTTCTGTAAATGCTGGCATTTTCCAGTCTTTTTGGTCATAATTTTTTCCCCAAAACTAGAAGTTCATTTCTTTGCTAAAATCCTTGTTGTTGGAACAGTCTGCCTACCAAATTGTTCATCAGATTTCCTCTAATATCTCTGACAGCAAGATATTGACCCTAAGGACTTAAATCTGAAATGTGAAAGGTAGTTAAAATAAAGTTTATAACACTGTA
>NW_006293778.1:1796245-1796736 GCF_000327345.1 Myotis davidii | reverse complement strand
GTTATTCTAATTATTTTAAGTTGTGAGCATAAGAACATGGTGTGAACATGACTATTGTGCCTAAAACAACTATGGCCTCCAAGCATGTATCTCCAAGTATTGGTGTGACTTTTAATTTATTGATCAACCATTTTAAATATAAAAATAAACAACTCTGATTATTCATCATTCTTTTTTGAGTGATAATTATGTGGCAATTGACTTGAATAATGGTAATCAGCATTATTTATTCATAACCAAAATATACTTTTTAGCTTTTCTCTTCTTCACTTTTCACCTCTATCTAATACCTGTCATCAAAGACGGTAGCAAGAGACTATAACACAATGGGTTGGAACATTGGTGTCCCAACAACGTGGCTCCAAAACCCAGTCTGTCACTCAGTTGATCCCCAAATCTCTACTAATATTTGTTCTTGCTCGTGTCATAAGTCTACTACAGGCCATTGCCCATCCTTTACCCTGTAGCTGTGCCATCTAACATGTGCCTTC
>NW_006293778.1:1789891-1796216 GCF_000327345.1 Myotis davidii | reverse complement strand
GGAAAGCAGAACCTCGAGGGACTCTTTCAGGAGCCAGTACTAGAACTGACTTACATCAACTCCATCCAATTCCATTAGCTAAAATCCAGCCACATGGCCCTAATTAAAATACAAGAGACTGAAAATACCATCATCCTTCTTGCCCAGAAAGGAAATAGTGTGGTGAACACGTAGCATTTTCTCTGCCACAGCTCCTTACTAGCTGTATAACTTTAAGCAAGTTACTTAACTTCTCAGAGCCTGTTTTCTCATTTGCAAAGTGCAATAGTAATACCTATCTTGCAGAGCTGCTGTATGGATAAATATGGAAAAGTATGTAAAGCACTTAACATATGATAAGAACATTATAAAATTGTCCTATTTTCTTACTAATAATCAATAGTTTTCTCCCTAAAACACACACATACACATAGGACCCAAGTCATACACACCTGAGTTCTCTAGTCCACACCAGTCTAGCTCTCTGTTGATCCTTCAGCTCCTGCCCAGCCTCTCAGGGATGCAGGACTCACAGCAGCAGAGACTCTTGGCCATGGAGCTAATTTATACTAATAAAAGGGTAATATGCAAATTAACTGTCACTCCATGACAAAGATGGCAGTGCCCATAGCCACAAAGATGTTGGCACCGGCTGGAGTCACGGAGCTGGCCAGAGCGGGCAGGACACTTGGCTTCCTTTAGGCAGGACTCTTGGCTTCCTTCGGGCAGGACTCTTGACTTCCCACAAGCCCCAGCCAGCCACCAAGGGCCAGCCTCTGGGCGGCAGCCATGGAGCTGGCTGCGGTGGGTGGGAGGCGGCTCTGGCCCTAAGCAAAGGTGGAAGGCGGTGGCCAGAATGAAGACCCGGGTCCAAGGTGCTGGAGGGGAGCCAGTGCCAGCAGCCAGGGGAAGGAAGGCCTATTCTTGCATGAATCTTCGTGCATCGGGCCTCTCGTCTCAGTATAAGTACTGTACTCCAGGGCTGAGATAAAGGGAAAGCAAAGCCAGGACAGGACATTGAGAAGGGGCTCTAGGTTCTCCAGGAGTCTCAGAGGGGAGGGTTTTGAGGAGATTAATTAAAAGAGTGGAGGATAGAGGGGAGAACTAGTTGTGTGGACTTGTGCTTAAAGTGGACCCCAAGTCCCAGGATAGAGCTACAAGAAAGGGGGAAAACGAACACATATGGAGTACTTACAAGGTAGCAGGCATCATCCTGGGGCTTTCAACAGGTGGCCTCATTTAATTCTCACAAGAAACCTTGGGTAGGAACCTCAATTCCAGTTTTCAGTTTGGTTAAAGTAATGTACCTAAGCTTACATAGCTAATAAGCTACATAGTTGTGGTTGGATCTTCAAAGTCCCAGTGTAGTATTCTTTGTACTACACCACTTTCCATTGGCCAGTGATGCTGAACTGTGCTGAAGACCAGATCTCAGAGAATAGACAGAGAAGGTCAGGGGAGCAATCCCCCCTAACCCCACTTTCCGCATGACCAGAACAGCTTACTCAGCGTCAGCCTACGGTACAAAGTATTTTCAGTAGATCCCAGACTCACACAAGTATACCTCTCTCTGCTTGCTAATGTTGGAAATAGATTTCACTGAGAGAGGAGATGAGTGTGTGAATGGCTTTCCATTAACATGTATGTGCAATAATTTCCTATTGGGGTACATGGTGGATAGAATGATTTTACTGAGTAGAGCAAGAATATAGATAAAGGAAGCTTATCAACCCAAGGCCACAGCTTTTTTATTTTATAATCTGACAGCCTGTACACCAAAAAATGGCCCAGAATAAGTTTTGAGTCCTCTGTAACCATGCAGGCCTGGAATATGGTGAGAACTAGTCCCACAGAACAATCCCATGAAATGAACCCTGAGTTATCACTCCATAATGTGCCCTCAGAGTACCCAAATATTCCCAGAAAAACTAAGGGATTTGGGGATTGGCATTTTAGGAATAGCATCAAAACAGAACTACAGCCCTAGCCAGTTTGCTCAGTGGATAGAACCTTACTAGTAGTCTGTGGACTGAAGGGTTCTGGGTTCAATTCCAGTCAAGAGCACGTGCCTCAGTTGCAGGCTTGGCCCCTGGTTGGGGTGCATGCAGGAAGCAACCAATCGATATGTCTCATCATTGATGTTTCTGTCTCTCTCTCCCTTTCCCTTCCTCTCTGCACTCAATAAAAATATATTTTTAAGAAAAACAGAACTACAACTGCAGCAGAAGAACTGAAATGAATATAAGACTAGGTTTTCCTAATCTTTCAAAATACATTTCTTGGAATTGTGAGCAGCATAAACTCTGTAAGTTCCAGTCTCTGCCTCTATCTCTAACACATGTGAGGGTTCTACCTACTGATTTGGACAAGTATGAGAAATAGTTCATGACCCAATATGCCTCTCATACTTTGAATGTATTTTGGGGCTCTTTTGTCATTTCTATGATGTCTTCCTAACTGTTAATTTTGTCATCTTTTAATTAAGTTAAATTTACTTATTATTGTTGTTGACACTATTACAGATGTCCCCTATTTTCTCCCCCTTTGCCCATCTCCACCCAGCCCCAGCCCCTCTCCCCTCCCCTGGCCACCACACTGTCTGTGTCCATGGGCTATGTATATATGTTCTTTGTCTAATCTCTTCACTTTCTTTTATCCACTCTCCTCCCAACCCCCCACCACTCTGAGATCTGTCAGTCTGTTCCATGTACCCATGCCTCTGATTCTATTTTGTTCATCAGTTTATTTTGTTTATTAGATTCCATGTATTAGTGAGATCATATAGTATTTGTCTTTCTGTGCCTAGCTTATTTCACTTAGCATAATAATCTCCAGGTCCATCCATGCTGTCACAAAAGGTAAGAGTTCCTTCTTTTTTATAACCTCAATAGTGGCCCGGTGCATGAAATTCATGCACATTAAAAGGGAATTAATTAGAGAAAATAGTTTAATATTGCTATTTGCCCTTTATAATAGAAGTGTCAGAGATGAAAGAAAATTAGTAAAATGTATATGAAAATCTCCCTCCTGTCAGAGTCTTGAGCACGCCGCAGGACCCAGAGTCAAGTCCCCGCCCACCCACGTGTGCCTCGAAATTGCATGAGACCCAGACCCGGCTGGCCCCACCCCATCAAGCCCCAGCAGATGGAGGTCGCAGCCTCAGGTCCCCTGTCAAGCCCCGCTGGGCGGGGAACAAAGCCTCCTGCTGATCATGCGTAATGACCATTTGCATATTAGCCTTTTATTTTTAAGATAGTATTCCATGGCTTGTTTATCCACTCATCTATTGATGGCCATTTGGGCTGTTTCCAGATTTTGGCTATTATAAATAATGCTGCTTATGAACACAGGGGTGCATATATTGGTTCTGATTGGTGTTTTCAGGATTGTTAGTATATATTCCCAGAAGTGGAATCGCTGGGTCAAAAGGCAGTTCCATTTTTAATTTTTTGAGGAATCTCCATACTGTTTTTCATAGTGGCTATACCAGTCTGCATTCCCACCAACAATGCGCTAAGGTTTTCCCTTTTCTCCACATCCTCACCAGCACTTGTTTGTTGATTTATTGTCGGTAACCATTCTGGCAGGCATGAGGTGATAACTCATTGAAGTTTTTTAATTTGCATCTCTCTGATGATCAGTGACTTTGAGCATTTTTTCATCCATCTGTATGTCCTCTTTGGAGAAGTGTCTATTCGGTTCTTTGCCCATTTTTTTAATTGGATTGTTTGTCTTCCTGGTGTTGAGGCATATAAATTCTTTATATATTTTGGAAACTAACCCCTTATCAGATGTATCATTGGCAAATATGTTCTCCCATACAGTGGGCTCCCTTTTCATTTTGTTCATAGTTTCCTTTGCTATACAGAAGATTTTTAATTTGATGTAGTTCCATTTGTTTATTTTCCCCTTTGTTTCCCTTGCTCTCGGCGATGTATCAGCAAAATATTACTACGTGAGACGTCTGAGATTTTCCTGCCTATGTTTTCTTCATGGGTACTACTTAGAACAGGGTTTTCATAATCCACATGTTACTCAGAGGCAATGCAGTGTAGTGGTTAGTGGCTAAGAGGCTGAGCTCTGGAGTACCTTTGTTTGAAGCCAGGCTTTATGATGTACAAGCTGTCAACCTTTGAGCAAGTTACTCCTGTGTGCCTCAGTTTCCTCATGTGCTACCTGGCCAGTGTGGCTCAGCAGTTGAGCATCAATCTATGAACCAGGAGGTTGCAGTTCGATTCCCTGTCAGGGCATATGCCTGGGTTGTGGACTCGATCCCCAGTAGGGGGCATGAGGAGGCAGCCGATCAATGAGTTTCTCTCATTGATGTTTCAAGCTCTGGCTCTCCTTTTCCCCTTCTTCTCTGAAATCAGTAAAAATATTGGGGGAGGAGAGAGATAACCATTAAAAAAATATGCTTATATGCAATGCTTTCAACCATAAAGAATTATTAAAACAAATGCTACCTCATAAATTTGCTTCAAGCATTAAGTAATTTAATATATATAAAGCATTTAGAAAAGTGGCCGGCACACAGTAAGAGCCCAGTTCTTTAGCAAGGACCTCAAGAATGAGAGAAAAGGCCCCAGGGACAGAATTGCCGACCTTCAACCACTGTCACCTTGAAGTGGGATAGGGAAGAGCTGACACAGAGCAGCTGAAACTTGTCTCCTGAGTCCATATCTCAACAAGCAGCAGTGCTTCTCAGTTTTAATGTGCCTGTGAGTCACCTCAGGAGCTTGTTCAATGCCGATTCTTATCCTTTAGGTCCAAGGTGCAGCTTGAGCTTCAGCCTTCCCAACAGGCTGCCCGGAGATGCTGATGCTGCTGGCCTGCAGACCTCACTTTGAGGAACAAGGGTCTAGAGCAGCGTTTCTCAACCTATGGGTCGCGACCCCTTTGGGGGTCGAACGACTCTTTCACAGGGGTCGTCTAAGACCATCAGAAAAAACATATATAATTGCATATTGCTTTGTGATTAATCACTATGCTTTAATGATGTTCAATTTGTAACAGTGAAATTGGGGGTCACCACAACATGAGGAACTGTATTAAAGGGTCATGGCATCAGGAAGGTTGCACCACTGGGACTAAAGGTTCTCACATGCAGCTTTCCCTAGGATGAGAGAACTCTGCAGGGTCTTCGCTTTTACCCAGCCTCTTCTGTCATTTTTGTCCTGGGTCATGGTCAAGAAAATGTTTAAAAATAAGGATTGCTTCAGAGGGAAAATACATAGATATTGTACTTTGAATTACATAAAATATTTTAAATCCTTAAGCATTTGATGGTGCTCCCCCCCCCGCCCCCCGTTAGAATTCAAAATTAGTTTCTCCTTTTTGCTCATTAATTAGAAACTACAGGATTGAGAGTATTTTTAGGTAGGCAAAATGTCTCCCTCTGCTTTCCAACTAAGGATGAGATCAGCAAGACCAAGTATCCTCTTTCTTATTTTTTTATTCATATTTTTTGTTGTTAATTCTCACTCGAGGATATTTTTTCCTTTTTTTTTTTTTAGAGAGAGAGAGTGGAAGGGAAGGAGCAAGGAGAGAGAGACATCAATGTGAGAGAGACACATCAATTGCTGCTGGCACACGCCCGACTGGAGCTGGCGGTCGAACCTGTAACCTAGATACATGTCCTTGACTGGGAATCGAACCTGCACCCTTAGGTCTGCAGGCCAATGCTCTAACCCAGGCGTCCTCAAACTTTTTAAACAGGGGGCCAGTTTACTGTCCCTCAGACCATTGGAGGGCCGGCCTATAGTTTAAAAAAAAAACTATGGACAAATTCCTATGCACACTGCACATATCTTATTTTGAAGTAAAAAAAAACAAAACGGGAACAAATACAATATTGGTATTTGCATGTGGCCCGCGGGCCGTAGTTTGAGGACCCCCTGCTCTAACCACTAAGCATGCCAGCCAGGGCACAAGCATCCTCTTTTCAAATGAGACCAGCCCTTTCATTTTAACCTCATGCATATTTCAAGGGAAATGCAAACCACATGTTTGTGTTCCACTGACATAAATCATTATTGGATATTTCACATAAAATGTTTTTTATTGTTAAGGAGCTTCCAACAGCCAGGCTGGGTTTTGCTAAGACTGCAGTTGGGCCTTACCAAACAGCTAAATTGAATAGCCTTCAGGTTGGAAAGTCTAAATCCAGTTGAATGATTTCACACATTCAGGCTAAACTAATTTTTAACTGTCTAGTCAATTTCTTCACTGTCTTCTACAGATACTTCCTCACAGAAACTCAGGCTATGTAGACACTTGAACTGCGTGTGTGTTTTAAAAACACAATCACAAGCAAAATCAACCAAGATCAAACCAGAGTTACAGCAGG
>NW_006293778.1:1788653-1789877 GCF_000327345.1 Myotis davidii | reverse complement strand
ATGGGCAGACTTTCTCTGTAAAAAGCCATTAGTACGTCTGATAGGTTCTGTGGGTCAGATGGTGTGTCAGTTTGCCAGAGCATCTGTAACTAAGTACCAGGGCCTGGGAGACTTAAACAACAGAAATATATTCTCTCAATGTTCCAGAGGCTGCAAGCCTGACATCAAGATGTCAGCAGGGTTGGTTCCTTCTGAGGGCCTCAAGAATCTGTCCCATTCTTTCTCCTAGCTGTAGGTGGTTTCCTGGAAACTTTGGCATTTTTTGGCTGCCTCACCCTGATCCCTGCTTTCATCTTCACGCAACATTCTTCCTGTGTGCATGTCTGTATCCAAATTTCCCCTCTATAAGGATGCAAATCATATTGGATTAGGTACTCAACCTACTCCAGTATGATTTCATCCTAACTTTACTAACTACATCAACCAAGAACCTGTTTCCCCAAATGAGTTACTGGAGCCTTCAACATTTGAATTGGTGGGGGCGGTGAGGGCAAGTGGACACGATTTAACCTATAAAATGCAATTTCTGAGCAACTGAAGGACTTGTATGCATGCATATTAGCATAACCAATGGACACAGACACTGGGGCAGTGGGGGCTTGCCCAGGCTGGGAATGGCTGGGGGAGAGGGTGTCAAGCGGGAGACATATGTAAAACTTTAGGCTATAAATAAATTTTAAAAAAAGATAACCCAGACCCTGGGGTCATAAAAAATAATGATAAAAAAATAAAATAAAAATACGATTTCTATTCTAACTACTCAACTCAGCCCTTGGAGTGCGAAAGAAGTAATAGAAAATACATAAGCAAATGGGTGTGGCTGTGTTACAGTAA
Organism: Myotis davidii; assembly: GCF_000327345.1. NCBI lineage: Eukaryota > Metazoa > Chordata > Mammalia > Chiroptera > Vespertilionidae > Myotis > Myotis davidii. Next base: position 1,789,043 of record NW_006293778.1, on the reverse strand, counting down.
TGCTTTACTAGAAAGGTGCAGATTTGTGGGCAGTAATTTGCAGATCCCAATGTTAAGGTAACTCTGATCCCTTCTGAATATGAAAGAAAACGGGGAAAGATTTGGCACTTGGCAAAAAGAGAGAGAGAGAGAGAGAGAGAGAGAGAGAGAGAGAGAGAGAGAGAGAAAGAAAAAACTTTGCCAGTTTGGCAATACCTTCTTTATATTTTGTATTCTAGTCACTATGTTTTACATTAAGCTTTAATATGTCTTATGCTTACATTCAAATATAATCTGAGTTAATATACAGTTTCAATTAAGCAAGCTGCTATAAATTTTATAATGGTAACTCTAATTACTGTATCCCTTTGTGGGGCTGCTGCTAAGTTCTAGAATGACCCAGAAATAGAC
>NW_006293778.1:1782725-1787591 GCF_000327345.1 Myotis davidii | reverse complement strand
TGCACTTCCCCTACTTGGGGTCGAGCCTGCAACCCGGGCATGTGCCCTGACCTGACTGGGAATCAAACTGTGACCTCCTGGTTCATAGGTCAATGCTCAACCACTGAGCCACACTTGCCAAGCCCTAAACATTTTTTAATCTGGAATTTTTTTTTTTTTATCTCTTGGATTCCCTCGTTTATAGTTTAGAAATGACTGTCCTATCCTAAAAACCTTGTACACATTTTTTTGGATATGGGGCAGTTTCTCCCTTTTCCTTCTACTTTTACTAAAATAAAGGGAAAGCTTTCCATCTTCCCACAGAAACTAGAACAAGAAGATGGAACTCAATGGCTTTTTTTCTGCTCGACATTTTGCAAACTTTAAGAAACAAAGCACTACAACATGTCAATGCACAATAATGATAATATTAATAATGATGGTGCTGATGATGATAATGATGAATTAGACGATATAATTCTCTTCTTATTCTAAGTGTGAAAACTGAAGCAAAATGATGAAGTGCCTTCCCAAGCTCGGTGGCTCCACCATGAGAACTCGGGATTCTCCTCCCCTCACACTTCTTCAGGGAGAACAAATATCACTAATGCTCATCCTCGCCAGGAGAAAGCCACACGGGCCCATTCAATGGCCAATTAGAATAAATTGTAAATTAGGACAAATATCATAGGTAATACAAAAATCAACAGCTCTCCGAAGAAAAGGAACAAAAAACCTGAATAAATAAGCTTAACGGTCCATTGTTTGTGGGGAAAATGATGAAATTATCATCAAAATATTCTATGAATTGAAGACAAATTTTCATGTGGATAGATTTTCATTTTAAAAAAACCTACCTAGAAAAAAGTAAGACTCTTCTAGGACAGGTATTAGTTTTCCTAAAAGGGGCATTAGTCTGTCTGATAAGAGAATAAATAAATATATATATATATATATATATATTCTTTGTGTGAGTCTTAGCAAACTGGTCAATTAAAATTCTTCATATTAACCTACCTTGTAAAGTAATGTTTGTGACTGTGCTAAGCATTTGGACATTAAAACCGTGTCCACACCGGAGAGTGTGCTAATTATCCCAGAACCAAGCCCACAGGGACCGAATCATTCAGGTGAAAACACCCTTTTTCTTTTAAGAGCAATTTTAGGGACACACATTAACAGCAAATACTGTTACACTTCTTTTGCCCTGCAAAACACGAACCTGGTCTAAATATCAATGTGCAGATGCCAAACCTGTGTTTCAACAATGTGCCAGTCTGCTTTCCTCACCAAAACTCTGGGTGAGGCATTGTTTTCACATTCAGGGACATTAGTCCAGCAAGGCAGGGGGAAAAAAAAATCATCATTTGGACAGCACATCTTTCAGACATTCCCTTCTTTTATTGATTTGTTTTCTCCTGTCCCTTTTCTCCTTCTTTTGTTTCCTTATCATAGCTTCAGGTTATTTCGTGCAAAGTATTGATGGGAATGGATGGTTTTGGTCGATGGAGAGCTAATGCATCCCTAATCCCACTATTGTTATAGAGTTATGCTTTACTCTGGTCTCTGATGGGGGGAAAGGTGCAAAGCTGTTGATCCTAGTTTTATTTGTCACAAACCCATCCATCAATCAAGCGCAAGCATGTCTGAATGCTGAATGACATGTGGGTCTCAGCTGAAAAAATTCGATAACACTGTATTGTCAGGTCTCTCACTCTTTTTTTTTTTGATAAGAAATACATTTGACTGAAATAGATAAGCATGCAACTACTAAAGACTTGAAGAGAGAAAGTGACATATTAGCACCAAAGGTTATACATCTTTGGCATTAATGATACTTATAAGTAAATAAAATGGGAGGGGCAGCTACGCTAGAAACATACAACGTCCCTAAGGCTTGGTTATGTTTAACTATCACCGCTCTACTATTATTCAGATTTTCAAATATCAATCTGACCATATTTCACAGTTGGCTGCCCTGGTTTTAAAACGCTAGCAAAGGCGCCATTGGTGAAGGGGGTGGGGTGTGGGGAATAACTATCTCTTGTTTACACTGCTCTGAACAGTACAGACAGATCTCTTTTTGTTGTGTATGTTAGGTAGACCCTGGCATATTTTTGTGTCCAAATGAACTCGTAAATTCGCAACCATTTCCTCTTGTGAGTGAAAGCATTTGGGGGGGGGCGGTGCAGGGGGCAGCCTTAATGATTTTAAACTGGAAATATATATGCATGTCATTTTAGTAGTGACTTAACTTATAATTACAGTCTCAAACATGGTTGTGTCCCTTTTATTCCAGTTACTGAATTAGGTACTTTAATACATTGTGAAAGCCTATCTTTTCAGTTATATACAATTTTCTATTCATAGTCATTTCAAAGTAATTGCATTTGGAAATAGTTGAAACGTTAAAAAACAACACTACTCGTATAACATAATTTTAGGGGCAAAATTAATCAACCAATCAGAACATTTTAAAAACCATTTTATTTTCTTGTCATAACATTTGAGAAAAGACAAGTATTTTTTAAATGACCTTAAAAAAAAAAAAGCCCACTGAGGAAGGTAACAAAAAGACAATCCTGAGTTAGAAGGCACCGAGATGAACGTTTTGTAGCTGTATCACCACACTATGGAAGTAAGCCATTTTTTTCTCTGTTCAGTGACTAGGGGCTAGGAAACTGCAAAAAATCAATGTGGGAGTGCTGTGGATTTGTGGGGTAAATTACATGTGCTTGGCCGCTCCTTTGTATCTGCCCTATATTCTACACAAGATACTTTAGATGGAGCTGTCACATAATACATATACTTCCTATTGATTTTTATAGATTTAACAGAACTTGAATTGAACTTCATAATAAGGCAAGAAGAGAAACTGTATCTCCCTCAGATCCCTAATACCTGAATTATTCTCAAAATTATCTAAATGGCAGCTCCCAATTCTGAATTCATGCTGGGAGACCAAAACAAACCAAAAAATCAAGTTCGATTCCTAATTCTCTTCATGTTCTATTTTTTCTTCTCTTATTTACATTTTATCTTAACTTCCCCATCCCTTTAAACACGTTAATTTTTTATTGAATCTATTGGGGTGACATTGGTTAATAAAATTATATAGGTTTCAGGTGTACAATTCTATAATATCATCTATATATTATATTGTGTATTAACCACCCCCTCCCCCCAACCCTCTTTCCGTCTGGTTCACCATACTGTCATCTGACTATGAGGGGGTTTTTTTGTTGTTGTTTTTTGCTTAATCCCCTCACCTTTTTCACCCAGACTCCCTACACCCTCCCCTCTGATAGCTTTCAGTCTGTTCTCTGTATCTAGGAGTCTGTTTCTATTTTGTTTGTTAGCTTATTTTGTTCATTAGATTCCACGTATAAATGAAATCATATGATAGTTGTCTTTCTCTGACCAGCTCATTTCACTTAACATAATACTTTCCAGGTCCATCCATGCTATTCCAAAAGGTAAGATTCCCTTCCTTTTACAGCTGAGTAGTATTCCATTATGTAAATATACCACAGCTTTTTTATCCACTCATAAACTGATGGGCACTTGGGCTGTTTCCAAATCTTGGCTATTATAAATAACTAGAGGCCTGGTGCACGAAATTCGTACACTGGAGGCGGGTTCCTTCAGCCTGGCCTGCACCCTCTCACTGGCGGGTGAACATCCTCCTTGCAGTCCAGGATCCCTCTCACAGTCCGGGACCCCTCGCTCCTTACCACCCTCCTGCTCGCTGCTCCTTAGCGCTGCCACAGAGGTGGAGAGGCATCCACCACCACCACTGCACTCACCAGCTGTGAGCCAGGCTTCTGGCTGAGCAGTGCTCCCCCCATGGGAGTGCACTGGCCACTAGGGGGCAACTCCTGCGTTGAGCGTCTGCCCCCCTGGTGGTCAGTGCACATCATAGGAAGCCGGTCGTTCTGCTGTTCAGTTGATTTGCATATTAGGGTTTTATTATATAGGATGACGCAGTGAACATAGGGATGAAGATATTCTTCCAAATTAGTATTTCAGATTTCTTCAGATATATTCCCAGAAGTGGAATCACTGGCTCATAAGGCAGGTTCCCTTTTTAATTTTTAGAGATAACTCCATATTGCTTGCCACAGTGTCTGTACCAATCTGCATTCCCACCAACAGTCATGAGGGTTCCCTTTTCTCCAAATTCTTCCTAATACTTGTTGTTTGTTGATTTATTGATGATAGCCATTCTGACAGGTGTGAGATGATATCTCCCTGTAGTTTTCATTTGCATTTCTCTGATTATTAGTGACCTATTATTCTCTGATTATTAGTGACCTTGAGCATCTTTTCATATGCCTGTGTACTCTTTGGATAAATGTCTCTTCATGTCCTTTGCCCATTTTTATTTTTTAAATATATTTTTATTGATTTCAGAGAGGAAGGGAGAGAAAGATAAAAACATCAATAATGAGAGAGAATCATTGATTGGCTGCCTCCTGCATGCCACCTATTGGGGATAGAGCCTGTGACCCAGGCATGTGCCCTGACTGGGAATCAGACCTGTGACCTCCTGGTTCATAGGCTGGTGCACAACTACTGAGCCACGCCCGTTGCCCATTTTTAATTGGATTATTTGGATCCTTGGTATTGAGTTTTGTAAGTTCTTTATAAATTTTGGATAGTAAGCCCCTATCAGATGTACCAGCAAATATGTTGTCCCATTCTGGTGGGTTGCCTTTTCACTTGTTGATGGTTTCCTTTGTTGTGCAAAAGCTTTTTAGTTTGATGTAGTCCCATTTGTTTATTTTTCTTTTGTTTCTCTTGCCTGATGCAATATATCAGAAAAAGTACTGCTACAAGAAATGCCCAACATTGTACTGCCTATATTTTCTTCTAGGATTATGGTTT
>NW_006293778.1:1773938-1782499 GCF_000327345.1 Myotis davidii | reverse complement strand
TTATCTTCCTTTTGTTAAGTTCTATGAGCTCCCTGTAAATGTTGGAGATTAAACCCTTATATCTATGAACACAGTATGTGCTTTCACTTATTTGTATCTTCTTCACTTTCTTCAGTGTCTCATAATATTCCAAGTACAGCTCTTTTATAGCCTTGATTAAATTTATCCCTAGATATCTTTTTTTAAAATGCAATTGTAAATGGGATTGTCTTCTTAGTTTCCCTTTCTGATAATTCATTATAGGTGTATAGAAATGCAAATGATTTCTGGATATTTATTTTATATCCTTCTACTTTACTGAATTCATTTATTGGTTTTAGTACTCTTTTGGTAGAATCTTTAGGGTATCATGTCATCTGCAAAAGAAGACAGTTTTACTTTTTTCTTTACAATTTGGATGCCTTTTATTTCTTCTTGTTCTCTGATTGCTGTGGTTAGGACTTCCGGTACTATCCTATATAATAAAAGCCCAGTGACCGAACAGTGGAATGACCAGAACGACCACTTGACCAGTCGCTATGACATGCTCTGACCACCAGGAGGCAGACGCTCAACACAGAAGCTGCCCCCTGGTGGTCAGTGCATTCCCACAGTGGGAACGCCGTACAGCTGACCGGTATGAGTGGCTGCTCTCGCTGCAGCCACTCGGCTGACCTGGATGAGAGGCGCTCCCACAGCAGGCCAATCCCCACAGGCCATGACCCCCCACCAGTGCACAAATTCTGTGCACCGGGCCTCTAGTGTTGAAAAAGGGTGTTGAAAGCAAACATTCCTATCTTGTTCCTGTTATTAAGGGAAATGCTTTTAGTTTTTGCCCATTGAGTATGATGTTGGCTCTGGGTTTGCAATATATGGTTTTTATTGTGTTGAGGAATGTTTCACCTAGTCCCATTTTGCTAAGAGTTTTTATCATAAATGGATGCTATATTTTATCACATGCTTTTTCTGTATTTGTTGATGTGATCATGTGATTTTTATCTTTCATTTTGTTTATGTGTTATATCATATTTTTTGCTTGTTGGATTTTGTACCAAACTTGCATCCCTGGAATAAATCCCTCTTGATCATGGTGTTTGATCATTTTAATGTATTGCTGGATCTTGTTTGTTAATATTTTTTTGAGAAGTTTTTCATTATGTACATCAGGGATATTGGCCTATAATTCTCTTTCATTGTAGTGTCTTTATCTAGTTTTGGAATTAAGATAACAGAGGCCTTTGGGAGTATTCCCTTCTCTTGAATTGTTTGGAATACTTTGAGAAGGATAGGTGTTAGTTCTTATTTGAGTGTTTGGTAAAATTCACTTGTGAGGCCATTTAGTCCAGGACTTTTGCTTGTTGGGAATTTTTCTATTACTAGTTGTAGTGAAATTGAAACCATTTTTCAGTTTTTTTCTTATGATTGATTTCTAGTTTCATACCACTATGGTCAGAGTAGAGAAGATGCTTGATGTGATTTCAATCTTCGTAAATTTATTGAGACTTGTTTTGTATCCTAACATGTGGTCTATCCTAGAAAATGTTCCGTGTGCACTTGAAAAGAATGTATATTCTGCTGCTTTGGGGTGAAATGCTCTGAAGATATCAATTACATCCATCTGATCTGGTGTGTCATTTAAGGCTGCTGTTTCCTTCTTGACTTCCTGTCTGGAAGATTTATCCATTAATGCCAGTGGGGTCTTAAAATCCTCTCCTATGACTATATTACTCTCGATATCTCCCTTTATGTCCATCAAGATTTGCTTTATATATTTAGGTGTTCCTATGTTGGGTGCATAAATGTTTACAAGGGTTATATCTTCTTGGGTTACAACATGTTAATTCGTAAAGCCTTCCCAGTAGGGCCCATGAAACAGCAAATCGGAGCCAAATAAACCTTTGAGAGTTGCTAGAAGTTCTTTTGGGTTTCCAACTTGCTTTAGTTTGGACTCACTTTGCAGTGATTTTTTTTTTAAATCCTCACCTGAGGATATTTTTCCATTGATTTTTAAAAAGAATGGAAGAGAGAGGGAAAGACAGAGAGAAACATCGATGTGAAAGAAACACATTAACTGGTTGCCTCCTGCCTACGCCCTGACTAGGGCCCGGACCAGGGAGGACCCTGCAACTGAGGTATGAGGTACGTGCCCTTGACTAGAATTGAACCCAGGACCCTTCAGTCTGCAGGCTGACACTCTATCCACTGAGCCAAACCGGCTAAGGCTGCATTGATTTTTAAGAAGCTATGTACACATATGTAATACCTTAATCAATAAAGAAAGAAAAAAAAGAAGCTGTGAATTCTGGTCCCATTTCAATAAGGTATCTGATGCCACCATATGGGTTTGAGCAAGGGTCAGGAAGTCCATGGTTTTCTCAAGGGCAGCCTCTCTCAGCCAGACACTTCCTATGGGTTCCAAACAATCGTAGCTGAGAGAGAAGCAATTCAACTCCTACTCAGGCAAATACTGTACAATGAAGTTGTTCCTATCAACTCTGGTTATCCAGGCCATGGACTTGGGCAGAACTATAACCTAGTCTCTTCATACAAGGATCTGGCTAATAAGGATTTATTGAATCTAGGATGGCCTTAGTTCCTCAGTGAGTCTTCAGGAAGAATATGGACTTTGTAATTTTATTCAGGATGATGAGAAACAATAGCAACATCAAGAATACAAGAAATCATCTTGAGATTTGGTAGCATTAGGGACTCATTTCATCCAGAAATGTCTTGGTGAAAACAATGAAATGTGTGATAAAAGTGATTTGTGTGACATTTTGAAAAATTTTTGAAATATTATAGAAAATATAGAATATTATAAAGAAGTAAAAGAAATTATTCATAATGGCATCACCTACAAGTGGCATTTGCTGCTTTTCTACAGTATATGATATGTGATACAATGAAATATTAAGACAGATTAATTCATTGATCTCATGGGAATATTGTTAATGTGGCTAATTCCACATAATAACCCTATTTCAAACCTCCTCTAATTAAGGGAAAATCATTAAGAAGTCTGTTATTTATAAGTGACTTGGAACCAATTTTTTTCACATAAACGAATGTTAAAGATATCTAGGATAGTAAATGGTATCTATTTTCCCAAGGGACAGAGAATTTTGAACTTAACTTCTCCAAAGGTGAAAGGGTCTAGAAACAGCTTTTTTTTAATGATTATGAGATGAAGTTCTAAGGACTTGTAGCACTACCTCACACAGCAACCAAGTGTATATGTGTGTGAGTATGTGTGTGTGTGTGTGTGTGTGTGTGTGTGTGTGTGTGTGTGTAGAAACTGTGATTCAGAGCAAGGGACCTAGGGTACAACTTGTGAGTTATTGGGTATCCACAAATGTTTGCATACATACCTATCAATTTAATGCCCTCTGATACCTGAGTTCAAATCCAGTCAGGTGATCTTGGGAAAGTCACTTGGACTCTCTGAGGCTAACTTCCTCATCCACAAAAGAACATAGTACCTATATTCCTAGGCTTTTGTACTATGTTCTTTCAGGGGATTAGTGGAAGCGCATGTACAGATCCTACAACACTATCTGGCATAGAGTAGGCACTCAAGAGTGGTATTATTGTTGCTGTTCCTGTTCCCAAGACTCCTTGTGACCTGTAACCTGTCTCCCTTGATCTAAAGAGCATGGCCCGGATGTGGTCACACTCAGGAGTGGCTGGATCTGGCTAACAAGGTTCTGGCCACTAGTTCCTACTCATTACTCACAGTACTTTCTTCATAGTTCAGTCTTAAGTGCTACACAAAACCTGGAATCAATGTGCATTTCTGTGAAAATCATTTATTGATCTGCACAAAACAAAGAAGAAACATCAAGTTAATATATCTGTGCACAATACTATAGACCTGGTTACTTTGCAATAGTTTGGGTCTGAACTGACTAAATGAGTTTTTAGTATAATAATTGGTATCGTGCACATGTGGTCTCTGTTCCCCTTGTTGCATCTAGACCAATTTGAATCTAAGCTCTTCTGGTAATCCCAGAAGCCATCAGGCTGCAAAATTTGTAATGAACCATTTCCTCTCTTCTCTTTGTCCTCCTTTTCCTCTTCTTTCTTCCTCCTCCTCTTCATTCTCTTCCTCCTCCTCTTCTTCCTTTTCTTCTTCTCCCCCCACCAAGCTATTGAATTTTTTATTCACTTTCCTTAAAAACTAGACCTTACTCTAGCCCTGTGCTGCTAAATAAATGACTAGATCAGTTTGACATCTTATATAAATGATAAGGCAGTCAAAATAGTGGTTATCTAGTACCTATCTCATAGTCCTTAAGAGTTCTTCATAATATGTAAAAGACACTTGACAGTAATTTTTAAATGTTCAGGACTCATAACATAGTAGACATTGTGCCCTGCTATTTCTCTAAAGAAAAATAAGAAAGTATCTCACAGCCCAAAAGATTCTTTAAAAAAAAGAGGGCAAGGAAAAAGTCTTGGCAATTACTCTTAAAGCACAAAGTATCTGGTTCTCCAATAGACAGATCCACACAGAGCAATTCCCATATGATCAACATTGCCATGAAGTTAGGGTGACCATATACCTGATTGCTTCTAACTCTTTTAACAATTAAAGGGATGCTATTAATAATTATAATAATTATTAATCCAGGATGGGCCTGGGCAACAGGGATGTATAGTCATCCTACCTAAAGGCAGCAAGAATAAGATTTGGGCCCAGCCAGGGTGTCTCAGTAGTTGAGCATTGATCCGTGAACCAAGAGATTATGATTGGATTCCCAGTCAGGGCACATACCGGCATTGTAGTCTCGATCCTCAGAAGGAGGCGTGCAGGAGGCAAACGATTGATGTGTGCTCTCACATTGATGTTTTTCTCCCTCTCTCTTCTTCTCCATTCCTCTCTCTAAAAACAATAAACTAAAAGAAGAAGAAGAAAGTTATAACTTAAGTAGAGAAACAGTAGTGATATAGAAAGAAAAAAAAAACATTGCCAATGGAATTAGAAAGACCTGGTTTATAGACCTAACTCTGTCATTCACTAGCTTTGTGACCTTGGATAAATTATTTAATCCCTCCAAACATTGTTAGCACTAGCATCATCTACAAAATAGGAAGAATACCTACCTAAGGATGATAACAATAATGAAGTGTGATCATGTTTTTAAAAGTCCAGCACTGTGTCTGCCATATGGAAGCAGCTCAATCAATGGAAGTTATTCAGCATAATAAAATGTTCAGTATGTTCTGTTTAAGAAGAAAGTTATCCTGAATGGCAGACACATTACCAGATTATCACATTGGGGGCCTCCCCCTGTGGGATGCTAACTGAGCCAGTTCAGGGCAGCAGATTGTCATGGCTTTCTTAGCATAAAAACCAACCAGGTATAGTCATGCAAGTAAGAAGAATATGAGTAGTAGACACTCATAGACTGACAGGTCAAAAAGTGGTTGGAGCAGGACACAGGTGATAGCTCAGAGGCTGAGCTCAGGCAGTAATAAAAATGCCTGGAAAACAAGGTCCTTTTTCCAGAGTCAGGGCCTAGAATCCAGTAGTAGACCATTTGACCAGTACATGAGATTGATTAAAAGATAATAATAATAGAATAAAATGTTCTTTTGGTAAAATATTAGGCTTTGGAATTTCTTAGAGTAAAAGAACATTTATAAATGGGTTGCACTGCCTTAAGATGTAGTGAGTTTTCCTTAAACTAAAGAGCATTAAAATATATCTAAAAAGTCTCTTGTATGGGCATTGTTGAATGGATTTAAGCATTGGCTAGAAAACTGAATTAAATCACCTTATGATGGTCCTTTTCAAAACCGAAACAATGTATCACTTATGTGGAATAATTTAGAGATTCATAAAAATGCTAAGCAAATGAGATGCTATTGTAAATAGTGTATTTTTTCTGATTATAAAGTGAATGTAAGTTAATTTAAGAATTCATAAGGTATAAAAAGATATACAATAAGAGAAAATAATCCTGATTCTACAGTTCCAGAGACAAATACCATAAACATTTTCTCCAGTCTCCCTTCCATATATTTTCCCCAAAATAGAGATATATTGCACATACAATTTTATTCTACTAGTTTTACTTTATTATAACATAATCATATTTGTGTCATCAAAATTCTTTTAGACAGTGTCTTAACATAGCAAAACATTACAAACTCTTCAGCCATTTTTTTATTTGTTTCAGCTCTTTGTTTTAACTATAAAGCAATGGATGAATAGATGCTATAGATCTGGAACCAATGGCTTGCTCAACATGGTTTTTTAAAGGAAGGACAATATCTATTTCTATTGTTTTATTTCCATTTTGTTGTAATACAATGCACATAAAATTGACTATTACTGACATTTAGTGCATTCAGAATGTTGTATAACTTGCCAATATGTTTTCAGGCCACATTTCCCAAAGATAGTCAAACATAATGTACAGAAAGGAAGACAGGAAATATAAAAGGTTTTAGCTTTAAAATACCTTTCATGAAAAAGGAAAAATAACGACATCATTCTCAAATTTCATTAAAAAATCACTGGCTAGGGGAGGGTGGGGGTAAAGGGGAGAGATCAACCAAAGGATTTGTATGCATGCATACAAGCCTAACCAGTGGACACAGACACCAGGGGGTGAGGGCATGAGTGGGGAGTTTGGGGGGATAAGGACACATATGTAATACCTTAATCAATAAAGAAATTTAAAAAAAAAATCCCTGGCTCCAATCACCAAATTATAAGCACCTTAAATCCTTTCTGTTAATATATACACTTATTAAAACTTCAGCTGCCTATATCTGTGTAGTCAGGAGGAGGACAACTGAGAGGGGACTCCCCCTCAAGGAGGCCTAGTTCAGCCACTGTGGAAAAGTTAATGAAAATGACCCTAAGACTACAAGTGATAACTCTCATTCTCCATATTACAGATGAGGAAACTGAAGTTTGGAGATGTACAGTCATTTGCCTAAATTTACACAGCTAAAAAGTGGCAGAGATGGGATTCAAACTCAAATCTACCTGATCCCCAAGTTCCATGGTCTTTTCATTATACCACACTGTTTTGTTGTTATAAGTGTGCAATATTATCCTAAGAGAAAGAAATTCTCTGAAAGTTACAGCAAAAATTCCAATAACCACCTAGATAGAAAATCATAAGTCTACAAACCAGAGAATCCTGTTTTTTTGTAGCTTTTCTTGGTAGTTGATATAGTTCTAACATTTTGTTCTCCTCTATTGCTGTCAGTTTATCGCCTGGATATCTCAGATCTCTGAAAGGGTTATTCTGAATGGATTAGACATTGGCACTCTCAATTCTCTGCCAAAACACACACAGGCTTGTTGACCCAACAAGAAACTACTTGTAGAGCAGCTTTACATAAACTGAAATCACAGATCTCACAAGCTTTCTCTCTTCTTCTGTCGCAGTTTTGTTTTTTTTCATATCTGACAAAAAACATACAACAGACTACCAAGAAGAAAGGGGAAAAAACCTTTTCATAGGAAGAGTCACTAGAATGTAGTGATAGAAATTAGCAAGTGAAAAACAGAGCCCTGTGTTCAGTCTCATTCTCTCCAAAGCCTTGGTTTTTAATTTGCTCTTGTTCTTGGGTTTTCTGTGACTTGCAACACAGGACTGATGTAAATGGGTGGCTCCGGAGCACATAAAATTATATTCGTAGCGCACCTTGCTTTGAGAGGGTTAGAAAGTCATGCATGCGGGCATGGAGCCCCTAACACTGCGCTAAGCACAGTTTAAAGAGAAAGAGGAATGCTGAGTGGGAACAAGCTGCCTTACGAGCATGGTTCCCTCATCCCAGCATCCCTGAATGGATTAGGGTGTGTCGCTGCCCAGTTCAACTTCCCTGAGACTAATATAGCTGGGCTGCAGGAATGGCCTATAATTCGCTGTTATTGGAAGCGACTAAACTTCTAAGTATATTATATTTTAAATAGGTTGTATATTAGTGCCATTCTATTTCGCTGTCCCTAACGTTTTTACATAGAGGTCCCTTTCTGCTTCGTCTGCTCTTACCTTACTTTCATTGCACCCCTCGCTGCCATTCCACCTTCACCCTCTGAGGCACCGCACAACTTCCTTGAGATATTACAAACCTTCTTAAGGAAAAAGGAAAAGGTCTGAAAAATACTATAAACCTTAAGGGGAAATCCTTCCTAGGTGACCACATTTGACACCATACTGTGTAATCTAAACAGAAATGATCAATTTTAAGTTAACCATCAACTTTTTCTTTAAGTATTTTTATTGATTTTGTTGTTGTTGTTAGAAAGAGAGGAAGGGAGAGGGAGATAGAGAGAGAAATATTGATTGGTTGCCTCCAATACACATTCTGACTGGGGATCAAACCCAAAACCTAGGCATGTGCCCCGAGGGGAAATCAAACCAGTGACTATTCAGTGAACAGGCCGACACTCAAGCAACTGAGTCATACTGACCAGGGCAACCTTCAACTTTCAGGTGGGGTCAGAGTTCCCCACTCCTATATCAAGTTCAGTGCTTTGGGTCGGGGATCAGCATGTATCCATGGAGCACAGCACTCTTTTTTTTCAGTGACATTCATCTGCCCAGACAAAATTAATT
>NW_006293778.1:1771992-1773911 GCF_000327345.1 Myotis davidii | reverse complement strand
CAGGAACAAGTTTACAAAACAATGACTGTGTGGCTTCACAGTGAAATCTCCATTAAAATCTAGAATCTTCTCGGGCATTTTAACCAAAAATAAAAACTGTGAAGAATGAAGTTTCTCTCCCCCCCATTCCTATCTTCCTCCCTACTCACCCCAAAATGATATCAGTATTCTGTGTAATTTTTTAATGCTCCACATGTTGTAATAGTAAAAAAGGCCAGGGGATGCCACCTCAGTCTTTCAATAGATAAGGAGGATGTATACACAAGAAAAAGGCAAGTATCAGAGAGGCATTTTACTTTTTATCGAGATATGAATACTCTTGCCCTGGCTGGGAGGCTCAGATGGTTGGAGTGTTGTCCCATAAACCAAAAGGTTGCAGATTCAATCCCCATTTGGGATGAGTTTGGAGGCAACCGATCAATGTTTCTCTCTCACATCTCTCTTTCTCTCTGTGTCTCTCTCTCTCCCCATTCCTCTCTCTCTAAAATCAATAAACATATCCTCAGGTGAGGATGAAAAAATATATATGAATACTAGTAACTAATTATTGTAACCAAAATGGAAAATAAAGCATTGGGTATGATTATCATATAGAAAATCTCTAAGCACTTCCTCAAATGGCATTATGACAGGCTGCTGCCTTCTGGATATTTGGACTGGCAGACACTCAGTGTTCCCTATGTCACGGCACTGACATGGTTGCTTATTCCATATGGGACTACGGCTTCAATCTTCTAGAGCAGGGGTCCTCAAACTACGGCCCGCAGGCCACATGCAAATACAAATATTTATTTGTTCCCATTTTGTTTTTTTACTTCAAAATAAGATATGTGCAGTGTGCATAGGAATTTGTTCATAGTTTGTTTGTTTTTTAAACTATAGTCCAGCCCTCCAACGATCTAAGGGACAGTGAACTGGCCCCCTGTTTAAAAAGTTTGAGGACCCCTGTTCTAGAGTGTGACTACAGAATGTAAAAAAAAATAGCTCATAGAATAGTTTGAGTCAAGCAAATTGTTAAGAAAAAAATCATTGAAACCTATCCTTTAGGCAATTTGGAAAATATCTATCAAAATTATAAATGCATGTACCTTTAATATAACAATTCTACACCTAGAATTTATTCTAATGAAATACGTGTATACAGAATGACATATATACAAAGTTATTTATGGTATCATTGTTCGTTATAGGAAACCTAGAGGCCCAGTGCACGAATTCATGCACGGTTTGGGTCCCTCAGCCTGGCTGGCAATCGGAGCCAATTGGGGCCATCTCACCCAGTCCTGATCAGGGCTGGTGGGCCGGGGGAACAGACTGTGGGAGGTTGGCTGGCTGGCCGAGGTAGGGGAAGGAATGCAGGAGGTTGGCTGTGGGAGCACGCTGACCGTTAGGGGGCAGCTCCTGCATTGAGCGTCTGCCCCCTGGTGGTCAGTGCACATCATAATTACTGGCCAGTCATCTAGTTGTAATGGTCACTTAGGCTTTTATATATATACTAGAGGCCCAGTGCACAAAATTCATGCACTGGGGGGGGAGGGGGGTCCCTCAGCCTGGCCTGCACCCTCTCCAATCTGGGACTCCTTGGGAGATATGAGACTGCCGGTTTAGGCCTGATCCTGCACCAGTAGTCGGATATCCCCCCAGATTGTGAGAGGGTGCAGGGCAGACTGAGGGACCCCCCCATGCACATTTTGCCCACGGGGCATCTAGTCTATATATAAAACCCTGATATGCAAATCGACTGAACAGTGGAACATTCAAACAACTGGTCTCTATGATGTGTACTGACCACCGGGGGCGTAACATGGAAGGCATCAGCAGCAGGTGGAGAGGGAGGAACATGGCGGGCATCAGCTGTGGTGGCATGGTGAAGCCGGGGTACCAGACCGAGGCGGGGGGCTGGTCGCTGTCATTGGGGG
>NW_006293778.1:1770267-1771151 GCF_000327345.1 Myotis davidii | reverse complement strand
CCCAGCCCCCCAGCCTCTCTGAAAAGCACTCGTGTCTCTACGTGGCATGCTCCAGCTTCAACTTGAGCTGCGCCAGCCACAGCGTGGTCTAGGTCAGGGCCTCACGAAGTCTCTAGTTCTCAACACACAGCTTTGCATAGAGCTTCCTGAAGCCTCCCTAGGGCTCTTCCTATTGGGGCTGGGGTTCTGGGTTTAGGTCCTGCTGCCTCTGGAGGGGAAGGGCCAGATGCTGGGCTGATGTCAGCTACCTTCGCCTCCTTCCCTTTAGCAGGCCCTCTCTTCTCATTGCCAACTCTGCAGTGCTCCCTGGAGGCTTGTGGTCCCTGTCCCTGCCCCTTAGGCATCTCTACTCTCTGGGCAGGGCCATCAGACTTCTCAACCCCAGGGACTCAGGGCTGCCGGGAAGGGTCCAGGCTCTGTTCGCCCTCCTCTTGATGTGGACGGGAGAGTCTGATCAGGGGAAGGCCTGCAGCAGGGAGGGGCTGCGAGGTTGGCTGCTGGCCGCACCACCTGATCAGGTGTGTGCTGGCTATAGTGGGTGTCATAGCGACTGGCCCAATCAGGGCCATGTTCTGCCCGCTCACCATTCCCCAGTCCCAACACCGCCTCCTCTGCTGGGCTATCAGGCCTTTGGGATCACCAGCTCACAGCACCTGCTTTCCCACAGGCCTGAGGCTCTCAGGCTGTGGGAAAGCAGGTGCCAGTGACTTCAACGGCATGCAGTGTGCCCGGTGGCGGCTGATGGAACACACTGCCTGCTTGGCGCCTCTCACACCTGGGCATACAGATCGAGGGCACTGCTGCCACCACTACTGCCACTGCCCCTGCTGCTGCTGCTGCTGCTGCTGCTGGGGCTTGAGGCACTGACTGAGGCTGCTGGCCAG
>NW_006293778.1:1769708-1770016 GCF_000327345.1 Myotis davidii | reverse complement strand
CACCACGGTCCCACCCGCCAGCCCCATGTCCACTGCAGGAGGCCCGGATGAGGGCGGGGACCTCTGCCTCTGGTCCCTGATAGAGGCAAGCTGGCATTGGCACTGTCCCGCCCTGCCAGCAGTATGCAAATTAGCCGCCATCTTGGCTGGTGGTTAATTTGCATATCACCCTGATTAGCCAATGAAAAGGGTAGCGGTCGTACGCCAATTACCATGTTTCTCTTTTATTAGATAGGACTAGAGGCCCGGTGCACAAAAATTTGTGCACTGGCTGTGGCGGGGAGGGTGTCCCTCAACCCAACTTGTGT
>NW_006293778.1:1764927-1768524 GCF_000327345.1 Myotis davidii | reverse complement strand
CGCTTCAATCTGCCTGGCTGCCGGCCACCATCTTGACTGGCAGTTAATTTGCATATCACCCTGATTAGCCAATGGGAAGGGTAGCGGATGTACGGCTAATTACCATGTTTCTCTTCTCTTAGATAGGACTAGATGTCTGATGCAGGAAATTCATGCAGGGGCAGGGGGTCCCCTCAGCCCAGCCTGCACTCTCTTCAATCTGGGAATGTCTGACTGCCAGTTTAAGCCTGATCTCTCTCACAATCCAGGACCACTGGCTCCTGCCTGCCGACCTAATCACCCCCAACTGCCCCCTGTCAGCCTGACCACCCCTCACTGCCCCCCTCTGCTGACCTGGTTGCCCCTTACTAACCCCTCCTGCTGGCCTGGTTGCCACCAACTGTGCCCCCTGCTGGCCTGGTCACCCCATGCAGCCTGCTGCTCAGTCATTTGGTCGTCCCTCAATAACCCTACTGCCTGCCTTGTTGCCCCACTCAGCCTGTTTGGTCGTCCATTAGGTTGTTTTGGCTCTTTATATATATAGATGTACTAGTAGCCCTGCACACGAATCTGTGCACCAGTAGCTCGCTGCCACCCTCCAGTAGTTCTCCACCTGCTGCCCCGCCCTCCTGTAGCTCCCTCCGCCCCCCCACCCCCTCTCATAGCTTGCTGCCCTGCCCCCTCCTGTAGCTCTCTGCTGCCTGCTTGTAGCTTGCTGCCCCATCCTCCTGCTGATCCGTGATCCGGTCGTTAGGCGGTTGGCCATTACATAATGACCATTTGCATATTACATCTTTATTATATAGGATAGATATTAGAAATAAATGTTCATTAATAAGAAATTATTTAAATACGTTGTAGTACATCAATGTAGCAGAATATGAAGCTATAAAAAAGAATGAAAAAGCTCTACATGAATTGATATAGAAAACTCCACAAGTGCTAAATTTAAATTAACTGTTAAATTTTAAAAACATCAATTATTTCTGGAAAACTACACAAGAAACTAATATTGTGAGGAAAGGAATTAGGAGGTTGGAGGTTCAAGATGGAAAAGAAATTTTTCAATGGTTTGAATTTTGAACTATCGGAGATAGTTTGGTAAGTTAGATCAAAACAATTGATGTGCACAAGGTCACAAAAAGTAAAACATTACAATTCATGTATATTTCAAACTGCCATGCATAGAAGAACTGCTGAAAATATTCCTCTTATAAGTTCTTTCAGACTCCAAGCTAAAAGAATTAGGAAAAAAAAAAAGATAAATAGGCAAATCAACAATAAAAAGGCTTTAATTATATAGTTTATAATATATGCATATACACAAACACAATGAAAGGCAATTTAATTTTTTGCCTTTCACATAACTTAATCATATCATGTAGGCATCATTATTTATTTTATCAATTAGGAGAGCAATGATTCTCTGTTCTCTGAAATATATTCTACACACCTACAAGATATCAAGTGCCAGACTGGATTCTGGGAAGTCTGTGTCTAATAGGACAGTCATGGACTCTGACCTGCTAGACAGTTCTGGTGCATTAGCTCTTCAGGACAGAAGTTCCTTTTTTAGACTGATACATGCAATACTCAGTAGCTGCTTTCCCAGCCCAAGAAAATAGTAAACATTCAAATGTGAAATGAAAACAGCTGGAGCAGCTGGAGCCAATTTAACTTTACATGAAAAAAATCCCCAGACATAGACTACTTCTCTGCACACACACACCAGTAACTCCCGTTCAGGAGGCTCCGTGTTTAAGGACAGAGTGGGAAAGAACCCCCTCTCTTCCTCATGTCTCCATCTCCTTCCTGTATACACACCCTCCTCAGCCCAGAAAGAGGAAAACACACGAGTGCTTTTAACAAGGTTCCACAATTTATGGTTGGATTGAATGACAGTTTGCTCAATAGAAGCTGTTTGTGTGATATGTACTGTCTTTTAGAGTCTAGAAACATGTTGCTTAAAACTTGTGAGGAGCTAAATGGTTGCACGGTCTGTATTGGGGTTCATTAGCAGACACGATCTTGTTATGGAGTTTAGACATACAATCATAGATCTCCCCTAACTAGCCAAGCATACTTTGGTGAAAGGTGATATAGGGAATGGTCTTCAAAAAAGCAGCAGCAGTGAAGGGAGAATGAGGAGAAGGCGGTGAGAGTAACTTCATCCTCAAGTGCCTCCTTCACACATGAGAGCATGATCCTTCAAAAATAAGATGCTTCCCGTCTGAGACAACCAGAGTCAGGGAGGAGCATAGTCGCCAATGAGAAAATTAACAACAGTCACCAATGGCCAGTTAATGTACATCCCATTCAAGCCTGAGCAAGTCACAGGGAGGGGACGTCAGGGAGACCCACTGCCTGGGGAATACCTGGACCTCAAGGGTGGAAGAACAGCATAATCACAAACACAACATCAAGAACATGTTGAATAGCTAAACTGGTCTTATTGTTGATCACTTGATCAAGTGAATTTCTTTGCTCCCATGATTCTTTTTAACAATTATTAGACATACACATTGCTGCAGGCATGCACAAGTTTCACAGCAAAAAAGCCTGAAGGAAAACAATTTATACTTTACAAACCCAAGTTCTTCTGCTGAATGAAAGAGATCAGTTTCTAAGTGTTTGGGGGGAACCATTAATTACACATAGAAAAGGAAACATCGTCTATTCTATCATTGCATTTCTTTTGCTACCAGAATAGTGGATATGATTTGAAGCAACTGTATGTCAGTAACTTTATGGTATAAAGAATTCCAAACTGCCTCATAGTTTGTAAGACCACACACTTGCAAATGTCTAGCACATACAATAGAAATAATTAGTGAGTGTTGTCCCTCATGCATTGAGGCGGGGTGGTGGGGCATGGACATAAATATGCTGATGTTGAGATGAACTGGTGAAGACAAACTTACTGTTGAAAATTCTAAAATTCCACAGAAATAGTCCTGTGTTGTCTACTTATCACATATATATTGCGCACCAAAATGCTGTCTTTATTAGAACCATATGGGCTTTTGCGTATTTGAGGATTAAAACATTAAGATGCCGATGCAATTCTGTTATGGCAATAGCCCACGAAGTGGTATGTATCTCTTTTGTTTATAGGGAAATTAAGTCTTGTAAAGAGAAATGAAAACTAGATTGTATATTTATTCATTCTTCAAAAGGCTAATATGACAAAACAGTAAATTTTCATGAATCTCATTAATACTTATTCCTTTATCAGTTTTGACAGTTTAACCAAATAACTTCTAAGAAACAATAATAAGCAATTTGTTTTGATAAGTATAAGCAATCTAAAAGTAGGCCTGATGCAATATAGTATGAAATGCCAGTAAGATCATATAGGAAAAATGATCTAGATTGTCTTTGGAATCATTTTTCAACTCTATTACTTGATGGTTTTAAGGAGTTGGTCATGATTTTAGGTCCATAAATATGAGACTACAAATGAAATTGTTTACATAAAGAAAAAGTTTACTAAAGTTTTACAGTTTCTGAGGGATTTAGGGCCATCTTAAACCACAAATTCTGTAGTCTTCTAGCTATCCTGTAAATGCCAGTAGTAGCAGCTAATGGCCAATACAAAATCTTTACAAACAGATGACC
>NW_006293778.1:1754900-1756048 GCF_000327345.1 Myotis davidii | reverse complement strand
GTGAATTTCTTTGCTCCCATGATTCTTTTTAACAATTATTGGACATACACATTTCTGCAGGTTTGCACAAGTTTCACAAGCAAAAAAGCCTGCAGGAAAACAATTTATACTTTACAAACCCAAATTCCTCTGCTGAATGAAAGAGATCAGTTTCTAAGTGTTTGGGGGGAACCATTAATTACACATAGAAAAGGAAACATCGTCTATGCCATCATTGCATTTCTTTTGCTACCAGAATAGTGGGTATGATTTGAAGCAACTGTATGTCAG
This sequence comes from Myotis davidii, assembly GCF_000327345.1. Lineage (NCBI taxonomy): Eukaryota > Metazoa > Chordata > Mammalia > Chiroptera > Vespertilionidae > Myotis > Myotis davidii. The sequence goes on along the minus strand of NW_006293778.1, from coordinate 1,755,778 downwards.
TAACTTTATGGTATAAAGAATTCCAAACTGCCTCATAGTTTGTAAGACCACACACTTGCAAATGTCTAGCACATACAATAGAAATAATTAGTGAGTGTTGTCCCTCATGCATTGAGGCGGGGTGGTGGGGCATGGACATAAATATGCTGATGTTGAGATGAACTGGTGAAGACAAACTTACTGTTGAAAATTCTAATATTCCACAGAAATAGTCCTGTGTTGTCTACTTATCACATATATATTGCGCACCAAAATGCTGTCTTTATTAGAACCATATGGGCTTTTGCGTATTTGAGGATTAAAACATTAAGATGCCGATGCAATTCTGTTATGGCAATAGCCCACGAAGTGGTATGTATCTCTTTTGTTTATAGGGAAATTAAGTCTTGTAAAGAGAAATGAAAACTAGATTGTATATTTATTCATTCTTCAAAAGGCTAATATGACAAAACAGTAAATTTTCATGAATCTCATTAATACTTATTCCTTTATCAGTTTTGACAGTTTAACCAAATAACTTCTAAGAAACAATAATAAGCAATTTGTTTTGATAAGTATAAGCAATCTAAAAGTAGGCCTGATGCAATATAGTATGAAATGCCAGTAAGATCATATAGGAAAAATGATCTAGATTGTCTTTGGAATCATTTTTCAACTCTATTACTTGATGGTTTTAAGGAGTTGGTCATGATTTTAGGTCCATAAATATGAGACTACAAATGAAATTGTTTACATAAAGAAAAAGTTTACTAAAGTTTTACAGTTTCTGAGGGATTTAGGGCCATCTTAAACCACAAATTCTGTAGTCTTCTAGCTATCCTGTAAATGCCAGTAGTAGCAGCTAATGGCCAATACAAAATCTTTACAAACAGATGACC
>NW_006293778.1:1745947-1753567 GCF_000327345.1 Myotis davidii | reverse complement strand
GAGTGTGGGGCGGGGGAGGGAGGGGAGGGGAGGGGAGGGTAAAGGGCAAAGAGCAACCAAAGGACTTACATGCAGGCATAGAGGCCTGACCAATGGACACGGACAACGGGGGGGAGGGGTGTGGAGGGTGATGCGGGGACAGGGACACACATGTAATATCTTAATCATTTGAAAAAAAAATAAATAAATAAAAATAAAGCATAGTGATTAATCACAAAAACAATATGTAATTATATATGTGTTTTCCGATGGTCTTAGGCAACCCCTGTGAAAGGGTCATTCGACCCCCAAAAGGGTCATGACCCACAGGTTGAGAACTGCTGATGTATATTATAGTTGATAAAGCAACCGAGAACAAGTAAGATTATGTTGTCTGATTAAGAGGCCTTCAAAAATCTGAATTTATTAGCTATTCCTAAAATTCAACTTCTGGGTGTGCTGCACAGTTCTCCGCTGCTATTTCCCTAGTAACTAACTTTTCTCTTCTTTCATGTTCTTCATTCACCAAATATTTATGGAGCACCTACTAGGCACTAGGACCAAAACAGCAAATGAAACAGGCCAAGATCCTGTAGTCCAGGTTTAATTACCTTTGGTCTTTCATTAATCACCAGCTACTCACTCATACCATTCCTAATTCATCAAGGTTGCAAAAGTGATGTCTCCTTTCTTAAATCCTATATTTAGTTGACTAAACATAAAATCTCTTTTCTTAAAGCCAAACCTACAAAATCATTTAGAGGCATGTTAAGTGTGACCCTGCAGTCTGTCAGCTTCTTCCTGAGCCCATCCTTCTCAGGCCAAGGTTTTTAATGTATTTTTATTGATTTCAGAGAGGAATGGAGGGAGAGATAGAAACATTGATGATGAGAGAGAATCATTGATTGGCTGTCTCCTGTATGTCTTATACTGGAGATCAAGTCTATAACCTGGGCATGTGCCCTTAACCGGAACTCAGGACCCTTTAGTGCACAGGCCAACACTCTATCCAGTAAGGGTTTCACTTTTTTTTTTTCTATACCTTTTAGAATTCACCCCATCTTATATGTTGACCATTTGAATATTTATTCATTGGTATATGTGTGTGTGTATGTGTGTATATATATATATATGTGTGTGTGTTAATATATATGTATAGGTTGCCTCCTATACATGGCCCCACTATATATATAGCTATATTTAACTGTTAATTTAAAGCAAATATCTCAGTGCCCTGATGAAAAGTGAAATATTTGGTAAATTAAATGTTTATTTGCACTAATTTCTGATTTTTAACTCTTTAGGTAGATGTTTTAATATTGTGTAAAATATGGCTCCTACATTTCTGGATTTCAAAACCAATAAACTTCCAAAAAACTATAGAAAACTGCCACTAAAAAGATGTTAAAACAATCTATCATTATCATTATAATAAAAGAATGAACTTTTTGACATTTAAAAGTTAGAAATGACAGCCCTAGCTGGATAGAGTGTCGGCCTGTGGACTGAAGGGTCCCTGGTTCGATTCCGGTCAAGGCACATGTCTGGGCTATGGGAGCATGCAGGAGGCAGCCAATCAATGATTCTCTCTCATCATTGATGTTTCTATCTCTCCCCTTCTCCCTTCCTCTCTGAAATCAATAAAAATATATTTAAAACTTAGAAATGACAGAATCTCAGTGTGAAGTCCTAACTTGAAATGGATCAATTTAATAATGAAAACGTCACTATGTTGTTCTAATAGTTCTATTTCACCACAGGTGGGGGGAAATTTAGTCATATATCATTACTTAGGAATCACTGCTATAGATAATACCAGTCTAGATATAGCAATTATTTTAAGAATTGCATTTGAAAGGCATTTGTGAAATTTTTGCTGCCTTTATTTTTATAATCCTCACTGGGGGGTTTACTGATTTTAGAGAGAGGGGAAGGCAGAGCGAGAGAGAAATGTCGACGTATGAGAGAAACATCAATTGGTTGCCTCCTATACATGGCCCCACCAGGGATCAACCCGCAGCCTACGTGTGTTCCTGGCCTGGAAAGTGAACTGGCAACCTTTTAGTACACGGGACAATGCTCCAACCAACTGAGCTACACCAGCCAGGGCTGCTGCCTTTATTTTGGGTTAAGTAAACCATTATTAGGCTTTGCTGACCAAAATAAGTTATTAAGACTTGGCGCGGGGGGCGGGGGGGCATCTACCTCTGCTTCCAGGTGAGGCTTTAATAATCTATACTATTCTGAAAAAGCAATTTTTAAAGAGCTTCCAACACTTCTTAGGATAAGCCATGTTGGGGTTTTCAACTGTGTTGGAGAACTTTGAAGACCTGTTGTATCAAGACCTCAAGATGGGTCAGTAGGGGATTAAATATTTGTTACCCATCAATAGTTTGATTCACACACTCTCTCAAAAATGAAAGCCAGATGTAGAAACCACTAGTTCCTGCAAACATTTCCAGGGAGGTAGACAATAGAACTTTTCTGTTAAAAATGAAAAAACAGGCCTTTGACAGATGACTCCATCGCTGTGTTCCAGCTCCTCCCATGTGTGAATGGGAGGCAATCACTGCAAGGGATTCTCCTCCCAACCCTGTGTGAAATCAGAGCAGCAGCGCCTCCAGGTTTGAAACAACGCCGTTCCCAGACACTTCTGTGCAGCGCCGTAAAGACAAAACGGATTCTGCCCATCTGCATTATTTCTGATTTTTCCCCTAAATATAAAGGTTTACCTCCTACTTTTCCAAAAGAAAAAAAATATTTGAAATACAAATGAAGTAATTTGATCTTATCACGTGGAATAAATTTAGGAGAATCTTGACCTTCATTCATTTAGCTATTGAAGTTAAGAGTCTATAGGATAGTAATTCTTACTTAGAAAAATAAGGAACAATTTAATGATGTAGGTGCTATATAAAAACATGAATGCCGCCGAAACCGGTTTGGCTCAGTGGATAGAGCGTCGGCCTGCGGACTGAAAGGTCCCAGGTTCAATTCCGGTCAAGGGCATGTACCTGGGTTGCGGGCACATCTCCAGTAGAAGATGTGCAGGAGGCAGCTGGTTGGTGTTTCTCTCTCATCGATGTTTCTCTCTCCCTTCCTCTCTATAAAAAAATCAATAAAATATATTTTTTTAAAAAAACATGAATGCCTATAATTATGTTATTTATCAACACCCCATGTTTCATTATGAAAGCTTTTTAAAAAATGAAATGGATTATTTTGTATCAACATATGCATATGCCCATAAAGACATAGGTGAATCTGTAAAATGCTTCATCAGACTGAATGGCATCTTTGCTCTGTTTTTCCAATTATATGTCAGAAATTTGACACCATGGAAATGTATTCTGAACTTGTGTTGCTGATAGTAAAAAAAAAAATAGTAAGAGGAAATGTATGGCAATAATATTGTATGATAAAAGGAGTTTACAATAATAATTGTATTGTGTATGATAATTCATCAGAGCTTAATTGAGAAAACAATGAGGCTTCTTAGGCTATTAGTCACATATATTAAATATTTATTATATTACATTGTAGTAAATATATATTTTCATTTACTAAATTCTAAGTTCTTATGAGATATTTTCAATCTGCCCAACCAATTGACCAATATTGAAAAAGTAGGCAAATTTGGAAGTCAATAAATCAAGATTTGGGACTTGTGTCAGACTCAGCAATCCAACTTCGGTCTATTCACAAAGTTTCAAATAAAATTTTCAATGTTTCTTTGGTGTAATATGGATCCTGCTTTATTTTTTGTAAAGAAATAGGACATAATTCTTATCCACTGGGATCTCATGCAGACATCTGTCCCTTCCCATGGAGTAGTTCTTTCTTCAAACATGTTTATTCAGGTCTGGATATGGGAACATGAGTGGAAGTTCACGTTTATGGACATGAAAAGAAGAAGGAAAGAGGATAGTGTCCCCAGGAGGAAAGAAAGTAGAATTAAAAGTGAAATTTAGCCCTAGCCAGTTTGGCTCAGTGGATAGAGCATCAGCCTGCAGACTGAAAGGTCCCAGGTTTGAGTACCTGTCAAGGGTACATGTCAGGGTTATGGATTCCATCCCCAGTAGGGTGATCGATGATTCTCTCTCATCATTGATGTTTCTATCTCTCTCCCTCTACCTTTCTCTCTGAAATCAATAAAAATATTTTTATCGATTGTGAAATTTAAAAGAGTACCATTATCATAAAATCTACCTCATAGCAATGCAATGCCATTGTCTATTTGTTTCATTCATTAAATCAATATGTATCAGATGACTACTGAAAATAAGACACTATTAGGTAAATAATTTCGATTTCTCTTCAGCAAAAAACAAATGAATTCTTTTCCTTCCCATTTCCTATCTTAGTAAATGCAAAGAAGAAATTTAGTACTTGACAGGTAATATAAAAACTTTTTTTAGTTCTTTAAAAAAATTTAATGGATAATATATTTTTTAATTTCAAAATACAATATATCAAGATAGATATACAATGAAAAGTATCCTATTGAACCACTGTTATTATTTCCCTCTGCATGGAGAGTTAGTTGTTTCTAAATTTTTGCAAATATAACCAAAAATAAAACCAACTTTGTTTAAATGTCATTTCACATATCTGCATATGCAAGTCCATCTATTAGAAAAATTCCCAGAAGTGGAATTGCTGGGGCAAAAGATAATTTGTAATTTTGATAGGTATTTCTAAATTGTCCTCCATAGTGGCTATACCAATTTATATTCCTACTAGAGGCCCAGTGCACAAAATTCGTGCATGGGGGAGGGAATCCCCTCAGCCCAGCCTGTACCCTCTCCAATCCGGGACCCCTTGGGGGATGTCCAACTGTTGGTTTACGCCTGATCCTGGGGATCGGACCTAAACCAGCAGTCGGACATCCCTCTCACAATCCTGGACCGCTAGCTCCTAATTGCTCACCTACCTACCTGCCTGATTGCCCCCAATTGCCCACCCCTGCCAGCCTGGTTGCCCCATGCAGCCTGCTTGTTCAGTCATTTGGTCGCCCCTCACTAACCACCCTGCTGGCCTGGTCGTAGGCAGCCATCTTGTGAGGACATGAGGATTAAATATCATATTACTTCTTTATTATATAGGACAAGCAGTGTACAAGAATATTCTTTTCCCTATAGTCTTGCCAATATATTGTCAAATTTAAGGATCTTGTCAATTTGATAAGTGGGAAATGGTATTTCATTGTAGATGTAATTTGTACTTATAAAGTATAAGGTTGAACGTTTTTAAAAAATATATTTTTATTGATTTCAGAGAGGAAGGGAGAGGGAGAAAGAGACAGAAACATCAATGATGAGGAAGAATCACTGATTGGCAGTCTCTCACATACCCCCCCCCGCCCTTGCCCCCCGGGGATCAAGCCTGCATCCTGGGCATGTGCCCTTGACCAGAATCGAACCCAGACCCTTCAGTCTGCAGGCTGATGCTCTATCCACTGAGCCAAATCAGCCAGGCAAGGTTGGACATTTTTCCTACATTAAGATATTTCCTCTTCTAGAAAATATCTGTTTATATGTTTCATCCGTTATTCTTTGTATTTAGGAGTTCTTGATATATTAAAGAGGTTAGTCCTTTGTTTGATATGTTTCAAATATTTGTCTCTTGACTTTATGGTATTTTTTTTTTTGTCATACAGAAATGCTTTTTTATTGCAATTTTTAAATATAATTTCTGAAATGATTGTTAAGAATACTTTTCCAACTCAAACATTTGAAGGTTAAAAATAAGTTCTGAGACTTCTAAAACACAGTCAGACTAGAGAATATAATTCAAATTCCTCTCTCTCTCTCTCTGCACTCCTTTCTCCTTCCCCCCTCCCCTTAATACCTCCCTCCTCCCCCCGCCCCCCCACACACATACTCTTTCTTTTCTATTCCTCATTCTCTTCTACTTCTTGGCCCTCTTCCTAATTACTGTTTGCGTCCCTGGGAGGAAAAGTTGAGCCCCCCTAATTCATGAATTTAGGAAGTGGGAAGACATGGAGGCTGAGGGAGGGTGTATGAAATCAAGTGACAGTTCTCAGAACAGCTGCCACCTTATCACGTATCATAAACTGTTGTCATTCACCACTGTGCAGCAAGGAGAGCCAGTTTCATGTAAGACTGTCCTCGATGGATCGGTAAAAATTATTACTGTTTTTACATTTCAAGTCTTTAATACAAGTCATTCTAATATGCTGTTGCAAAATGGGGAGTACGCATGAAACCCTTCTGCACACTGAACAAAGCTGCAAGCTGGGCCACTAGCACCTTCTTTCATTTTTATTTGAAAGAACAATTGGTAAACAAGCTATGGTTTATTCAGACTTGGGTATTTGGTACTTCCTCAGAAATAAACAAAGTGACTCCGTAACCTCAAGAGGGGTGGGGCGGCAGGGGAATGACAGTATTGTTGCCAATAACTTGCAAGTGAAAATTGGAGTTTTGGAAAACTTGTATCTACCACTGTGAGCATTACCACTTCCCAATACTTAAGCACTTTTCTGATGAGAGCAACATTATGCATAATTAACAAATGTTTTAAAATATTGTGTAATGATATGCATAACTCAGTGAACCACTGTTTTCCAACTGACCAATGAATGAAATTACAAAACATGTATGGTTAAAAGATTTCTCAAAGTACAAGACATGCCAGTAGATTTTAATATAACAAACTAGAAAGCTCATTGGGAGTAGTTTCAGATTTCACAATGAAAAGCACCTTCAAGAAACTACCACTTGTCGAGCTTTAGTGCAATATCAAAGAAATATATCCACAATTACCTGAAAAGTCTGTTAAAATACTCCTCTCTTTCCAACTACATGTCTGTGTGAAGCTGGACTTTTTTAGATGTACTTCAATCAGAACAACATTTCACAAGAGATGAATGCAGAAGCAAATATGAGAACCCAGCTGTCTTCTATTAAGTCAGACATTAAAGAGATTTGAACACATATAAAATGCCGCTCTTTGTACTAATTGTTTGTGTTGCAAAATATAATTATTTAAAAATTATATTGCACTGTATTTTATAATTATTTTTTATTTTTACTTTTTTATTGACTCTATTGAGGTGACACTGGTCAATAAAAGTATATAGGTTACAGGTGTACCAGTTAATAATACATCATCTGTATTTTGTATTGTGTGTTCACCACCCCAAGTATCTTTTTAACCCTCACCCCAGGATATGATTATTGATTTCAGAGAGAGAGAGGAAGGGAGAGAGAAAGAGACAGAGAGGAAGAGAGAAAAACATTGATGTCAGAGAGAAACATCGATCATTTGCCTCCCATATGCACCCCGACCAGGGATTGAACCTGCAACTTAGTTATGTGCCCTGACCGGGAATCAAACCCACAACATTTTGGTGTATGGAATGACACTCCAACCACTGAGTCACCCAGCCAGACCACCCCAATTATTTTTTTATATTTTTAAATTTTGTTTTATTGCTTAAAGTATTACAAAAAGTATTACATAGCCCTAGCTGGTTCAATTCCGGTCAAGGGCACATGACGTGGTTGCAGGCTCTAGCCTAGTGGTTCTCAACCTGTGGGTTGCTACCCCATTGAGGGTCGAATGACCCTTTCACAGGGGTCACCTGTGACCATCAGAAAACACATATATAATTAC